>NC_134570.1:209684749-209987249 GCF_050947875.1 Dermacentor variabilis | reverse complement strand
TAAGTGTGGATGAAGTCAGAAGCTAAAGCGCTCCGTGTGCTTAGACACGCGGTCATATTCAGCCCTTTCAATCTTCGGTCATCTTCAGCCATTTTTTTTTTCGGCATGGCACATCACCTCGCAGAAAAAAAAATGTGGGCATATCCCACGTACCTCGCTTTTGCTAAGTGAAAAGCTTAAGAGCGGCTTTTAGTGCCCAAGCATCGTTTCGCTAGTACCCCAAGAAGATTTGTCCGTTTCGTCATAAGTGATAACTGCAAAATAAAAGCATATTTGGCCAAGTTTACACATGCAATTGTTATACAAGTGTAATCGGGAATGAATGGTAGCGGTAGAAAAGAAATACTTCGTACCGAGATTCTTATCATGCACCACAGCATGACAGGCCGTTGTCAATGTGAGCTACATTGATTGATAGGCTTAGCAAAAAAAAAAGAAAAAGAAAGCTGGTAACGTTGCTTTCGCGGCATCAAGGTCTTAACAAAAAAAGAAAATAAAGAAGTTAACACATCTAATGCTTACAATAGTGCCGTAGTATATGACTGGTCACGGTAAAAAAAAAACACAAAAAGTGGTTACGTCGCCGTCTGCACGTGAAGGTCGTAAATAGAACAGACAGACAGACAAATAACTGTAATTACAAGGTCCTGAGAAGCTTTTCCCTAGAGCAGAAAAGAAAAGCTGACTCATGTAATCATTTTATTAGGGTAGTAGTATGTGATTGGTAGCGTTAGACAAAAAGAAAACAAAGACCTGTTACGTCGCTGCCGTCGCGTGAAGGTAGTAAAAAGAAAAGAAAGCAAAGAAGTTAGCATATGTAATGGCTATAATAGGGTTTATAGTAGGCCATTGGTAGCGTTAGAAAAATAAAACAAGAAAACCTGCTACGTCGCAGTCACCACGTGAAGGTCATCAAAAGAAAGGAAAACAAAGTTGACACATGTAATGGTTGTACCAGGGTAATAGTAGGCTATCGGTAGTCTTAAAAAAAGGTAACGAAAAAAAAGCTGCGGCGTCGGTGAGAAGAAAGCAGAACAAAGAAGTGAGCACATGTAATGGTTGTAGTAGGGTAATAGTAGAAGATTGGTAGGGTTAGCAAAAAAGAAAGAAAGGAAAACGTGTAACGTCGCCGTCGCCGCGTCATGGTCGTAAGCAAAAAACGAAAATAAATAAGTTAACATATACAATGGTTATAATAGGGTAATCATAGACAATTAGTAAGATCAGAAAGAGGAAAAAAGGAACGGTTACGTCGCGGTCACCACCTGAAGGTTCTAAGAAAAAAGGAAAATAAAGAAGTTAACACATGTAATGGTTATATTAGGGTAATAGTTGACGATTGGTAGGGTTAGAAAAGACAAAACAAAAATAAACGTCTTACGTCGCCGTCGCCGCTTGAAGGTCGTAAGGAAAAAGGTAAGAAAAGGAAGTTAATCCATGCAATCGGTATAATAGGGTAACAGGAGATGATTATTAGAAAATAAAGGAAAAAGAATCTGGTTACGTCGCCGTCGCCACTTCAAAGTCACAACAAAGTGAAAAATAAAAAAATTGACACATTTAATCCTTATCATATTGTAATAGCAGATAATTCGTAGTGTTTAAAAAAAAGAAAAGCTAGTGACGTAGCCTTTGCCGCCTCAAGGTCGTAACATAAAGGAAAATAAGCAAAAGCTGTTTTCTGTGAAAAACAAACGATTGCCACAGCGTTTCGGCTCATTTGATAAGATATATCTGGGAAACAAATGCATAATTGGTCAACACACGTAATCGTTATAATAGTGTAATAGTAGGTGACTGGTAGCGATGGGTTGAATTGCATACGCTGGCCAAATATCAAGTAATAGGGAAGTAGCAGCCGAGTCAAACAATGCTTACGCGTTAGTAGACAAATCTCAGAACTTCTGCAGCAGTTTTTTATCGCGACCTATGCTTGTTTATTTTTTAAGCAGCACAGTTCCGCCTGTCATAGGCAGCGTAGTTCAAGTTGGCTGATCACTTGCAAGCGTTTCCATTTAAATGAAAAGACAGCTATTTTCAAGTTTCTTTTATAAAGTCGAAAACCTTCAGTCTTCTGATATACGTATATGCCTACAGAAAATTTTGCAAATAAGAAGTTTACTGATGTAATGTTAGGCTTTGACTTTTCATGCAAGTTATGTTCGTCTAGGGAGATAATTTATGCATACTGCCGGGATTCAAGAAAATATTAAAGTATTTTTACGCGTATGCATTGAAACACAGATTTTATGTTTATGCTGACAGCATTGCGTTGTTAGCTTTGCAGTTAACTATAGGTTTCTCCAGGGCACATGATTATCTTACCCCCCTTGACCAATAGCGGTGGGCATTTACTTTTTGTGAAATGTTATAAAAAGATTGTCGATATCTTTTCGTTACAAAATTCTGTCTACGCATCTAGGGCATATCATATGAAAGTCACTTCCCACGTTGAGCAGACTCTGCTTATAGAGTAACTTATTATAGTTAACTTAACTGGCTAACGCCGTGCATGCTCCTGCAAATGGTGGCCGTGTTCTCGAAATAATACGCCGACTGGGGGATTTGCGTCCTGAAGGTTTATTTGCGCAAACTCTGAGTTTCAATAATGGCGTTAGGAAGCTTCAAATTTACATGTCTTTTCAAGTACCACGCTGAAAAAAGTCGGACAGGGAGGTGCTTGGACATTTTCATACTTAATTATAGAAATAGAAATTATAGGTGTTTCGCATAATTTCTCGGTACTACATTGCCCAATAGGTAAGCTCAGCACGACAACACAAAGAAGAGGCGCACTTCAATAGGTATTTTTTTATTTATTTATTTTAAGTTCCCTAAAGGCCAGATTGCTTTACAGAGAGGAATGGGAGAGAAAAAATACTTAAGGCAGAGCCCGTGATGTGAGTGAGGGAGGCATCAAGATGGTTCCATTCGCCACTTGTAATTGCGCATCAGGAATCGCTAAACAAATTTGTACCGGTGGCAGGAACTTCTTTGTGCTTGTGGTCGGACCTGGATGAAGTGCGGTTGGGTGTGGCAAAAATAACTTCTTTTATAAGAGGGCTATAATGGTAAAATTTATGGAACAGGCCAAGACAGGACCACCGGCGACGCACTGAAAGATTTGGAAGCTTAAGCCTATCGTCCTCGACGTGAGGCTGGCATGACGTGAATAATTATAAAGAATAAGATGAGCGGCTGTGTTCTAAATACACTGAAGTGTGTTAATAACAGTGAGCTGAGCAGTGTCACAAATCGCAATGGCGTATTCCAGCTTCAGTCTAACAAGTGCTCTGTAAAGAGAGAGTTTAAGAGAAGATGATGCAGAGTAAAAACTCAGACGCAGATAGCCAGGCGTGCGCTTAACGTTGTTAGAAATCTAGTCTCTGTGGAGGCGCCTTGATAGATGGTTAGCGATTTGAACTCCAAGGTACTTGTTGCATATGACGGGTGACGCACAAAGTTCGTCCAACTAAAATGTATTCAAAAAATAAAACGTGTGACTGACTCCAAAAAAGAAGTTTCATGGGCGTCTGGAAAAGCTGCTCTTAGGAAAACGTTTATATTGAAATGCATTTGCTGTGAACAAATCTACTCTATCTAAACATGCATGGAATATCTGACTAAATATTTCGAATCCCCAGAGATCCTTTGGAATGCTATCCAGAAAGCAAGAGGCGTACATTAAAATGGAGATAAAGTCACAGTACACATATCTAAACAACTTTCATTCTTTGATATATCAGAAACTATGTTTTTAAAATATACGAAATTATTCATCTTCTACATATTCTTCCTTAATATAATAATTTTTTTCGGTTACTCCATTCATGCCTTACGTCAAGCAAGAAATTTGTAACCGGTGGCTTTTTTTTTTTTCATTGCTTTATGGCCGGCGAGTGCAAGTGGTTCAGAAAAACGCAGGCAAACAAAAATAAAGTGGCCATCTTCGCTGTAAGACAATGCTGGTGTCGCGGTGAGTTCATATCTGAAGGAATTGAAACTCTGACGCTTTCTTTATTTTTCCTTAGATTGTGTTGAAGTAGGCTTCCGAAACCCATCAGCTCAACTATCAAGTCACAGTATACCAGGTGGCTCACGAAATTCCTGCGAAATCCGTAAAACATAGGGAAGATAAGATAAATGGAGTCCTCAAGATTTTTTTTTAACACAGAGTCACATATTTGAAAATTAGGCCACGTAATAGATACCAAGTAGATAAAAAAGTTAGATAAACAAACTTTTGAAGCAAGGGATCGAGCCATTGATCTCAGGGCGAATATTTGAAGCGTGCCCTCCTAGAAATTCATAGCTGCTTCCAAAGTTACAAAAAATGCTCATGCTGCTAATTATTCCAGCGTAATTAATTGTAAGTAATTTCACACACATAATCAAGACGAAGTATGATTATGAGTATGATGACGAAGCCTTGACGACAATGGGAAGGCCTTATCGAATTAATGAAAATGGTAAAATGACAAGGGGTCGGCGACAGCACGACGACAATGGTATGACGCGATTGTATTATGAAACCTGTACTACGTCGACGGCGTGAGAACTACATGTCAAGAGTGGGATTGTGACGCTTAAGCTATGGTAATGGCAGAACTACGACGGCATGAGGACGACGTTCTCACTAAGGATGCATGATAGAGACTTTCTGAAAACGACTACGTGACAATGACGGCATAATGACAATTGCATGCTGAGGGTATGATTAACGTATAATGAAGAAGAAAATTGACGTTAAAGGGAAAAGCAACGGCGATGGCATGACGACAACGCAACGACGGTTACTGAATGTGCTGATTGCGGCTAATCAACAGCTTAGCGAAAGCTGATGATGTAATGACTCCATGGAGGTATGAACACTGTGTAAAGACAACAGTATGAAGTGGCGGCATGAGGACAGTCTGGCGACAAAGTTGGAATGACGACAATGGAACAACCGTGACAAATACATCACCATGGTCGCGTGAGAATAAATGCACGACAACTACTGACGGTAATAGTATGGCGTTGGCGGCGTGACGAGATTGGAATAGGAAAAGTCGGATGATGATGATGCAACGACCACCACGGCATCACGATCACATACCCAGTGGCCCACGCTTTTTCACAAAATAGGCCACTGGTTCGGCGTAGAAGGTGCAACGACGATGGGATGAGCAGAGTCCGATAACGAAGCTGGAATGATGACGATGGGACGACAACGAAGCTATCACGGGGAAGAGAACTATTCAGTGGTCCAAGCGGCTAGGCAACTTTGGCCTCGGGATTTGCGCAACAGGCTAGGTATATAAATAGATGTAAAAAGAGACCGACAGACAGACAGACAGATCATCATCATCATCATCATCATCATCATCATCATAAGCCTACTTTAGTTAGCGTGCTAGAATTACCCCTTCTTTGCTCTAGCTTATGCAAACTTGCGGATGAAAATTTCCGAACTCTACACGAGCGCCAGCAGACCTGCCCGACGGCATCGGAAAAACATAAAACGACTTCCTGAGCCACTACCGACTGGGTAGGAGGACCCACAAACCCCCGCATCCCAAGTTAACAATAGAAGAGACGGTAATCATCCGCAAACTAGGGACCGGCACATTCCCACACGGCACCCTGCTGCACGCCATGTATCCTGCGAGGTATACTTACAAGTGCGCCTTCTGCTCTGGGCTCAATACTTTCTACCACATGGTATGAGAGTGTGGGCACAACGCATCGATACCACAGACAATCGGACCAGTCGTCGAGCAGTGGAAGGCCCAGCTGACAAGTCCGAGCCCTGAAGACCAGCATTGTCTGGTGAGCAGGGCCAAGCTATCGGCTCAGGCCCACGGCATCCTGGACTAGGTACGCCGCCCACCTCGGATGACTCCGTCGTAACCTTATCCTTACAATTAAAGTTTATTTCTCCTCCTCTCCGCCCCACATAATTTTTTGTGCCCTCGACTGCACTTCCCTTCCCTTGGGATCTATTCATTCAGAGGGTAAAAGGCGAAGATAGATATAAAAACAGATCGATTCTACGATCTATTGAAGGACCCGCTTCACGTGAAAACGTACAGGCGTCGTATATGTCAATACAGACCTGGAAAATTTCAAGCATCGTATTTGGCGGACTGAATCTCGCACCATTGTAGTTTTGAAGGAAAAATGGTACATAAGTCACACTGATATAGAACACGCAAATACTTTCACTCGAATTTAAAGGCGCAAGTTGTAATCAGCGAGTGTAAGACACACAGAGTGGGATCGCAGGGAGAGGCCTTCGTGCTACAGTGTACCTAAAAATCGTCTGGTGATGGTGACGATGACGCGTTTTACTCGGTCACCATTAGCAAACGATTTACACGTGTCCACTAATTGAGAAAAGCGCAGCTTACTAATTTCAGATCACTAAATTTCCGCAGACAACATGTTTCCCAGCGCCAATTCCAGCAGAAAACAGTTTTCATCCAATGCTCTTCTTGGACGCAGTAAACCGCAATAAATTGCATTTCACTCGAAGTCATCGAAGACCTTGTCCTCCGAAGCACTGTAAAATACTTGAGCCACGTCGAACGGCAGCATTACTGTGTAACTGTCGTGTGCGTCTCAATAACTTTTAATCGACGTTATAAGCCCATCACTGCCATTGCCTCTGTGGTGCGGCGTGCTCCGGACGAACACGCGAACGATCAGACCACACCTGAAACTGCACGAAAACATGAATACAAAAAGACAAAATGGCGCACTTTGCTAGAAGCACTGCAACTTCTCGCGCGGGCAGGAGATCATGATTATAACAAAGCGGTGCTCATTCTAACGCGCAAATCTCAGGAGCCACTTTGTAACAGTAAAAATTGGAGCACCCATTTAAGTAAGCTTTATTTCTGCAGTTTTAGATTTTCATTAGAAAATACTCAACTATGTCGACACGCTATAGCGTGGCCTCCAGCCCCGGAAGCAGCTATATCGCCGAGCTCACTCTGGCGGCCTTCACAGCTGCTGCCCTACAGCTGACACCGCGGTGCCTACACACGGCGAGCCCCAGGAGCTACGTTCTGTATACCAGCGCTCGCTCCACTATTATGGCAAGAATATATTTCTTTAAGAATGCTGCGGCGCACGGCTTCTGGTACTCGCAGAAAAAAAAAACTGAACACATATCCATCGTTCCAGCCTGCATGGATTTATGAATGTTGAAGTGGATGAGACCCACCTACGAAAATTCTGTAGACTGCGACTTATAAACGAGAAAATGCGATAAGTCATCGCACGTAAAGAAATAACTTAATTTCTCAACATGGCCTGGGAAGGCTTTTAGCGACCTGTCAGCCTGAAAATAAACCAAATTCCTGACGTGAGCTGAAAATTTTACAGGAAAATGCGATGAATACGTAAGGTTGAGCTAAGATAGCAAATAAAAGGCAGCTTGCTTCTTCCAACTGCCCTATTCAGAATCATAACTATGAACGTCACTTTATACTTCACTTACGCACTACTATTACAGCTGGTGGTTCAGTTGTTAAGGGTGAGGTCATTGACCTTAAATTTATTTTTCTCTACTAGCTGCGAAAGAACGTGAATGCCGCCTATTGGTAGAATTTACTCTGTCAACAAGAAAACTTCAGCATGTTTCCGAATTGACACGTTTACAAAGAAGGCGCCAAATCGAACTCGGCCTCCAGCACGGGCTCGAGGCAGTACACGACACACAGCATATGATAGATTACACGCAGTTTAGAATTTCACCATGGGGATTCGGTGGCTCTGGAAGTCTATAACTTTTAAATACCTTAACTGTGCAAGCCAGTCGAAAGCCAAATATAGCTCGAAACGACAAACAAATAAGCGTGGCTCATAGCTTGTATAACGACCTAAAATGGTTTAAAACGGTCAAAAGCAGGCGTTTCGGTAATGCGTAGCTGCAAAATATGAGTGTTTTTCAAATGGAGTAATGAAAATGGGAACTTTATTCCACGGCGCCGTCTCTGTGCGCTCCGCATTAGCATGTGCCTCGGCGGCCGTCATAGCTGCAGCGTCCTAGATATGCCGCACGCTGGCTGCGACAGGTGTTTCACTACGACTACGCAAAATAACCGTTCGCGTGGGCACCACTCTGAGGTATGTACCATAAGTTTTGTTCTTCAAAAGCGTTGAAGGCACACTTTGTTGAGGACGTGTTGAAATTAAGTCAAATTTTCCTAATGACGACCATTTATTTATCTTAATATTTCTCTTTTTACAATTTCTGGCGTCATAAGTAAAGGAGAAACCAGCAAATGGACCCCCCACCCCCACATTCTACGCTATATATTTCGAAAAACTATGCGCGTCTGTACTATGCTGCTATGTGTTTAGGCTCCCATGCGTAATAATAACCACACTTCTACGCCTGAAACCCGCCCGAACATCAACGTGCACTGCAGTCTGCAGACAAGGACACAAAACAATGGGCCGTCCAGCAGGCCCGGGGTGCGCTCGAAAAGCACAAGGCTCATGACCCACTACAAATGGGCCCAACTGGGCTAGTGCAGAGTAGCGTATAACACCGGGTCGACGCTTGGACAGCGTCACGACACGTTAAACCGTCATTTGCCGGCACTTTATTGAAGTTATCTCTATCCTATCCTACGCCTGTAAAAATCGTAAACGCACCTAGTCTTCATTTTAGGCACTGCGATGGTAGTTCACTACGCCGTTTACTTCGACTTGTTTGCTGAATCCCGTGCTGAGAACAGTAAAAAAGATGCGGAATAACTACATTAAAATGCAAACGTTGATGAGGAACAAAAGGAACATTGATAGAGTTCGAATAGCTTTGCTTTCGCTTTGGCTGACCTGCTCGAGCTATCAACTTTTTACAGCCACTCCACAGCCATTTGATTTCAATACTGCATCTACATCCGCAAAGATGAAATTTCAATGAAATGTGCAATGCACCGGAAGCCTAACGTGACCCAGCAATGGCGAGGACGTTTTGCATCGTACTTTTCCATGGGGCCGAGGAGATCGCGGGGCAGAGGACACTCTCTGAGAGTTCCTTTCCAACCTAAGTGATCTCTCGTCGAGCAATGAATTGTCGGATCATTGAGCAACATTTCTTGAGCTGATCCTTTCATCAATTTCTAACTTACTGCCACTCTCGCCAGCCCAATCTCGCGAGGCCAACGGAAGCAATTCGATTCCCGTCGTCACGAATATCCGGCGCAAGTTGTGCAACCAAGGTGAAGGCCGGCGTCGAGCATCAATTAAAACGGCTGAACAGTGTTACTACTCGCCAGCCTGCTCGAAAGATCTTAGCTGAGGCATGCTGTACGTTATCAGCATGTTTCACATGTTAACGGCGTCTGAACATGCCATTACCAGCTGAAGCTGGCGTCAAATTTATTTTTCCTTCTGTTGAAACCTCATTGGTTCATACCATGGTGCGAACTCTGATGAATATGAAACTGCAACAAGCATATCACGACATTTATAAACTGCCAGATTTGTGTTCTTTATCAGTTGTGATTTTTTTAATGCGTACAGTGCCTTTTTTTCTTTCTTTTGCAAGATCGGGAAGGGCATGAACAAACAGCTGCGTTGTGCAACTGAATGCCTTAAGAGGAAGCTTTAGCTCGAGTGCTCCTATCTAAATACATGTAAAAGGAGAATTCGTTTTTCTCGGCAACCACTGCACCAAATTTGACGAGGTTTGTTGCATTTAAAAGACAAACTTAAAATCTAGTGACTGTTGGTTTCGAATTTTTGAGTTAGATTGTAAATTTTTTATTAAAAATTGGCAAAAATCGGAAATTTTCAAAAAACAAAACTATCAAGTTTACAACTCTGTAACTCAACCACTAAGAATGATAATACAATTCTGTGAATTGCATCTAAAAGTACATGCATAGCGGACAAAATTGATATGTTACACATGAATACAAAAAAAATTTAATCATAGGGAAATACAACTTTTGTAAAACCATTGTAACCAACGTAACAAATTCATGTAAGATGTAAGATGACATATTGAATTTGTCCGCTTTGAATGATCTAATGGATGCCGTTTACAGAACCGCGATATCAGTTCTTGATGCATAGCTATCAATTTGTAAACTTCGTGCTTCTATTTTTTTCAAACGGTCAAATATTTGAAAATCGTTTTAAGAAAATTCAAGCCCTAAATCGAAATTCCGCTTCCAACAGTCACTAGAATGTAACTTTCTCTTTCAAATGCAACAAATTTCATCAAAATCGGTCCAGGGGTTATCTCATAAAAACGTTTTTGCGTTTTACATGTATTTGAATAGGCCGCGTCGGAGTTGGGCCGAGCTAAAGCTTCCTCTTAAGTCATCTTGACGAAGGATTCCACAGCAGCAATGTGGTCCGTGTGGATGCACACCTGAATTGCACTGAAGCAGGCACTTTAATTAATCCGCCGTGGTGGTTTAGTAGCTATGTTGCTGGGCTGCTAAGCACGAAGTCGCGGGATTGAATCCCGGCCACTGCGGCCGCATTTCGATGGGGCGAAAAGACCTGTGTACTTAGATTTAGGTGCACGTTAAAGAAGCCCAGGCGGTCGAAATTTTCCGAGTCCCCCACTACGGCGTGCCTAATAATCAGAAAGTGGTTTTGGCAGGTAAAACCCCATGCTTTTTTTTCATTTTAATGAAAATTATTTCAGAAAGCTCGTTTTGCACGATGCTTTTTACCAGTAGTGGTATTCTTCAGAAGCTATGTGGTTCTATTTGTGTGCACGGCGTCGCCGTTTAAAGTGCCATCTCACAGCGTTCACGTTTAAAAGAGGACGCAAGAAAAATTCTCTCGTAATAGTACAAGAGCGTTCTTTTAACTTGCTCTATTTCAGAAAAATATGTGTATGTAGCCTGGATCAGACTTTGTCTCACTCCGCCATATAAGCAGAAAATAATGCTGCACGAACGTATTTTTCTGTAGGAAATCAGCTTTTTTAGCAATACCGGTAATATTCGACGCAACGTGCAAATTATACGGATAACTCGGAAGATCTTCCCGCGTAGTATGTCGATCTCTACCGGTCAGTTTAGTTTTTCTGGGTATAAAACTTAAAGGAACGTGTGCAAGGTAACGTAGTCAATAAGTTGTCCTTCCAAACTAATCGCGTTTTCCCTGTCAACTATCCCATCCCTCATTCCAAATGAAATACACTTTGTTTTCTCGACTTTAAATTTAACATATACACCTTGGTCATGTAGACAACTTTGTAACCGAAGAATCGGCTGCGACTAAAACTCAAAGTATAGCACAGAGGAAAACACGCTGGTTTTGCCGTCATACTAAATATGGCGGCGAAACAGCATTCTAATGAAAACGCTAATGCTAGAGGTGTCATTTGAATGTTGGTGATACACAGTCTAAATTACAGATGGCCAATGAAGGACACTTGTGTAACGTGACTTGTAATTTGATCCATGTTAGGTATTGCATTGCCGATGCTGGTGCACGACAGATGGCTTTACTAGTACCATTTCGCCATGCCTATAGTTCTTCGCATAACCACGTATGTAGTATAGGCTAAGCAATAATACATGACACTATATAGAATTAAAAGCTTTCGCGAAGTAAAGAAGTAATGAAGCAGAACAGCGGTGGCGTAGAGGTAGAACACCCGCCTCGCGTGCAAGAGGTCCGTGGTTCGAATCCCGGTGCCGGCAATCTTCCACCGGATTGAAAAACAAATCCGCGTGTTACTAAAATTGCATAAACAGGCCTGGAGTGTGACCTGATCCCGGTGACCAGAACCGGTAACGCACCTCACCAGAGCAGGATTGGCCACCCTGGTGCAGTACTTGGACACAACCTCCCATATGAACACAACACTCAAACCCCGGCCCTCAGTCCCCAGCAGCTGCGAAGCAACTGACCACGGTGGCGGTCAGACCTGCGACGCAGCAGAGGGTGCTAAGAATCACTGGCTCCAGACAGGCCAGGCCGCATTGGAGTATGAACCTGACAACGTTTATTTAACGCTAGAACGTTATCTAGTGAGGGGAGTCTAGCAGTGCTATTGGAGGAATTAGTGGGCAGTAAATGGAATATAATAGGGCTCAGTGAAGTTAGGAGGCCAAAAGAAGCATATACAGTGCTAAAAAGCGGGCACGTCCTGTGCTACCAGGGCTTAGCGGAGAGAAGAGAACTAGGAGTCGGATTCCTGATTAATAAGAATATAGCTGGTAACATACAGGAAAACTATAGCATTAACGAGAGGGTGGCAGGTCTTGTTGTGAATTAGTCCTATTATCATTAATTTGTGTTTTAGGCTGGCTATCATTTGATCTTTCATGTCGAGCAAGGACATTTATGCGGGTTCTTTTTGCCTTTAGATAGCGTATTGCATTTGAAGATGTTCTTTTGCTGAATCAAATTAATTTGCTAATATTTGTTTCTCACACGAAATCCCTCATTGGGTAAAGGGACCTCAAAAGTGTACACGTTATAAAACCTTGCGTAAAAAAATGTGCAGATCCCACGCACTGTGAGAATCAATGTAAGCGAAGCTTTCCGTGTTGGATGCTTTGATTGACGATAATTAGGGGTGAAGTTTACGGTTAAGCTTAATTCCTTCAACGTTTAGTCTAACACTACAGTGGCGAGTTCATGTTAAACGTTCCTTTGCGGACGCCAGCGCTGTTTGTCTATGTAGTACACAGAACACGCAGTGAGAGGTGTTTGCTTGAGGCGTTGTTGTGCGCCGTATTTCATAGCCTCTTAGAGGAATGAGGATAGTGATTGCCGCATATGGCATATCGCCTTGTGGCAGAACTATTAAACTCCAATTGGATTATGAGAGTGTACGTGCCAAAACCCCAATCGGATTACGAGACACGCCGTAGTGGCGGACTCCTGGTTAATTTTGACACTGTGATACTCTTTAACGTGTCCCAAAATATAAATGCACGTGCGTTTTCTATTTATTACGGGACAACTGTGGGGCACTCGTTGCCTTTGGCCTGCTATCATGTTGACATTTTATATACTTGCAAGAGATAAATGCAACTTCAGATAATTTTTGGGGCACCCAAGATTCATAATATGTGATTGATAATTAGTTCCGTGTCTGTTAAATAATAATATAAGTGACAGAAGTATTTCCAAGCTATTTCACCTAATGCAATAGTAATTCGCAACATATATATATATATATATATATATATATATATATATATATATATATATATATATATATATATATATATATATATACCGACAACAAAAGGTCAGATCGTTTGTGGTTTGCCCCCACTCTACAAATGATACGCCACTGGCTCTCATGGTCGTTTCGCTAACTTGGTATCTAAAAAAATTCTCATAGTATGACAAGAGCGTATGAAGAACATAAATGATAGGTCATGACATGCGTGCCACGCGGGTGAAGAAACAACCACCTACGTATTGGTAGGTACGAAAATTGGCATTTGGCATAGCATGACAAGAGTCATGTTATACCAAATGCAGAGGGGGAAGGCAGCTAGGGAGGATCACGTAACAGCAGATTTGTTAAAGGATGGTGGGCATATTGTTTTGGAGAAACTGGCCACCCTGTATACGCAATGCCTCACGACCTCGAACGCACTGGAATCTCGGAAGAACGCTAACATGATCCTAATTCATTAGAAAGGGGACGCCAAAGACTTGTAAAATTATAGACCGATCAGCTCACTGTGAGTTGCCTGCGAACTATTTACTAAGGTAATCGCAAATAGAATCAGGAACACCTTAGACTTCTGTTAAGCAAAGGACCAGGCAGGATTCCGTAAACACTACTCAATAATAGACCATGTTAACACTATCAATCAGGTGATAGAGAAATGTGCGGAATATAACCAACCCTTATATATAGTTTTCATTGAGTACGAGAAAACGTTTGATTCTGTCGAAACCTCAGCAGTCATGGAGCCATTACGGAATGAGGGTGTAGAGAAGCCGCACATAAAAATATTGAAAGACATCTATAGCGGCTCCACAGCCACCGTAGTCCTCCAAAAAGAAAACAACAAAATTCCAATAAAGAAAGGCGTCAGGCAGGGAGATAGGATCCCTTCAACGTTATTCACAGCGTGTTTACAGGAGGTATTCAAGGACCTGTATTGGGAAGAATTGGGGATAAAAGTTAATGGAGAATGCCTTAGTAACTTGCGATTCGCTGATGATATTGCATTGCTTAGTAACTCAGGGGACTAATTGCAATGCATGCTCACTGACCTGGAGAGGCAAAGCAGAATAGTGGGTCTACAAATTAATCTGCAGAAAACTAAAGTAATGTTTAACAGTCTCGGAAGGGAACATCAATTTACGATATGTAGTGAGGCACTGGAAGTGGTAAGAGAATACATCTACTTAGGACAGGTAGTGGCGGCTGATCCGGATCATGAGACGGAAATAATCAGAAGAATAAGTATGGGCTGGGGTGCGTTTGGCAGGCATTCTCAGATCATGAATAGCCGGTTGCCATTATCCCTCACGAGAAAAGTGTATAATAGCTGTGTCTTGCCAGTAGTCACCTACGGGGCAGAAACCTGGAGGCTTAGGAAAAGGGTTCTACTCAAATTGAGGACTACGCAACGAGCTATGGAAAGAAGAACGATGGGTGTAACGTTAAGGGATAAGAAAAGAGCAGAATTGGGTGAGGGAACAAACGCGAGTTAATGACATTTTAGTTGAAATCAAGAAAAAGAAATGGGGCCTGGGCAGGACATGTAATGAAGAGGGAAGATAACCGATGGTCTTTAAGGGTTACGGACTGGATTCCAAGGGAAGGGAAGCGTAGCAGGGGGCGGCAGAAAGTTAAGTAGGCGGATGAGATTAAGGAGTTTGCAGGGACGGCATGGCCACAATTAGTACATGACCGGGGTTGTTGAAGTATGGGATAGGCCTTTGCCCTGCAGTGAGCGTAACCAGGCTGATGATGTTGATGATGATGATGATGGTGATGATGATGATGATGACAAGAGTGTAAACGGACATAAATGATAGTAAATGATAGGTGTTGAGATGAATGTCATGACATGCCTGTCGTGTACATCATAAAACCGCCATCTTTGTCTTTGTGCTATCGTGGTCGTTTCATTAACTCGTATGCTCCCCGCACACAGCTTCGCATAACACGATTCCCACACAGCGTGGGATCTGCCGGCATTTCTAATTTTTTTTTCGCCTTCAATGTGGCTATTGCACTGCTTAGGCGCATAAACTTTACACATGTGTTTTTTGTCTTCAGAACTGATTTTCCACGGAAGGTCGGGAAAAATGGAGGCAAGGAGTTGGATAATAGTTTAAGCGACAATGCAGGAGGACAGAAGGGACATACTGACAACACAATGAGCTGCGCGCTGTCATTGTCTCCCTTCTGTCGCCTTGCATTAGCGCCAAATATTATTCGAGTACCCACAAGCTCAACATGCTGCAGTACTACAGTGCAAGCAGTGTCCAAGAAAATAATTACTCGTTATGTGCTACCAAATATTTTGGTTCTTTCGTGACCTATGATGGGCTGTAAGCTCATCACTCATTCGTTTATTGATATTAATATTCTCCTAGTAATCATTATGTGTTGAAAGTCAGCAACGCTACAGTGTGTGGCATGAGTGACGCTGTAGACGAGAGCCCCGCAGTCATTTTTCTTCACCACCTGATGCTCGGGAACTCTTTCGATACCACGCCTGTTCAGATCGACCAGAGGTGAACCATGCTATATCTCAGCAATTGCGACTTGTTGGAGCCGTTTCATATCCATATAACGCCATCCAGTTGTTAGTACAGGCACTTTACTTCCAGAATCAGTTTTCATTTTCGCACTCCGGCGATGTCGTGATTTTGGCGGATCTTTTTGCGAACTAATGTGCGTATGTTGCAGCGAAAAGAGTCGTGGCTGTCACCTTCGGCCACGCTCGACAAAAAAGCATGCCACTCACGGTGACACCACATTAGCATGAAACTTTCCTAATCAAATGACTCCCAGCACGTCACGAATTACATTTTGCCGTCCAGCAGTGCTGAGCGGTGATAATTAACCGAAAATGAAGCCATCGAGCTTTGCTTTGGAGTCCACTAAAGTGTACTTATGAAGGTCCTCCGCATGTGGACCTTACTGTTGCAAACGGTTTCCAAGAGTTTCGGCGACGACTCTCTCCTATAAAGTCCGGGCAAGGGGCGCTGCCGGTGTCAGTAAGCAGTTATCGAAAGCCGCTCTCATGGAGTCGTCCTGCGTGGCTGCGTAGGGAGAAAAGCATCCTGCTCGAAACTATGCTGCACCTGTACTTGAATTCAGTGATGAGGACTCGAGGTATTATTCCGGAGATGACAGTAAAGCAGGTGCAAGCTCTGATGACGACGATGTTTTCAGTTAGTATGGGACATCCGCAACTATTCGCCGGCGAGTTTCTTTTACGGCCTTGAGCGGTGTCCTTCCTTGTGCGCACTTATCTGTCAATATTTTTTCACGACCTGAGAGCTCTACTGATTATCTTTAGGGTGCATACTCCGCTTGGTTATGATGTGCTACCATCGACAGCAAAAAAACTTCCGTTCACGCCAAGAAGGCCGCCCGTGGCACACCGTGGCAAGCACTACGGATTAGCGCAGGACAGTTTACAACGGGGTGGGAGTTCTTTCTACTCTTCTTCTCTGCAGAGCTGATAAAGATATGGTGTAAAAATGCAAACAGATATGCTTGGGTGCATAATCTTGTAGTTGCCCAGGTATACGCTGAAAACGATCACTTCTGGAAGAAGTGCATGACTCTAGACGAACTGGTGAAGTATACGTTCTTTGGACTTCCCATCGGATCATCCTCAGAAGATGCCGAAAAGCGAAACTGCAAAGTGTGTTACGAGGACCACAAAGTTGAACAAAAACCTTGCGTATTGTATGAAAATTGTGGAGTGCACATATGCTTCACAAAATCCAGGAACTGGTTCATCGTATGACATGAGCGATCAACTGGTCTTAGTTTCTTTTTTGTATCGGAAGAACGGCCGTGTACTGAGCATTTATTTTTCAGACAGTATTTCTGCGTTATTTATCTTTGAAATCGATATTCTCAATTTTCTTTGATATCAATATATTTTGTAGATATCAGTTTTTTGTTTTTGTGAACTGGCAGCAAAATGGCCATTTCTCAAATTTTTATATTCGACCTAATAATTTTTTCGCAACATTTGCTTTTGGAAAGACCATTTTATTATGCACAATATGCTTTGCTGCAAGGTGTGCTAGAATTTTATTTGTAATGGTAAATAATTTTTGTTGCGAAACCTATAAAAAACGACCATTTTTTTTTGTAGCATTTTCTGCGAACGCGTGGATGTCTGATTCTCCCTTTATTAAAAACTTCTCTCCACCTTGAGGGTTTCCGCAGAACTATAACGTCAAAATCTTGCCTTTGCTTCGAGTTGTTGACAAATTCGACTTCGTCCTGCCATCTGCTAGCCGCTTGGTTAGCTCAGATGGCAGAGCGGCTGCCCGGGAAAGGCTGTGGTTCCGGGTTTGAGTCCCGGACCAGGATAAACTTTTCTTCAACTACGAGGCCTTTCTTTCAAGGAACCCGTATGGGCTTCCTTTGTAGTATTTGCTACGAATGGATGGATGCGTGATTTTCCCCTTTTTAACAACACACTTTTGTATAAATGCTTCGGAAAAAGTTTACCAATGGTGAATTCAGTGCATTACCACAAGAAGAAACTACCTAACCAATGTCAAGTGCACAAGCGGTCGAATATTTTCAGGTCACAGGTTAGGAATTACTTCTGAACACGAATAAAAGCTTTTCGGAAACCTTGGTACGACATATTACGAAACACATGAGACGACGTAGCGCTCAGAATGGCTTACGTAGTAGCAGGACGTGCAGATGAGCACAGGTAATCGCAAAAGAAAGCGTTATAATTGCCATTCACTCTTCCTTTAGGCGGTCGCAAAAAAAAGAAAGACTCGAGCAAGTAATACGTATTACCAGTAATTGGTCCGGGAGAAACCAAAAATGAAAATATTTAGGAAACTAAGGTGGTCGTCACAACACCTTGTGGCTTGTATTGTGCTCTAGCACCAGATCACTGGTAGTTTGCTTCGTGCTGGGCTCGTAGAAAATGGGTTATTCATAATTAAGATGGCAGAATGGTTTGCTACACAAAGACCTGCTTTTGTTGCCACTTACATATTTTTACATATTCGAGGAGATACGTCCAATTGCGCTATATTACGCCAAATAGTTACCTGCGAAGGGACACTTATAGGAATCGATTCTATACGTTCGCTATCCTTCCGCTAGCAACAGTCCAGACGTCGTTAACGACCCTCTACCACCATATAGAATAACCTTTCTTGTATCATTCTTAGAATTCAAGTCCTCACGCAGCAACCTTACATCCTCAAGTAGGAAGACGTGATGTCACCTACGTGTATGGTTGGGTGCTCGTGTGAGAAGTATTTACCCTTGTGAGCTTTCGTAAATCTGTCAAGTGTACAAGTTTCAGGGGTTGGTGATCCGCAGCAGACGTAAATACAGCACAGAGGACAAGGACAAAGGAAACGGTGCATTTGTGTTCTATCTTATTCTTATCTTGAGCACTGTAACGGCCATAAATCAGACGCTAGCAAGCAAGCCTGCACATTTCCCCCTTCGGTTTCTGCCTCTAGTGGGTGATATCTTATCGACGAAGTGACTTGCACTTGGATTGTACACCCGTGACAAAAAACATACGCACCACGAGAGCGCAGGCCAGACTTCATAGACGCGCCTTCTGTTGGCGGGCATCTGCATTCGGTGACCTGGGCTGACCTGGGCCGCTATCTTGTACGCGTTCGAAAAGCCCACGTTTGATTTCGCCTGACGCGATTGGACAGATTGGCCTAGGCCGCGATATCGGCGCAGCCTGGACAATCGCTCGAGGCGAAATCGAACGTCGGCTTTTCGAACGCGTACAAGATAGCGGCCTAGCTGCACACATTGCGCTGCTCGTCGACCAAACGTCAGCCGCGTGCCGCTTGTTCTTTTCTATCGAATGCTCGCCGCGGTTTCACCGAGTGGGTGCTGCAGAGCTGGCTCGCGCGTCCGTCGCGCATCGCAGTTCCAGTGTTAACGCGCGGTCTACTGCCTACTCTCGCGCCATTTCGCGACTTGCTAAAAAAAGCTTTGTTTTTTTGTTGGGGCGCTATTTCAATCGGTGACCTTTGTCGCGCAGGTTGGGTGCGACAGAGTATCAACCTTCTGTATCTGAAAGCTACAGAAGCGCGTCATTTGCCGTAAGAATCCTCAAGAGACGAATCTTCCACTTGTATCCTTTGCCCCCACCCCCCCCTCCCTAATTGAGGAACGTAGTCTACTCTCCGGGCGCAAATGTCAAATAAACCCTGTAGCAACGTGCTGCATATTACTGTCTTGTTATATTTCGGACCGTGGCATTGTTCCCGCGGTGGTCTAGGGAGACCTGCGCGTGTATTACTTGCGGCCGTCTTCGCTTAACCGATTTAGGGGTAATTAACGGCTGTACGATCCCCGAGTTCCCTTCTTCGTCTGAAGCGGTTCATGCGCACGCTATTCATACGGGGTCGCACTGCATTTGAGCGACAAACAACATTGATTGCGAATCCTTTATTGATAACGCGGCAGCGAACGTTGGAAGCGTTTCCGTTTATTTAACGCCGCCGTAGTCGGAAAGAAATCCTGCGCGAGTCATCAAAAAGCGCCAGTGGAGGTTGCTAGCCGCACGACATTCGAAGGAATCCATTGCGCGACAGACGTGCAATCCCGCTTTGCCGCAGCCACTCACTGACAACGGCTCAGATGTGAAGGGCCAAAGAAAGCGAAGTCGACGAGCACCATAAGCTTGCCAGGGAAAGCAATACGACACACCTGCGGATATGATGGGACGCCCTTGCACACCGCTGATTTGGCGTCATTCTCGACAGCACGCGCAGTGTCGCCTGAAGGCGTGTCGATGCCATGCGCTCCCACGTTCCTTATACATTTAAGGCCTAAGCCTTTAGTGGCTCAGGAGTGTCCGTGCACAGTCCGCGGTGGATGCAGGAAAGCGGTAATCAATCACAGCCGGGGACTGCTGTCACATTTCTTGATGAATTACCCTAGCTGAACAATCATATATAGACTTTCGCCTATTGCAGGTTAGCTCAGCAAAGTGCCCATAGATTTTTGCTCATGGGTGTGTATTGAATTTCTCCTTACTACACACAATTTCGGAGCGCTAAGTACGTTCTTTTGACAGTTGTCCCATGTTTTACTCGTTGGGGGGCATTTGTGTCGAATAAATTCAATTTTTATATTTTATACGCCCCATTTAGAAGCTCATAATGAGAAACTTCATAATAGGGGAGGAGGGGGGCGGGGCTCTGGATTAATTTTAATGACCATCAGTTGCTTAACGTGCACGGAATGCATGCGAACGATCGTTCTTGCATTCAGGACCGATTGGTTTCGCCAGCTGGGAGCAGATGGAGCCCACATCATTAAGCTCAGCTGCGAAATGCCATGTAGCATAGCTATCATGGTGGGCTTTCAGCCAACCAGACCATGTCCCATTGTTATCCACGGTGTACTACCAAACTATCAGAAGCTATACTACCAAATTTCTCAAGGCAGAGAGTTTGATAATACAAATATACAATACTTTCCGTCGTGCAATGAGAACCTTGTGCCTACTGTATGATTTCTACATGCCTCCTTACGCTTTCCTTTAGCTTGCTTTATTTCCTTGGTCTACCATTTTCGTGGTTGTTGCTCTCCGCTCCAAATATATGTTATAGTTGTGTAGGTCTTATCTCCTGCTGCATTACGTGTACTAGTTGACAACTTGTTCCCTGTATTCCTAGACTGCTGTAGGAAGCGGCTCTATTTCTCAATGCTTTTTATTATCTGCGATATTTATTCTTCATTTTATTGCAGACATTCTGATGCATTTTGTTTCTGTCTTGCGTCGGTTTCTCTAAAGAATTTGGACGTGATCGTCGTTTGGTCTAGTCATTTATAGACGATTTGTGACAGTAACACCTAGCGGGTACTTATTTGTCTGCTTCCGCGTTGCCACGTTACCTGTCTGAGATTTGTCCTTCCGGCTAACTACTATACGTCTCTCTTCATCGCACAGATTCAGCGATATGGAACAGTTGCAATGAGTACATCCGACGGAAAGCTACGTGTCCGCATTGATATGTCCTACTAATATCACCTGGAGAAACTTACTGAACTGTTTAATATAGTTTCTAGTATAATCATTGCAGGCTTTATTTTCGCCAGTGCTATACCTAGCTATGCAGAGGAAACCTACTTCCAGCCGCGTCTTTTTCTTTTTATGTGTGAGTTAATCGATGTGTTCAGCACAAGTCTATTTTTCACTTTGCCACTTAATACCTCTCCTATTTACCCAACATGTGCCTAATTGCACGATTTCCCCTTTCCAGTCATTTCCTTGAACCTTTTTCCATGCTAAATTGTCCATAGCAAGCAGCTACTCCGAATCTTCTAGATACCTTTCGCTCAATGCGTATACCCTAATATTTTCATTACTCAGCTATGCTTGAATTTTCAGCCATTCACCCTGCTTGCGACCGCCCCACATGTTTATGTGACACATTTTCCGTTCTCCATGCTTATTTTTGTGTGGCGTTTCTTAACACCCATTGTTTTAAGTTTGCTTAGAGCTATTATGTCGCTACATTCGATACTTAGTTTGCAAGTCTAATAGCCTGCAGTTTAGTTATAAACGAGTAACTCTCATGGGAAAAACATTTTCTCTATCATCAATTAGATTTATATGAAGTAATTGTAATTAAAAGCAGGCGCCTTTTTTTAATGACGACACTTATGTGGAGCGTAGAAATCATCGATAAATTTTTGTACTGCTTCTTTTACTTCCGTGACGAAGACGTGCTATACATGAAATGAGAATGATTTTTTGCGGTCCTCGCAATACTGAAGCACTGTGTCTTACTCGCATAATGAATAACTGCCCTCCCCCCGTCTTCTCCAGGCCCCATGATGCTGAAGGTGACGAACAGCGTGGATGGTCGCTGGGATATTGCGGTGCTGGCCGGACTGGTCAGCTTCTTTGGCATCGCCACGAACCGAAACTCAGGGTGGTTTTTTGTCACCTTCATGGAGGAGTTCCAAGTAGACCGAAGGAGCGCCTCCTGGCCAAACAGCGTGTTGACGATTATGTTTAGATCGTCGGGTAAGACATATAACCTCGGTAGTCAGTGGCGAAATATTGTATAATTTTCACGTCAATTCACCTAACCCGTCTGTCCTTACCGTCCGCCATTGCTGGGTATCTCGCTTGTATCGCTTTCTATCGCGAATATGCGTCTTCGACGTTTACTTCGACGCATACGTGCGTCAAGGTTACCGCCGCAACTTAGAAGCCTCGAATTTCGCCCTCCGTACTTGATGGATTTCTGGGACTAACGCGGCCTGTATATAAAGAAACAGTCAACATGCGTGACAGCGTGGACCCGTACGAACTGCCTTCAGATGCAGGTCCGACTTCATACCCATAGATACTACCAGTCAGACACAAGAGTATATGATTATTATTGCATGCTGCTGTCTACGAACTCATTCACTCTGTAAGAAATGAAGTGGTGCAAATGGATACAGATTAACAATTATTTTGGGTGAGGGACGTGGCAGAGAAGGGCCTGCCATTAGGTTGTGTTATGGTAATCAGCGAGATGAATAAATACCAAAGCTGTTTCTTCCCGCGCATTTATGCAAACCTTCTTGCCTCATTGAACTTGAAGCTTCTTCATTTACACACCGCCTGCTTCTCGTACAGGCTGAACCACTTCATGTACATGCGTGAATGTGTGTTTGTGTCTGTGTGTAAGGGCTGGGCAAAGATAATTTAAAATTGTACCATGATACAGGTGCTAAATAATAAGTCGAGAAGTATTTCAAATGCATGTACAAGATACCAAAAGATTGAATGCATTGATAAGATACTCGCCAACTCTATATTAAAATACTTCGTTAGGTTAATTATCTCCTCAATTACACTTCGCTGTAGCGTGCACTGCAAGTTTACTATAGTTGGCATGCAGGTCTTTTCATCTCCTGTCGGAAGACCTCCTCCATTGTGAATTTCCTTTCATTACGCTGGAATCTCCGAGTTTCGTATAATTTGCAATATGTCAATCCACGTACGCTGGGCGATCATTACTTTGTTTTTCTGCTATAATCGGTACCAAGTACGCTCTGATGACAATGTAGGTCAGTGTCTAAAAGCAGTACGTGTTTTAAAAATAATTTCTTATATTGCGTAATTGTCTCACATCAAATTTTTGTACGTATTCTGTAATTTATGCATTGAGCAAGTTCGGAGGTATAGTGTAGACGTAAAGTATTCAAAAACAATGCGTCACGATAGATGGTTTTCGTTTCGACGGCGCAATGAGCTTGCACTAAATTTGTAAGTCCTCGTCAAAATAGGCGACCATTAAACTGTCGAACGTGCATATTACTTCGCTTTGTCACCGTCGCATAGTAGAAACTGTACTTCATGTAACAGCCGATAACATTGTATCTCATATTTCTGTTCCACCTAATGATAGTGACAAAGATAATCATCTATCGATGATGATGTTCCATCAATCGTATTCTGAGAACGCGGTGCCAACTCTCATTAAGCACGATGAGCTGTTCGTTAGGAACCTTCTAAATAGGCTCACAAATGGGGCAGGATATCTGATTGAACACCCAGATTTAGCAAGAAACTTACCTTTCGGATTCCGGATTCTCATCACAGGCCGTTGGGATAATATACAAAGAATGTTGTCTACTTTGGAAGAACGTTCACTCACACTTGATACAATGTGCACAGGTGTCACCTAACTAACCAGCAAACATTAGGTTTAAGGACGGGTGGACAGTGACAGCAAAGAGTGTTAAACAAAAGCATGCAGAAACGGCATTCTGGATGGGCACTATATTGCCGACAGCAAAGCGTAGAACCAAGAACGACAAAATATTTATTATTATTGAAATAGCTGGGCACCACAGTAAGAAGTCATCTAAGGGCGTGTCATTTTGAGAAACCGAAGATATAGCAAGAAGGTGTCCATGACGACTCTTAATTTACAACGCTCGCAAATAACGCAGATAACATTGAGCATTGAGCCTGTCAGATTATTCTGCAAACACAAATAAGTTTGTAGTTGCCCGTCGAATAACTTAGAATTAAGGATAGTACGGAGGAGATGGATGAATTTGGCGCTGGTGAATGGCAAAAGGCGACTGAAGTTGTAGAGAAAGTAATGCACGTACGCTGGAATGTAAGCAGGGTCCGCGTTATATTGTACACCTCGCGCTGCTCACTAATATTCAAGGCAGCCAGGTTGTTGTGTCTCAGAGTACACAGATTATTCCTGATATAGCGAAGAGAAACACTATAGTGGGCCAACCTCTCCAGGGCTGTTCTCGGAACGTGCCGCTCGTGCTGAGTGTCCGCGCCCTCCGGTGACGCCCCCCCCCCCCTCAACCGCTGGTGGCTAATAAACACCTTTACAAATGGTGGAGGTTGCTTCGGACTACAGCATCAACCCTAGAACTCCGACACCGTACCCTACACTCAACTATACATGACGCATGCAAGCAAACGCCTCCTACTCTATCACAGCAAGCGCCTCCTCAGTCTCTCCTGTGTTCTGGTGGGCCTATCCACAGGAACTCTGCCACCTTCAGGGCCGCGTACGACATCGACGTCGAGGACTGGCTGACAATACATGAATAGGTGCGCGCCCACAATAAGTGGAATGCTCCTGCCAAACTGAGTAACGTGCTCTTCTATCTAGCGGGTGTCGCCAGTCTTTGGTACAACAACAATGAAACCGACTTTCCGACGTTGTCCTAGTAGAGGACCTCTTTAATGGCAGTTTCGTCGCCCTGCCGGGCACAAGCTGCGAGCGGAATCGCGTTTATGAACACCTGCACAACAGGCGGGTGAATGGTTTACCAGCTACATTCAACATGTACTGGACTTGTGTAAGAAAATCATTGCGACGATGTCAGAGTCCCAAAAAAATTAGTAGTGTCCTAAAATGGATAGAGGACGATGCTCTCAACATGTTACTTGCCAGGAATCCTCAGTCTGTGAAAGACATCGTAACTCTATGCCAAAGCTACGAGGAGCTACACAGGCAGCGCCCGTTGAGAAGTCGCGCTTCCTCTCGCGACAACCTCAAACCTGGTTTGGCTACCAACTCCCACCAGTCAGCGTAGTTGCTGAAATGAAAGCGTTCATTGGGGAGAAAATGGCACGCCAGCTCTCCTTGATATCCAGAGCCAACATCTTGCGGCTGCACCACTCAGCTACGCTGAAGTCGTCGAGAACACCCACCAACACTTTTCAAGTAGGCCTTTCCGTTCTGCCGACTTCGTGCCTAGACCCCTACTGCCACCCACCGTGCATTCATGCCCCGTACAATGCGTCCTGTGACATGGATGGGACTTGCCCTGGCGAGCCGATGGCGCACTGCCGACAAGCGGCTATGCGTGCGACTACACCGGTCACGTCGCACGTTTTTGCAACTGTGCAGGCGCCTAGCACCGCACCACTCGTGACAAGCCATTCAAACCGTCCATATTACGGCCCCCCGTCAGCTATGTCGCCGAGATTCCATTCGACAACAACTACCTGCCACCCACCTTCTCAGCGCTGTCAATGACTATCACCGATGCGACCGCGTCCCGTAACTCTGGACAAGGAAAAATAATCGTCGCAGTCCAAGATGCAAGGGCTTGAATGGTGAAAGTCCTCACCGCAATCCTTAGAACATAATTGAAGTGTTTGTTCGCGGTGTTCGCGCATCTGCACTCGTGGACACAGAAGCTGCCCTATGTGCTATGAGCGAAATGCTTCGCCGCTTACTTCGGACTGTCCCTCAGTACAGTCAGTGCTCAGCATATTCACCCCTTGGCGGATTGCACTGTGCGTGTTCTCATTTCCGAGGTTCTATAGGTCACATTTTATTACACTTTCCTCGTGCTCTGATTACGCTATCCTCGCAAGGGATTTTCCCTTGCACCACAACGCCGTTATTCATTGCGCACGGGCCGAAACTCTCGCCGCGGTTAGAGTTGCTGCTCTCCGACAATGCTTGGCTTTCGAGAAAAGTACTTGCCCAAGCTGACACCCACATTCCTCCGAACGGCTCAACGGTCGTGACCATGTCCTGCAGCGGAATCTCAGACGCTGTTGCGCTACTGTCTCCATCTGAACGCTTTCTCACTCGGAGAGGTCTGCTGCTACCTTTTTCGACAGTGATTACCACACAGGGCTACAGCACCATTTTCGTTTGCAACCAGTTTTCATACACCGTGTAGCAGCTCCAAGGGGAACGTATTGGCGATGTAGAAGTGGTGGAAGACGCGTCAAGTTATGGATTTGCCCAGTGACTATTACTGTGCTAGTTCCAGTGCGCTCAGTGCTGTTTCTATGTGTCACTTATCGCTCAGTGATAAGTTCGGTTATTCTATTGTCGATGCCCTTACACCTGTCCAGCGGTTTCATCTTTTGTGCCTTCTAGAAGAATTTCGTTCTTCTTTCGATGTAGCGCAATCTTCCCTGGGCCGGACACCAATTGTTACACATCGCATAGATAAAGGCCCACAACCGCCATTAAGACAATGTCCGTATCGCGTATCTCCTGCAGAAGGTCGTGTAATCAACGAAAAAGTACACAACATGCTTCTCCACGAGGTGACACGACCTTCCAGCAGTTTATGGGCGTCCCCTGTCGTGGTAGTTACGAAGAAAGATGGTTCTGTGCGCTTTTCTGTGGACTACCGCCGTCGAAACAAGATCACTCGCAGGGATGTCTACTCTCTCCCACACATAGTTGACGCGATTGACAGTCTACAATGCGTAGAATTTTTTTTTCATCTTTAGATTCGTCGTTAGGGTACTGGCAAGTGCACATGGAAGACGCCTATCGGCAGAAGACAGTTTTGGCTCACCTGATGGCTTATGCGAATTTAACGTAATGACTTTTGGTCTTTGTAATGCGCCTTCAGCGTTTGGGCGCCTGATGGACACAGTTCTGCGCGACTTGAAGTGGCACACGTGCTTGTGAAATTTTGACGATGTTGTTTTACAGCGAAGCTGTTAAGGGCTAGTTCCCTAAGATTGTGTCCATGGAAAGACACAAAACTATTATCAGGATTGGTGGCAGCACCGTCGCCTTCTTCCACAGCTGGCTTGTTGGCGCCCCTCGGCGCTACCGCGCGAACACGCTCGTGCCACTGCTTCCGCGTTCGTCGTCGTCATTAATTAATTACCTTTTTAATTAACTATTTTAGAAACACCAATAGGTAACCAATTTTACAGCAAATTACAGCGAAGCTGTTGAGGCCTAGTTCCCCCAGTATCTTGTGCGTCAGTAGACACAAAACTCCCCATACGTGGGCCGACCCCGAAGATAGTGAAATGCCGCGCCGACCTGCGGCGAAGGTGAAAGAGTCGTTAAGCGCACGCCATACGTGGGCCGATCCTGAAGTTGTGCAATACCGGGTGGACCCGCGGCGGAGGTCACGCAGGCGTTAAGAACTCCCCGGACGGGCGCAGATACTGAAGATAGGGCAATGCAGGGCGTTTCTCATAAAAAATGCTTTGTGGTTCATCAGCGCCACCAACCACTCGGACACTGTGTCGTCACGCTCAACATCTCGTCATTGGCGACAACTTGCCTCACCGACGCAATTATAACCCCGTAGGGCGCCAGTAATTAGTACTACCTCGCAGTCGCCGTTCCGACATATGCGCAGCTTTCCACAGCGATCCGCAGTGTGCACACTCGGAAGTTTTTAAAACTTGTGAGCGGCTTTGGCGGCGGTACAACTTGCTAGAGATGTACAGCTACGTTCGGAAGTTCATCTGCTCTTGCACCCATTGTCAGCGTTGGAAATCTTCGCCCCGCCTCTGGCCAACCTTTTTGCTACCTTTACTTTGTGCTACTGGGCCCTACTCGGCATCGAGTTGTACGGGCCCCTTCCCCTGACATCGGCTGGAGACCACTGGGCCATTGTGGCGGACGACCACCCCACGTGATACGCCGAAACTGCCGCCCTCCCTACAGCTACAGCGCGCGATGTGGCCTCCTTCCTGCTTCGTTGACTCACCCTGCATCATAGACCACCTCAAGAAGTGCTCAGTGGTCGCAAACGTGTCTTCCTATCCGAAGTAGTTGAAGCCATTATTTAGAAGTTCCACGTTGTTCATCCCACAGCCATGGCAAACAATCCTGAAATCAAAGGCCTCAGAGAACGCTTCAACCGTATGCTCGGCAACATGCTTGTACGTACGTCGCCCCCGACCACACAAATTGGGACGTCATTCTGGCCTTCGTAACCTATGCGTACTACACCGCTACTTAGAACCCCGTTATCGTAAATACAGGGCCTAAGTGTGAAACGCAGATCACGTGGGAAGTGGGAAACCGGCAGTCAACCATTGGTTACTATCTGACGACAGTAGGAATTCATGATAATTTGAGAGAAATGTTGATTGATTATGAAGGGCATAGCAGCATAGGGCGTGACCATGAACGGGCCATTTTGAAAATGGCATATGTACTTGAGAAAGAGAGCAAGGAGAGCAAAATGGTCAGTCCAAAGTTGAAAGCTGAGCAATTAACAAATATCGTCACTAGAGTCTAGGAAAGACTTCCCAAATGGCAAAGAATGGGAATACTGTGAGCTCCTAAGTGTAATAACGACAGAAATACGGAAGGAGAAACGACATGTTCGTTGGAAAGAAAAACACACGCAAACCTGGTGGAATAGGGAGATATCAGAAGCGATCGCCGAACGACAGAGAACACCTCGAGAGCACAGGCAGGCAAAGAAGGCGCAGTTACCGCAGGGTGAAGTAGCCATAAATCGGAAATATACCGGGAGAAATGGTCTCTGGTTCAACTACTGGTGCAAGTCAAGATAAAAGGTGAAAGTGAACATTGGCTGTCAGAGATACGTGAGAAAAAGAATGCCACACCTAGAATATTTTTGAACGACATGAAATTATTAGGCAGAAAGTCAACAATTCAACAAAATATCCTAGACGAAGATGGAAACAAACTTGAAGAAGCGGCTTTAAATTACATTCGAAAAGTAACAGCCTAATCTTTCCAAGGCAATGACGAGGTTCTATTTGAAGGAAAAAAGAGCATGAAAGAGAACCAGGTGGAAATGGAGCTGGTGCAAATGGAGCCGAAGAGAAAATTCGTAAGTGCACAGCCACAGGGCTTGACGAGGGCTAGACGACGGGTTAGGTTGATTAATTTATTAGGACCAAGAAGTAAGGAAGCTATGGTGAAAACAGTGGGAAAAGCTTTAAAATATCAAAGAATACCAGACAGTTGGCGACAAAGCAGAATGAATTTCATTTATAATGGTAAGAGGGAGAAAGATAGAACTCACTCGTATAAACCGCTGACAATCTACAGGCTAGCAATGCAGGCAATCAAATTAAAGCTGCAAGCATGGGCCGAGAATAATAGCGGTTTGGGAGAACTTCAGAATGGCTTCAGAATAGGTAGGCGCATGGATTATAATTTCTTTGTTCTTACTCAGTGTATTGAAATATCAAGTGTAGAAAGGAGACCGTTATATGTGGCCTTTTTGGACATTACAGCAGGCCTAGGGGCACAACATTTTGTGGTATATTTTAGAACGGGAAAGCCTAGGTGCCGATTTTCGGCAGCTTTTGAGAGAGGTTTACCTAGAAAATACTGTTTTCGTTGAATGGGACGGGATGAGGAGTGAGGAGAAAGTTGATGTCAACAAGGGACTGAGGCAGGGGTGCCCTTTATCCCCACTGGTGTTTAGGATGTACATGGTGAGGATCGAGAGGGTGCTAGAAGGTAGCAGTATCGGGTTTGATCTCTCATACAAACAGGCAGGTACAGTAGTAGTGCAGCAGCTTCCGAGCTTATTTTATTCGGACGACATTGCTTTGCTAGCAAACAAGCAAATTGATTTGTAACGTCTGGCTAATATGACAACGCAGAACAACGCAACCAAGACATGCGTTGATAGTTTCCATCCCAACTCGACTAAAAGATATAAAACGACGGAACCGTTGGATTAATCGACATATCATTCATATTAAGCGCAAAATAAAGCGCTTACACAAAAAGCAAGGTATCTCCGCCGAGGTATCGAAATTGCGAAGGGCATTGAAAACAGCTCTGAAGGAATCAAAAGAGCAGTTCTTTAACCAAACAAAAAATACTTTTATGAAAACATCACCACAAAAATTCTGGCTTTATCTGAATGATAAAAAAGAACAAATAACCAAGATCCAAGTTAACAATGTAATAGTAACGCAAAAAGCAAATATTGCGAGTTATTTTAATAATTTCTTCCAATCAGTTTTTTCAGCGCCTAGCAGCAACTGGGCAAACGCCTGTCTGCCGTCTTCCTTTTCATGCGGGATGGAAAATCTTGTCACTCAAGCAGGCGTGTTTAACCAACTGCTACTTTTAGATTGTAGGAAGGCTAGCGGGCCGGATGGAATACCAACCCAATTTCTAAAGCGATAAGCGGAGTGGGTGTCATTTTTCTTAAATAATATCTTTGTTAAGTCATTGCAAACTGACTCGTTGCCACAAGACTGGCGTTGCGCAGTCATAACTCCTGTTCTTAAAAACGGTAACCGATTGCTAATAAATAACTATCACCCAGTTTCCCTGACTAGCGTCCGTTGTAAAGTCTTAGAGCATATCATAAGTAAGCATATTCTCGTTTTTCTTGAAAATAACGACTTTTTTTATCAGCATCAACATGGTTTCCGAAAGGGACTTTCTACAGTAACCCAGCTCGTAGAAACGATCCATGATTTTACTTCAGCTCTAGACGCCCAAGGACAAATGGACGTCATGTCCGTAGATTTTGCGAAAGCCTTCGACAAAGTTTCACACAATAAATTACTTTTCACGTTGCATAAAGCAGGAATAAATCACACTATTCTAAAATGGATTGAAGCCTACCTACACAATCGCAGGCAGGTTGTGCGTGTGGACGAGTGCTTGTCCCCTGCGTTAGAAGTGCTTTCTGGTGTTCCCTAGGGGTCCGTTTTGGCCCCGTTGCTGTTCTTGCTTTACATTACCGACATTACAGAGATTGTCGAGTTCGCTGTGAAATTGAAGCTTTTTGCTGACGATTGTTTAATTTATTCTACGGTAACACACATTGACGACCAAATCAGAATTACCCGGATTCTTCTTTCCCTTCACCTTTGGTGTGAAAAATGGGACATGGAAATCAATTACAACAAATCGACTTTTACACATGTTACTAACAAAAAAAGTGTGGTACCATTCTTTATTATATTGCAAGCAACAAACTATGAAACGTTGATACATTCAAGTATTTATGTGTCACAATTTCACATAACTTATACTGGCGTAAACATATCGATAACCTGTGCTCTACGGCTTCACAAAAACTGTATTCACTGAAGAAAAAGCTGGAACATGCAACGAAGGATGCCAAATTAATTGTTTAAAAACCTCTCATACGTCCATCTTTGGAATACGCTTGCGTGTCTGGAGCCGCCACCAAAAAGATTTAATTGACAAGCTAGAAAGAACTCAGAAAATGGCTGCTCGTTTTATTGCTGCAAGGTACCGAAGGACTGACTCGGTAACAACAATTATGCGTTCGTGTGGGCTTGAGTTGCTGGAAACCCGAAGGAAGAAAGCCAGACTTAAGATTTTTTCTCAGATACTTCAAAGGGTTTTGAAGATAAAAAGGAAATAGATGTCCCGTTTCCTGCAAATCGTAGCGAGAGAATAAACCACAGCAGAGCCGTCAAGCCTTATAACACACGTGTTGATGTTTTTCGCGCTTCTTTTTTCCCGGATGTAATTGAAATGTGGAATGCCTTACCTGATGTTGTTGCCGATCAGACGGATGTGCACAAATTTGAATGCTTGATTGATATTTTGTATCGTGAGCACCCAACGTGGTGCTATGAAATGTCAAATTTGCTTGTGTTGTACTATTTTGCCTCCCTGTAACAACCCTCAAGCGAGGGTTAACAGTATTAATAAAGAAAGAAAAGAAGAACAGGAAGGCAACAATTTAGGTTTCAAATTTAGTGTCAGAAAATCAGGTGTTATGGTATTCAATGAAAACAGTCAGTGGCAATACAGGGCAAGGAAATACCTCGAGTTGCAGAATATAAATACCTTGGTATACGGACAAACGAAGGCAATAGACATATGGAAACAGAGGAAAAAACAATAGCAGTGAAGGGGAAAAGAAATGGAGCCATAATGTGGCACAGAGCGCTATGGTCATGCAATAGGTACGAGGTGCTCCGAGGTATGTGGAAAGGTGTATTGGTTCCAGGACATACATTTGCAAATGCGGTTGTTTGCTTTAAATCAGGGGTACAATCAGGACTCGATGGGAACGAAAGGTCAGGGGGTCGCCTCGCATTGGGAGTTCACGGGAACACTACAAATGAAGCTGGGCAGGGTGATATGGGCTGGACTAGTTCTGAAGTGAGTGAAGCTGGCAGTGAAATTGAGTATGAAGAACGACTGAGGAATATGGAAGAAAGTAAATGGGATGGAACAGTGCTGATGTATCTGTACAGAAAAAATATTGATTCACGCTGGATGAAAAGAACTAGGAAGCTTACCAGGAAGTATGCGTCCTTTGGGGTGGGCAACACAGCAACAAAGACGTCAAGTGGAAAGTCCGAGAGGCTGAAATAATCTCATGGATGGCGGCAATGGAAAGGAAACCTGCTTGAGTAATTGTTTAGAGGAAAAAAACGGAATCAAGAAAGAAAGAATTTCTGATAACTCAAAGGGAAGCTGATTACTTTTCGTAGCGAGATCAGGATGCCTTAGAACACGCACTTATAAAGCGAGATATAAGAAGGAAGAAGAAGCATGTGCTTGCTGCTGTAAAGCTAGGGAAACGATGGGGCACGTTTTATTAGAATGTGGAGACATCTGCCCAGTGGTCGATTTAGGCACCACTGGCCTCCTTGAAGGCCTTGGGTTCAGCGTGGCAATGGAAAAGTAAACATGTCGGCAACAGGGATTAGTAAGAGGCGATCGGAGGATTGGTGGAAGAAAAGTAGGAAAGGGCAAAAACGGAGAAGTACAAAAGCACAGTTTGCAATAGGGGATCAGATAATTTGGTTGTGGGAGTTCATAGTGTTTTTTTTCTTTTTTTTTTTGTTGTTTAACCTAGGTAAGACATTAGGCAGAATAATAGCAACAGCTTGGTGGCGCAGACGACCGCCCCGTTCCAAAGGGGATGCTCATAACATCCATCCCTCAACCCATCCATCCTCAATCCATCCATCCATCGGTCAATTCAAATCTTTCAGACCCATCCGCAGCGATAGGTGCCGCAAACTCGCACATATCGCTGTGAAGCGCAGGAAGTCTAGAGTAGATTTCTCCAACGTAGACGAAACAGACGTGAACATGGAACTTTTAAGTCCATATCTTCACGAGCTACATATTATTGGAGAACTATGCCGGCTGCCAGTAAACAGTAGCGCCACCATGGACATTCTCAATCCATCTTAAGTGAAGGGAGACGACTTCACCGGAGAAGTAGCGTGGATTAAACAGGTTATGGAACAGAACAGCGTGTGTCTACCGATGGTGCAAGTGAACATCAGTGGGCCGTTTGGGGAGCGCGTAACCAAGGCAGGAGTTTCCATATTCCTGTCGCTGCAGTACCTTTACATTTGTTTTTCGAATCGGTAGGATCAGTTACTGCGTGAGAAGGGGCTGAAACTACGAGAGGGGTAGTATAGGCATGGACGCGATCCGAAGCTCGTCAAATTGCGTCGCTTTCATCTGAAAATGCAAGAGCCACTCCAACAGAAGTAGCAAAAGAGGCAGCCTCGGCAACCGAAGCCAAGCTAGGCTCGAGGGATGAAAGAAGCGGTTGGGGAAAATCCTGCCGGCTGACCAGCTCAACGAGAGCGCATCACACGGCATTTGTCCAAGTTTACGCTGCCGGAAGGGCTAGCTGACGTACTCGCAAGCGAGACAGGGTCGTTACCATCACAGGTCTCAAAGAACTTTGATCGCCTCTTACGTGTGGACAGAGAGTCACTGGCCGCCGAGCAAAAGAATGACGTCAGCCTAGCTAACTTACATGTAACAGCTGAAGAAGGCCTTGCTAGGCGCAACGTGACGATGCAAGGGAAATGAGATGTGGTATATCGGCACAACAGAGGCCGAAAGGGCAAGATTCTGAATCTCTTAGTCGTGCCTACTAAGTACAGAGAGGACCTTTTTGGTCTCTATCATGGAAATGGGTGGTCTGGCCACTTTGACATAAACAAATCGAAATAAAGATTGCTTCTGGAGTTCTACTGTCATGGCTGTTTGAAATAAAAAGAAAACTTTGTGAGAAAGATCATGCGACGCCTGCCAGCGCTCGGGTAAACCAAGAAAAACTTGGTAAGCTACGCTCAAGGTAGTGCCCTTAACATCAGAACCCTTCAGATGACTTGTGATAGACACTGTGGGGCCACTATCAAAGACAAAGTCTACTCTTGTGTCCTGTCTGCACGCCTCACTTCTATTTTGCATAATGAATCTTTACCAACTAGCTCAGCTTTCTGTCGTACAAAGTCGGGTTACACGTAAGTGCTTACAATGCTGTGTCCGGCTACAAAGTTTCCGGAGGCAATGCCTCTGAAAGAACTCAGCTCCACCGTAGTAGTAGACGAGCTCTTGACAGTATTCGCCCGAGTCGGGTTTCCAGCCGAAATTCAGGCGAATCCAGGGTCAGTATTCACCAGCTCACTGACTTCTACATTCTTGCAAAAGTGCGGGGTAAGGCTAATACACAGTTCCGTCTATCCCCCTCAGTAATATACTGTACAGAGGTGGCATTTAGTGCTTAAGCGAGTTTTGCAGGCGCTCCATTACGAGCACAAGCGGGAGTGGGAGAATTGTTTTCCGGCTATTTTGCTTTGCGAACGGTTCTTCATGAGGTTCAGGCTTCTCGCCAGCAGAACTCATGTATGGGAGGGCACACCATTCCCCACCGAGAATGTTGAAATAGATGTGGAAGGAAAGAGGAGAGAGTCAAACAGTCGTAGAGTACGTGCTATATCTGCTCGAACGGCTAAGCGCTACACAAGAACCAATCCTAAAGAACATAGGCGTGGCACAAAAGAACGCCAATCTATATTACGAAAGGAATTGGAGGCTTCGAACGTTTAAGGCTGGGGACCAGGTAATGATCCTCAGACCTTCAAGAAAGAACAATGTTGAAGTTCACCCTGACGGACCCGTTAACACATTGTATGGAAATTCAGATACTAACTATGGTCTGAATGTGGCCGGTTGCAGGAAGGAGGTCAGGATATGCCACTGCAATTTGATGAAGTCATACGCGGAGCGGAGTGGTCAACTTTACCATCCAAGATCTGGATGACATTATTACAGAGCTTAGTGAATGTAAGGCGACCTCCAACCCTCAAATCAGCCTAGAAGAAGTTGTAAACACCCGGTAAGCTCGGACGCTGTTAAACACGAGCAGCTGATTGAGCCAAACGGGCTGCTAGGGCAATATCTCGATAGATTCAGCAATCGGCCGAATAGAAGCGAAATAATTACGCATGAAATAAACCTGACATCAACCGAACCCTAAAGATTAAATTCTTTCAGGGTAAATTATGGAGGCAGAGCCACACCGCATGCTAGAGTTGGGAGTTATTGAGCCCAGGCAGGAGCCCAAACGGGACCAGGCAGGATTCCGTAAAGGCTACTCAACAATAGATCATATTCACACTATCAATCAGGTGATAGAGAAATGTGCGGTATATAACCAACCCTTATATATAGCTTTCATTGATTACGAGAAAACGTTTGATTCTGTGGAAACCTCAGCAGTCATGGAGGCATTACGGAATCAGGGTATAGGCGAGCCGTATATAAAAGTACTGAAAGATATCGATAGCGGCTTCACAGCCACCGTAGTCCTCCATAAAGAAAGCAACAAAATCCCAATAAAGAAAGGCGTCAGGCAGGGAGATACGATCTCTCCGATGCTATTTACAGCGTGTTCACAGCAGGTATTCGGAGACCTGGATTGGGAAGAATTGGGGATATAAGTTAATGGAGAATACCTAAGTAACTTGCGATTCGCTGATGATATTGCCTTGCTTAGTAACTCAGGGGACCAATTGCAATGCATGCTCACTGACCTGGAGAGGCAAAGCAGAAGAGTGGGTCTAAATATTTATCTGCAGAAAACTAAAGTAATGTTTAACAGACTCGGAAGAAAACAGCAATTTACAATAGGCAGCAAGGCACTGGAAGTCGTAAGGGAATACATCTACTTAGAGCAGGTAGTGACGGCGGATCCGGATCATGAGACGGAAATAATCAGAAGAATAAGAATGGGCTGGGGTGCGTTTGGCAGGCATTCTCAGATCATGAACAGCAGGTTGCCATTATCCCTCAAGAGAAAAGTGTACAATAGCTGTGTCTTACCAGTACTCACCTACGGGGCAGGAACCTGGAGGCTTACGAAAAGGGTTCTACTCAAATTGAGGACGACACAACGAGCTATGGAAAGAAGAATGATAGGTGTAACGTTAAAGGATAAGAAAAGAGCAGATTGGGTGAGGGAACAAACGCGAGTTACTGACATTTAATTGAAATCAAGAAAAAGAAATGGGCATGGGCAGGACATGTAATGAGGAGGGAAGATAACCGATGGTCATTAAGGCTTACGGACTGGAACCCAAGAGAAGGGAAGCGTAGCAGGGGGCGGCAGGAAATTAGGTGGCGGATGAGATTAAGAAGTTTGCAGGGACGGCCTGGCCACAATTAGTACATGACCGGGGCTGTTGGAGAAGTATGGGAGAGGCCTTTGCTCTGCAGTGGGCGTAACTAGGCTGATGATGATGATGATGATGATGATGATGATGATGATCCCCCTGACAGTTACTTCACGTCACCGCTAATACTTCTGGAAGCCCCTAACGAGGACGCTCGTTCATGTGTTGACTACAGGAAGTTAAGTGCCGTCACCTTAGATATCAAAAAAACAAATCTAAAGAGTCAGCGCTCTAAAATACATTTCGACTCTAGATCTCGTGCGGCGATATTGGCAATTTCCGCTCTCAGAAAGTGCCAGCTGTTTTGCCGCATTATTATCGCCTGTAGGAACTTTTCGCTCCCTCGTTCTTAGCTTCGGGCTGAAAAACACGCCGTTATGGATATCGTTCTAAAAGACTTGCAGGAGCTCGCATTGCTATATCTTGATGATGTCGCAACTTTTTCTGACAGCTGAAAACAGCACGTAGCGCACCTCAAGCAGGTGTTCTCGTTAGCAGTATGTTCAATGGGGCTGGTTGGTTCATCTTTAGAATAAAAACATGTACGGAGCAACAAAGGGCAAGCTTGTAAAGAGCACAGGGCAGAGCACTCTGTCCCGTGCTCTTTACTCTTTCGTCCTGTGTTGCGCTGTTCTTGTTTTAATGCGACAGCGTTAAGGAGCTCGTGTCGCAACAAAGCTGGTGGCGTTGGTGTCGGCGGCGTTGGCCGTTAGTGAAAAATGCCAGAAGGCAATTCATAAATAAAAACAACTTCCAAGATGGGCTGGGTGGGAATCAAACCAGGTTCTTCGGAGTGTGAGACGGAGACGCTACCACTCAGCCGTGAGTTCGATGGTTCAAATGGCGAAAAAAGCGCGTGTAGTGAGGGCGTTGTTGCTTTATAAATGTGCCATAGAAAGTTATATTGCGGTGTGTATCGGTAATTATGATCATGTAATTTACAGAAGTCGCCGTTCGAGTAGCGAAGTAAGTTTCCGCTACATTTCTTCTGCGCTTGGCGCACACGCAGAGTCATCTTGCGGCAAACACAGAAGACACCCTTCTCGCAATGTACGGCGATGCCCCCAGAGTTGGCGCGCCACTCGCCCGCTTCTCCCCTTCGTCTCGTAAAGAGCATGCCGATCGAATGAGTGGGCGGTGCGATAACGCTGTCGCATTCCGCTCTTGAAGGCGAAGCTTAAGCGTCCTCCAAATTTTTGTCCTAAAGGTGTTCTCGTGTTTGAGGGAAGCAGGCTTAACAATGAAGGCGGCAAAATGTAGGTTTGGCTGCTTCAAGGTTATTTATCTTGGCCGCGTTGTCATCAAGGGCACGAGACGGCTGGACGTGCTGAGAACAACTACGTTTGGCGATATTTCATAGCCGCACAGGAAAATAGATATTCGTTCATTTTTGGGGCTTGTTGAGTGCTATCAACGGTAACAACGGTAATTATTCTCAAATAGCGAGTTCTTTAGCGGACGCACTCCAAAAGGGACCACAGAGTAACCTGCACTGGGTTAAGAACGAAGGGAACGGTTCGCAAGGTTTGAAAAAGTTTAGATTCACGTCCTGTGCATCGCGCGCCAGACTATACAATCGAATTCATAGTTCAGTGCGACGGAAGCGACGGGGGAATGGGCGTGGAATTAAGTCCGGTCGGCCATGCTAATGAGGAGCATTCTTTTCACTATGCCAGCAGTAAACTAACTGTGAGAAAAGAAGCCACAGAGCGAGATTCATCTTTGAGACCGACCGCTGCCCTTCGACATGGCTTAATGAAGTATCACAAAAAATTATCGCTTGCTCCGATAAAGCCTCACCCTCCAACAGTACAACTTCTCCGTGAGGTATAAGAGGAAAAAGTTGCATAACAATGCGGATGGCTTGAGCAGGCTAATTCGAAACTGTTCTGCTTTTAGGCATCCCAACTAATGTTTTTGTTGTTTTTTATTTTATTGGCTAAGACGATCCCCTTTCATTTAACAGGACTCAATTAATGATTTCTAACTTTGTTGGCACGAAATTCAATATTTGCATAGCGAAATGAAGTATTTGCTGTGGCTGCACTCGTGTTTTCTTTGACGCCTTGGCGGTCAAAAGCAAGATCCAACATACTTCATCGCTGCGCAGAGCCGTGTTGTGGGGTTTGCTTTGCTGCGGCCTGTCATTGTGAGACGTTTTGGGGTGTATGTCAGCACTTCACAGCCGGCTGTTTCAAGCCATCTTCCCTGCCACGAGGCATCCTTTCCCTGCCCAGCGGTTATCAACTCTGGCTGGTTGAGCTTTTCCGGGCCATGGAGAAGCTCTTATGATCGGTGAGCGGGGATGGTGACCGTCCAGCTTCTGCTACCCTCCCACCCCACTACGATGAATCGCTTCGCGAAGCCAACAATGCATCGCCTTCGGACAGGTGTGCCGTGCCATTAAGGCGAGACACGTTTGGAGGACCCAGTATTCTTTCTTGGTTCGCTATCGCCTTCAGTGACAAATGGGAGCAAGGAAACTCCTGAAAAAGGGTGGTCTACGGCGTTTCTGCACGGTCACCGGTAACTGCCCCGGTCGTTTGACAAACGACGCAGCTAGCAGCTGTATCGTCCCAGGAACCAAGACGCGGCAGCTTGAGTCAAGCGCGACAACCCCTGTCTATGAACTCCCCTTCTTTTCTGTGTGTTCAGTAAATAAAGGTGTGGGAGTGAATGTGTGAACCCTCTGCCTCAACGGGGGTCCTTCGACGACTTTGGATGCTCGGATTCGACAAAGGTTGGATAACAGATTTTCCTGGCCTAGGGATCCAGGGAGGACAGAGGGTGTTTGCGCGAACTTTTTCGGCTCCTCGGAGTGCTTCACTTTAGTCGTGCTAGACTGATAACACGTAATGTTTTACGCTCTTCATGTAGATATCGTAAATAAACCCAGTACTCATCGTTTTCGATGAGAACAGGCTCCTCCCTTCAACAACGTCCTTAGCGTGGATGAATCGGACGATGGCATGGGACAGGTACCCCTTTTGACATGCCGGACCCCAGGTCTTACGGTGCATACCCGAAGTGATAAATCAAGGCCCCGCCGCTCGTTGAGCAAACGATTGCTGTCGCCACTGCCCGTGTCCCCTGCAGTGGTTCGTGCCCTCCGCACGGATGTGCGAGGCGCCTACATTCATGTTACGGCCAACATTGCTTCGCGAGTTCGGGGGCTCGCATCCATTAACACCACTCCGGAGGAACCTGCCACTTGTGCCGACGACGGCATGCCGCTCGCAGCTCGGTTTCGTTTTGTAAGAGTCACCAATGTTGACGTCTAGCCACAGTATTCGAGTAATGTCACAGGTGTCGCCTCGCTCTACCCGACGCGTGAGGCTTAGCGTCCCGAAGCAGCCCAGTGGGTTATGAGCCACGCCGTGTAGTGGAGCACTCCGGATTAATTTTCACTCAACCCCTGTTGTGCACCCAAATCACGCTAATTGGTTGGAATTTCATTACGGAGAGTCTGTGCGAGTATTAACAGTGACTCGATCAGCGCTCACAATGTGTACTTGAGTACTCAACATCCGCAGCTAAATGCATCGCTTTTGGAGATTACACATTTCCTACTGTGAAAAATTCTGCAAAGAAGCAGTGAGCTGGAACATAAATGCCTTTCACGAGACATGTTCAGTTCGTATTGCTCAGAACTGGCTCTAAGAATTAAATTTGTAGCAACAGGCTGGCTTACTTAAATTCTGCTCTCGCACCAGACCTCTAAAGGACAACAGTTATAAAGTTAATCATGAACCATAGTAAATTATTAATACTAGCACGGAGGGGAACCCATATTTTCTGAATTATATTTGCGTAAGGAAGTATTAGCATAAAAGTGTCCTTTCTTTGACCGGGAATTCTCTGCCGTCATCGGGAGCCGCGATGCGAGGGCATTTCGCCGGCAGACAGCACACACTGACCGCCTGAGTGAGGCTGCTCGCTTCGCTTGCACGTTTGCCCTTCGCAACGACTGCGGCGAATAAACCAATTGTATTTAATTATGGGCGACCTAAGTGTACAGTGTTAATTGTTTTCGGAAAAATAAGCGCTCTTCGACGAGCTCGGGTTGGATCGCAAGCGCCGTCGGCCGCAGCGTCCGCGTAGCTAAGCCTACCGGCCCTATCGCTGGCTGCTCGCGGAGCCGTCAGTGAACAACGCGCCCTCGTGAAGTGTCCTGTCACTCGCAGGGGCATAATTTTATTTACAGTGTGCACAGTTGGTGAATTGCGTTTGCCGACGTGGATATGAAGTCAAGCTGCGGGGGGGGGGGGGGGGGGGGCTGAATCTGGACGGAGCTTACGCGTTGCTCGTTCTTTCAGATGCACGCACCGTCTGCACCCAATCGTAGTATGCCGCATGCCGGAGCATTCAGCGTGGCACGTTGGATCGGACGCCGCATCGTAGCGTGTGTCTCCTGCTTTAGGGTCCCCTTTACTAGCAGGCTATATCAATTTCCTTGTTTTTTCGCCCTTCGTTATAGGCTCGGACTTGATTCCCTAGCTGCCGCGCTGCCGCTGTCACTGCGATCTGGCTCACGGTTCGTCGCGTGGTAGAAGCAATGGAACTTGAGGTCGAACATTACAATATACGGGCCCTGCATTGCCTGCGTGAAGTAAAATCTAAGAGCGTCGTGCTGACGATGCGTGCTGTGCCGTGCAAGTGAGAACGAAAGTGTGGCACTCCCGAACTAGACCAAGAAGGGCAGCCAAATAAGAGATCTCCAAAATATCTTCACGAGCTGACTGTATAATTTTATCATCCAAACGACGGAAGCGCTGAACCAGCCTAGGTTGAACCCTTCTGATTGCTGAATGTCATCTGCGAGCAATTCACGCTGGCGATAGCACTGCAAATTTGTTCTGACCAGGCAAATATCTCCTTGGCATTGGCTATGAAGCAGAGGTCGCGGGAAAGCTGACCGAGCCGTTCTACTGGCTAACACAGTAATTGCGAGAGGAACTTCGTGGACAGTGTCGGCAACAGAGATCTAGGCCATTCCGATTAATGCTTCGCTGCCGACCGATCTCTGGGAAGTGCAGGCCGGTGGCGATTAACCGCAGAGAGCAATTCCTTCCTCTGCGTGGAATGACCACTGGTACACTTGCACCCGAGTCTCCTCAGCGTAGCCTCCAAAAGGTCTACTTAGAAAGCCGACAGGGGCGGTGCAACTCATTATCCGTCATCTCTTCGAACGCGTATTGCACTTCCAGCCGTGGTCGACACTGAAAGTACAACGCCAAGCAGACGACAAGGTCCAGTGATAGCCTCCGAAGCAACCAATGCATCCGCGCGACGCCTGTCTCCGGGGTCGCGCGACAGGCGCGCGCGGCCAGGGTCGCAAGCCAACAGCCAAGCCATAGCAACGGAAACCAGAGCAGACAACCGCTTCGCCGATTCCGTCCTTAGCCAACGACAGGTTGGCTTTGAAAATGATTGACAGACGCAAGACGTCATCATAAGTTACGGTGCCATAATCATAATGTTGACCAATCAGGGGAGGCCAACTGAACGGTTATGAAACTGTTATAAGGTTCAGCCGCTAAGAAAATACCTCGTTTTTGTTTGCGTGCGTGCGTGCGTGCGTGCGTGTGTGTGTGTGTGTGTGTGTGTGTGTGTGTGTGTGTGTGTGTGTGTGTGTGTGTGTGTGTGTGCGTGCGTGCGTGTGCGTGCGTGTGTGTGTGTGTGTGTGTGTGCGTGTGCGTGCGTGCGTGTGTGTGTGCGTGCGTGCGTGCGTGCGTGTGTGTGTGTGTGTGTGTGTGTGTGTGTGTGTGTGTGTGTGTGTGTGTGTGTGTGTGTGTGTGTGTGTGTGTGTGTGTGTGCGCGTGTGTGTGCGTGTGTGTGTGTTCAATTGTTTGGCAATTCTCCGTTCTTGATTGTTTGGGCGTAGCCGCGCAAGCTGGACCCGATGCACTCGGTCCAAATTAGCTGAGCTAAACATCTCGTCGCATTCTTAAGACGCGAAAAAGCGGCAAATTATTTTATATTATGGATTGGTCGCAGCGAAATGGAGGGAAAGAACGAGCCGACAAGCACGTACCGCGCTAGCGCCAGTGCCGCAATTGTCCCCTCGCTTGCTTTGTTTTGAGCCGTGGCGCTGTACCCCTCAGCCATGTAATCATTCCTAAAATATACCAGGGATTCATACGTGTTCTGGAGTTTATTGCGATACATGCCAGGTTAGCCACATGCACCGATCTTTGCCCGACAGCACGATGCTGTCGTGCTGCTCTCTTTGGTTAGACAGTGCTGGCTGCCTAGCTCATCGTAGTTTCCCTTCTTGGCAGCGTTTCTTCTTGTGCACTAACCGAAAATTGCGCAGATCGGACTGGTGCTGATGCGAGTAGCTACATCGGATCAACAACAACGTATACTGATAGCAGCACGGTGTCCGGAAACTTGCTGACATGACACCTTGTGACATATTTGCGAAGAGGACCCGTATTGACGAGCGTACAAGCTATGTAAAATGGGTTTTAGCGTAGCTTGCAACCGGCTACGCAGTATTGACACGTGTACTTAACTTTATCGGACAACCACGTTTCGCCGCCTAACAAATGTAATCGCACAGCGAGGGACGCGCGCCTGCATGTATTCGAAGTTTCGTGAAAGTTATAGATGCTTCTATCCGCTGTCTGTTGTCGCCGAGCCTAATGTTATCTGATTTCATCACCTGACGCGAATGGTGTAGAACTTTGTGGAAGGCACGCGGGTCCGAAAGATTAGTCTGGAACATTCGACGACTGCTCTATAAAAGCCGACGCACTTGACCCGCTGATCAGATTTCCGACGATCGCCGACTGTCGGAAGATAACGCGATGCCGCCGGAGAGCCCTCGTAGTCACCACGCCTTGAGTGTGCTCGAAGATCAAGTGAGCATCCTGCCTCGCTCCAGCATTGTTATTTCGGTCGGCACCGAAACACCCGCTGACTTAGAAGGCGTCATCGAAGGCGACCAACGTCTACTGCTAGAGCGTGAAATTTGCGTCGCAAGAGGGATCACTCGACTGCATGGAGGGAAAATCGAAGTGTTGCTGACAAACTTCAGCCGGGAGTTCAAGCACATCAACAAGGGCACGACGATCGCGTAGCTCTAGGAAATTCTGGAAACCAGTAACGCGTTTGTCCTCTCGGATTCCGCCGCATCTACCCCGACGACCATGGTTCCCGAACCAGACTACGACATTAATCCAAGTCTCCCCGTGATTAAGCAACAGCAGCTGAGAAGTCTGCTCCGACGATACAAAGGCTGCTTTTCGATGTCATCAAGGATTCGACAAACACCAGTCGCCAAGCATCTCATAATCACCGAGGAGCGCGCTCGACCACTCCGCCAGAGCCCTTACCGAGTTTCGCCGCGAGAACGTAAAGTTATAAGAGAACAAGTTGACGAAATGCTGCGTGACGACATCATCCAGCCGTCGAAAAGCCCGTCGATTATCGTCGTCTGAACAAGATCACGAAGAAGGACGTATACCCCATCCCACGGATAGACGACGCATTGGATCGGCTCTGCAACGCTAAATACTTCTCGTCGATGGACCTGAAGTCTGGCTATTGGCCAATAGAAGTCGACGAAAGAAATCGCGAAAAGGCCGCCTTCATCACCCCAGACGGCCTCTACGAGTTCGAGGTTATGCCATTTGGACTGTGCTTGGCGCCTACAACGCTCCAACGCAGCAGGATTGATGCTGCAGCAGGTTCTTGATGCTGCAGCAGGTTCTTGATGCTGCCATGATCTGTCTATTTTTGCGCAGCTTCTCTTCCAGAAACAGATCAAGAACAATTTGATTTCCACATTCAAGCATTGGAGGGAGGCTTGAACAAAAAATGAAAAATTAGTACTCGACGAGCGTTCAAGCCCCCCTTAACAAGGCTGTTCTGTTACTGAGAACAGCAGTTTGGGCGTTCTCATTGGCATAATGCAAAATTGGATACTTATATGTACGCAAACCTTTGACGTAGTAGACGGTCTAAAACCGTGTTATCACACAGTGATTTGATCACACGTGGTATTCACTATATTAAAACAGAAGTGCTGGCCATGTAATATACAAGATCATTACACGCGAAATTAGAAGTCACACAGCCATTTCAAAAAAAAAAAAAGAAACCACACATTGATATTGAGGTATATAAGTGTACGATCAGTCTAAAATTGCAAAGTTTAAGTTTAGTGTGCCTTGCATTTCGACATTCAAATTTACATCCATGTGGTTCGTTTACCGAGCTAAGACTAGCACATTGAAAGATATCCAATCTGGCAGTTCGCTCTAATCTTAGTCATTGAATATCGACGTCCTTCACTTTAGCAGCCTCGATGCCATCAGGTGGCATATCAGGATTTGCCGCATAGTTGTTTCCTGCTATGTTAACGTAGTACGTGTGTCGTGCTTAATGTTAAATAATTTCGCGTATGTTACAATTAATTGTCTTTTACCTCGCTTTCACTTAATTTTTTCCTTATATATGGATGTGTTTCAAATAAATATAACAGTGAAATTCTTCCATAGGCTACTTGGCTTCATTATGTGTATACATATATGCCCCTAAGGACGACGAAACTGTCGAGTCATCCTTTCTAGTCAATCGCATTGCTATTGTATCGTTAGGTATAGGTTAATTTGTATTGTGCTACCTCTAAAGATACACTGCACTAAATCACCTTCTTTTTGATGAAGAGGAGAAAATCCGTGCAGAGTTACTCGTTAGCAGTGAAACGTCAGTTGGGTATTGTTCTTGCACGATGTCTGAGTACCTGGTAAGGATAGAAACGCACGCAAAAGAAAGAACAAGCAGGGTATCCCGCTTTTTTTACTGGTAAACGATGGCCATCAGTGTTTTTTTTTTTTACCGTTGTAATCTTCTACCTGTAGGTCAGGAGAACTAAAGTTGGACTGCGCTTTCTTGCGTACGTTTATACTTTATTAGGCATATATTAGCGATATTCCTGCAAACTTTGGCCTTCCAGCAGTACATAGAGCACGTCAATCTTGCTTGTAGAAAAGACATAGGAATGAAGTGCTGAATATAGAAAATAATGGTGCAAGGAGCTGCTGCTTTAATTACGTCTTTTAGTATTCCTCTTGTTAGAGTGTAGGTATTGCAACAATCGATCTAACTAACATGTTTGTAAGGAATAATCAAGTGCCCAAATATATTATGTATTCTGCGTTGCAGGTCTTCTTGTGGCGTTGCTGCAGAGGTACATGTCCCTTTTCCACGTCGGTCTCATCGGGAGCATCTTCCTTTGGGGCGGCATCATAGCGTCGGTATTTTCACCTAACATTACTACCATAACGGTTACTCTTGGCCTACTGCACGGTAAGATACGCGGTGGTTCTATGTTTAGAAAAATTGTGACATATTTTACTCTTCGGCTCACACGAAACTCTTTGCGATTGTCAAAGACGTGGAAGAGCATGTAAAGTGATTACAACAAATCATCATTGCATGAATAGGTACACAAGTTCACACTAGGTGCAATCACGAGACCAATGCTAAAAACTATGATTACTGACACGTTAAATACTAATATTAGGCCTAGATTCTCACCATGCAGTACAAGGGACTCATTATTCCGATTTATTCTATCTTATATGAGTACAGAAAAACGTATTTCTACGTGTAAGGTGAGAGCTTATGTGATATAAACTACATTGTGTCTGTAACAAGTTGCGTTTGCTTTCGCAAAGCAATGACAGATGCTGTATTGAAAAAGATGCTTTAATATTCAGATCTTGTAATGTCTTAATATCGACATGTAAGTTTTGTATTAAGTTTATACAAAACTCACATCTTATTTTAGCTTCAAAAGCTAAGTATATTTTTTCGCAGCCCTCAGTGAACTACACAATAGCCAGAAGATTCGCATGGCAGCAAAAAGTATGGGGTGCCGTGAACTAGGCAAAAATGTGTTGAGTTATTGACTGTATTTCGGAACTAAGCACCATATGGCGGTTCACCTTGTCGGTACATTACATGGAAGTGGTGGTGTTTCACTCTTTCTATATTTATAACCTCACAAAATTCGGCTCCATAAGCTAAGACGTCTGAAGGTTCGCAATTTTCGGCGGACCATCTAAAAGATACCACTTAGACTTTGCAGCTTCGTCATCTGCATCGTGCACGTATTCATCTCAAACGGCTACAAACTTCGAAAGAGCGATACATGGACGACATTGTCGACTCAACTATATGCGGGAGACATTGCTTCAGAAGCAGTAGCAATCGATTTTTTTTCACCACCTATTGTAGAGTTATGCAAAGAAAACGTCGATATTATTCCTGCACAGAGCTTTGAGCCCCAACTTCTAAGGTTTGCTATGAAATCACGCAGCCTCACAACTCCCCGTATGCCATGTGACATCAGAGCAAACGTCGAAAGAATAAATGGCACTGATTAAAGGAAACCTAAAACAAAACGTTAAGCTTAATGAAATCACTCGAATATTTTTTTCCATATCTACCGGCATGTTTTATGTGCCGATATGTGACCTGGTTATGAAGAAAATTGCCACTGAAGCTCCTGCGGTTGCGGGTCACATTGAAACGACTGCAAAACGTAAGAACTGACGTGATCTCTACGTCATTGTTCTTTCTTTCGTTCTCTCTCAATCACATGTGCTCACGACAAATACTGTAGTCCACAACAAGTGGCGCTAATTACGATTTTTGCCATTTTCTAGAGCTCTGTTCGCGTTACGAATTACGATATGGTTATTATGTAAGCCTGATTCTACCATCTGCCACTACATAATATATTCCTTAAATGTCATTTACCCGATTTTTGTTTCTATGCACCAGGATAATTAAAATATACAGGCCACCATCATGCACACGTTTGCATGCATGACGAAGTCACTGGGAAATTGAGCGACTTCGTCGCTCAATTCTCAGTGCCAAACTGATGAATGACGAAATTGAGAGAAATTCCTGACCGGGCACCTCTTAGTTCTGTGTCTTGAGGTAACCTAGATTTGTGCCATATACAGTTGAAAGATGCCGCAAGCATTAACTAGAGCGTGAAAACATATTACACTAGAAGTAATACAGTTCTTCAATGCTGAGACGGCCTGCTGGGGCTTCCTGTATACGTCCTGATCCTCGGAGTTGCCGCTGCACCGTCAAAGGTTGCCGGACTTAAAGATGCACTCCAAGAAAATTTGTCAACACGGATAAACCTTAGCTTTAGGCAGTAGCAATATAAAGGAGCCTCTATGCTATTTTTCGGTCAAGTTGACTGAAATATACTTCAAACTTCAAATTGGACGTTTGAAATTTGAAGGAAAGCGCCATGAGAAGCTGCACAAACAAAGTCGTTTGATGCCGAAGCTGAGAAAAACACCGCCATTCTCCGTCGCTGGAAGTGACGAGTTAACTTACCCACGACATCTGGGTGTAACCTCCAACGTCAGCGCTTGTTATTGGCAGCTCTTCAGCCTGCAAAATCTGAATTTCGCTTCAATCTGTTGGTACAGCCGGGAAAGGGCAAAGCCGGTTCGTACCACGTTGCACTGGCCAGAGAGCAATACACGAGTGCGACGTGATACTCCAGCCGCTGCGCCTAGCTGCATCTACCTGCAACCGCTGCGTACCCAAGATGCCACAGCAACCGCGCATAAAGTCGCCAGATATTTTCCCAAGAGCCGAAAGTCTCGGGACAGTAACCGCATGGTGTCCCGACAAGCCCGCCATCCTTCGAGACACTCGGGAAACCGCTTGTTCCGATCAGTCTGCGTGCGTGACGTAGTTCCAAGCACGTGTCTATGCGAACCAGCCCGAGTGCCTGGCGTCGGTGGCTGCCCCCGGCGCGTTTAAGCTTCTCGAAAGTGGCTTGTTCTACTTTACATCATTGCGACAACCGCCAGGTGCACGCAGCTTCTACTTAGGGAATGTTTATAAGCTGCTAATATGAAAACAATATAGCCATTAGACCTGCGGCTTCCCCAACATTGGTACAGCGGTGTATACTCATTACTTTAGCAAGTTTAGTCAGATACATTATGTCGCTGGCGACGTCTAAGTGCCAGTTTTAGCTCGTATGCTTCTGTTTAAATACGTGAATACGACAAAATCGTTGTTTGTAGAGATAATTACGCAAAATTCTCGAGGTTTCTTGCTTTTAATAGAAGATATAGTCCAGTCATTGTACAAAGCATTTTTCTTATTTTGGCAGCCAGGCAAACATTTCTGCATATTGCACAATTTTAGTATACCCAGGGTATGATGTTTACAACCCTCTATGTTAGCAATAAAGAACGCTATTGCAATTTTTATTGGGTAAGCATCCTTTCGCGAGTGCCCCAGTCTGGTTACGCGTAAAGTGTAATGCTTTTTATCTGCACAAACATGCGTATACATTGAATGGTACGACATTTAATCGTTATAATAATGTAAATGTAGATATTCGTTAGCTTTATCAGCGATGATTTACACCTAATGATAAGTATATCAAAAGCGAATACACCTATAATACATGAGGCTTCTTAGAAAATGCAGGAGTAAGCACATAGTAGGGGTGGGCGGAACGAAATTTGGGGGAGCGTTAACTTGAAATTTGGAGTTGGGCCAACTGAAATATGGCGGTGAGTCAGCTTGAAATTCGGAATTGAGCAAACTTGAAATTTGGACATGAGTCAAACTAAACTTGGCGGTGGGCCAACATGATCTTTGAGGGTGGGCCAACGTAAATTTGGGAATGGGCCAACTTAAATGGCGAGGAGGGGGCGCTCAACTCAAATTTGGGGTGGGCCTACATAAATTTGGAGGATGGTCAACTTAATTCTGGGAGAGGGCGAACCTAAACTTGGACGTGGAGCAACTGAAGTTTGGAGGTAGGCAAACAAATTTTTGGGTGGGCGAACCTAAATTTCGGGCTGGGACAACTTGAAATTTAGGGTTGGGCCAACTTTAAATTTAGACGTGCGCCAATTTAAACTTTTGGGGTGGCCCTACTTAAATTTGGACGTGGTGCAACTGAAATTAGGGGTACGCTTGCTCATACTTAGACAATTTCCCTGCAGTTTATGCTTTTTTTTAACAGCTCACACCTAACAGTACATCTAAATGGATAAAAATGAACTATTATACACAAATTCGACGTATACTGCTAACTTGTGATTATGTGCTTTGTAAATTCTTCGTAAACGTTAGAGCATGTTTACATAGTCCATGACATTATAAATCGTATTTCCACTTTCTAGATGCCCCAGGAGATGCAGTTTGCAGATGCAGATGTAATTCAGGTTTTGATGCAATGTTATGGACTTGTAAATGTCATGCTTTTTATTTTTTATACACGTCAACTCTTTCAAACCTTTATGCAATATTTGAAGGAATAAACCAAAATTCTGGTTTCTTCTTTCACTGTGCAATCTAGCTTTCTTTGTCAAATGCGAAAAAAAATCAACTGGTTTAAAGTTTTTTCTTACGGAAGCATTTATGCATAGTTCACCTATTTCTGTGGACGGTATCGAAAATGACACCCGGCTAAACCTTCGACTAAAGTGGAGACCTCAATTCACGTTGGAATTGGCGCTCGATATAAGATAACAGTAATACCAGCTAGCTCGCGAGCCATCTAGGCATGTGAAAAGGAGCTTAAGGACATCCCAACAGACGCCTTCCTAAAGCTGCGTTCGTTTTTTTAGGCCTTCGTTTTCATGTGAATTATTTATTATTTCCTTCATCTACTGGGCAGAATATTTGGGCTATTATTCGCGATATGTCTTTAACGTTTAGTTGTGCTGTCTTCAGTGAAGGAATTGTTCCGAAGAAGTCTCGAGGAAATGCCCTTTACCAAGTTATCAAGTGCGCATTGTTAAATATATGTTTTGGTTAAGCAACCTCGCACATGCAGGCAGCGCATGCATACTGTCAGCAGTAGAAAGCTCTATTTATCTTCTTCTGATTGATTTTGCACAGGCTGCAGTTACAGTATGCTTTTCTAAAGCAGAAATGTTGATGGATGAATCTCCCGCATGCTTTCTGTGTTATACCGGAACAGAAACTCTTAATTTGTCCGGCATGGTGGATCTTTGCTTGCCTACTTAGGAGAAGTGGTTAGCCATTTGTTCCGCGCTTTCTCCGTTCAAGAAAAATGAATGCCGTGGTAGACGCTCACTACCCTCCAATATTATCTCAGTAGTGAAGTTCATGAGTTATCTAAGCAGTCTTGTTGAGCTTGGTTCTCGATATGAAGAGATTAACGCAAAGTTAGGGGACAGCGAAAAACTGACGTAGAAAGGACGAACGTGGCGCTGCGTTCGTCCTTTCTTCGTCTTGCGAACTGTCAATTTTGCGCTTCCCCCTCCCCCCCTATTTTAGCGCCATGAACCAACAAGCCCAAGCCACAACCGTAACAAGTAATTAACGTTTCGAGTATGATTACACAAAATTCGCTTGCCACTTCACTAGCTGGGCCGGCGTTGGTTCAGGCAGCATACGCTATATGATGTTCTAATGTTATTCTCGCCCTTTAACTAGGGTATCCTTAACCTTGCTATCATGAAGCCACTTTGCGTTGTTTGTGTGTTTATCTGTCCGCGCGTAACATTTTCCGCGCCAACTCTGATCACTGAGTATTCCCGGATCCTACGGTAGATCATCAGGCTTCAGTGCTAGGGTAACCGCGTTCGAAAAGAACGGTTGGACCAACTTGTGTTACTGAGCAAGGGAGATTGGGTATGCGCCACTATTCTATGAAGCTTTTTGACGGCACGTAGAGTCACTGGATGTTTCCACGTTGTAGTTATAATGAATGAAACAATTGCGAAACCACGAATGATGAAGCTTACTTTCTATTGGGCGAACCTGTCCCCCAAAAGCAAGTTACACTCAAAGCACAAGGATAGCGGTGAGCACAGTCGGCGAAAGTCATAAATCCAATCTGCGGGTCAAGCACGTCGCCTTTATATATGAGTCATCGATGGTTCCAGAATAATCACTGGTGCCCGAGTGTCTTCCAAAAGTTACAACACAATTGTAGCCGCGCATGCAATGAGAAATCACTTGCTTTGGTGACAAAAGACAGCGGGTACAGCCATCGATAACATTCGAGAAACTTCCGATACGTGCAGAAACGTCCTGCGCTGAGCGATAACATTGAACCTTTGTGAGTCGGTAAAAAATGGTCACCCGAAAAAGACAAACAAGCACACGTTTCAATGCCCCCTCTTAAAAAGCATAAACGGAGAGCGAAAAAAACATGAACTCGCTTGGTAAAGAAAAAATAACAAACAGAGTCTCAAAGTTTGCAAGCACTGGTAGAACGGCTTACGCCACACATTAACATTTTACGTCGTGAGTGGCGCCGCTCTGATAACGAAATGCCGTACAGCGCGACCTCATAGTCCGGTGTGCCAGTTGATCGGACGATCTTCTATGGTGCGAAGTTAGTTGCGTCGCAAGAGTTTTTTCACTAAACCATCGTAAGTGTGTTGGGGTCCAACCCAAGTACGGTCGCCGGGAAGGTGCTCCACGTATATTCGTCGGAAATTGTAGTGCCCCCTATCGTCCTCTCCTAACTGTTGATGTACAGGCGGGCAAGCTGTGGGGCTTCTTCGGCGTGCTGGGGATAGGCGGCGACGTCAATATTCTGATCGTTGGTGACGTGCGGCAGCATGGCGTCGAGAGTCGTAGCCGGTTTCCTTTCGTAAACCAGCTTGAATGTTGTGATCTGCGTCGTTTATTGCCACGGGCGTCGTATAAGCGAAGGTTAAGTACGGAAGGACGGCATCCCAAATCCTGTGTTCGACGTTGATGTACATTGCCAACATGTTGGCAAGCGTGTTGTTTAGCCTCTCCGTGAGACTATTCGTCCGCGAGTGGTACGTGTTCTTCTGTGGTTTGTGCGGCTGTGTTGCAGAATCGCTTGCGTGAGCTCCGCTGTAAAGGCCGGCCATCGGTCGGTGATGAGCACTTCCAGAGCACCACGTCGTAGCGGTATATTCTCGATGAAAAATTTCGCCACTTCGGCCGCACTGCCTTTAGGCAGGGCTTTCGTTGCCGTGTAGCGGGTAAGGTAGTCGGTAGCCCAAACGATTCACATATTTGTAGATGTTGACATTTGAACTGTCCGCAACAAGCCCATCCAGATTTGTTGGAATGGTCGGCGAGGAGGCTGGATTGCTTGTAGCAGCCCTTCTGGTCTTGTTGGGGGTGTCTTGCGTCGCTGAGATTCTCAGCATGTCTTCACGTGACGGGCGAAGTCGGTGGTGAGGCGCTGTCAGAAGTACTTCTCTTGTATTCTTGCGAGCGTATGGCAAAATTCTAGGTGCCTGGCTCTCTGATCACCATGCAGGGCATGCAGAATCTCTGTCCAATGCTAGGGCCACAACGAGAAGATAGTTTGCGCAGACTGGGGAAAAATTCCTCTTTAAGACGACGTCGTATCGCAGGGAAAGCGAAGACAACCCCCGCATCAACGCTCTAGGGAAAACGTTGGTGCAGCGTTCCAAATACTCAGTGAGGCTTTTTAGCTCCGGGTCAGATCATTGTTGTTCAGCAAAGTCTTCCGCGCTTATTGCTCCTAGGGAGGCGTCACCATCTTCGCTATCTTGGGTGGCGGGTCAAGGGAGGCGCGTTAGGCCGTCGGCATCGGAGTGCTTCCGCTCGGATTTGTAGACGATCGTTATGTCAAATTACAGATGTTTGAAACTGCGACGTGAGAGGCATCCTGTGGGGTCCTCTAAATTTGCCAGCCAACACGAGGCATGGTGGTCGCTTCCGACTTTGAAGGGCCTCCCGTAAAAGTAAGGACGGAATTGTGTGATATACGAAATGCGTCAAGGCATTCCTTTTCCGTCATAGAATAGTTTGCTTCCGCTTTCCACAGCCACGGACTGGCGTAAGCAATAGCCCTTTGAAATTTCCCTTTCCACTGGACTAGGATAACGCCGTGCCCTAGGCTACTTGTCTCCGTATGAATTTTGGCGTCGGCGTCTTCGTTGCAGCGCGCTAGTATTTACGGTGACTGCAGGAGTTGTTTAAACGCCCGGAATGCTTCGATTTGCGGTGTTTCCCACTTAAACTCGGCTTCTGATATTGTGAGAAAAATTAATAACTCAGTCATGCGCGAAACGTTATTGACAAAGTGCCTAGAATACGCACAAAACCAAGAAATCTGCGCACTCCTGTCTTGTTGGTGGGCTATTGAAATTTAGCGATGGCAGGTGTCTTCCGCGAGTCAGCCTGGACTCCACATTTGCTGATGCCATCGCCCAAGAACAGACGCTCACCTTAAGCGAAGCAGCACTTTTCTGGCTTTAGAGTGAGCCCTGATGACTTGATCGCCCCTGGTACTGTTCCAAGCCACCTAATTTGATTGTTCAAATTCACGGCGACAATGACGACATCATCCAAGTAGGCAAGACTGGTCTATTACTTCGACCAAACTAACACCATGTCTGTCACGGACTGGAACGTTGCAGCTGCTGAGAACAGTCCGAATGGCATGACCTTGAAATCGTAGTGGCCGTCCGGTGTGGCGAGGGCGGTCTTCTCACGATCTCTCTCATCAACTTCTATTTGATAGTAGCCGGTCCATATCCATCGACGAGAAGTACTTAGCGCCGCAGAGGCGATCCAATGCGTCGTCTATATGTGGGAAATGGTATGCATCCTTATTTGTGACTAAACCGACGATAATCGACGGGAAAACGCAGGGTTCCGCCTTTTTTTTCCACCAAGACCACAGGAGATGCCATCGGGTTTTTGGATGGCTGATTGATGCCGTCAGGTAGCATTTCATAGAATTGTTGCCTTATAGCTTCACCTTCATGTGTCGAAACTCTGTAAGGGGTCTGGCGTAAACGTCGAGCGGTTTCTTCGATGATTATGCAATGTTTTGCAACTAAGTTTAGTCGAATCCATGATGACATTGCGACCCAGTCCTTGTACCGTCGGTGCAGACTTTTAAGATATTGCGTTATGGTTATGTTCTCATTTTTGGTTAGTGTCCTAGTATGGATATGCAAGGTGACCCATGATTATGTAGCCTTTAAAAAGTAGATTAAAAGACAGCACCCGATCTGTAAGAGACCTGTCAACGTCGAGCAGTTGCTTAGCCAACAGAAATTACAAAGATGTTGCAGCAACAATACTAGAGATAATGGGGGTCACTACAAATATTCAATTAGGCTGCAGTGATTGCAACCAGGTACACTGTGTCAGTAGTAGAGGTAGTAGTACCATGTAGGTAGTGAAGGGCATTGTGGTTGGCGGCGACATTAGTAATTGTTGTGCCTGCTAATATGTCAATAAGGTTTCGTGATTCAATGACTGCATTTTGGAGATTCACTGATATCGCATGGCCATACAATAAGTATCATCGCCATCGTCATAACCCATAAAACAGATTATTACTAAGTACACACTCATCACAAGGGAAATTCCTAATCCCATCAAAGTTGCCAGGGTCGTGCAAAAATATTAATGAGCCAAGAATCATTTTCTTTCTTTCGCCTTGTACTGTTCCCCTTACCTTTGGATGTGTGCTAACTAAGTGCAATATACGTATTTAAATATACGTTGTGATAGGAAATGCAAGACAATAATACCGAAAGAAAAATGCAAACCTAGCGCGCATAGTTGATTCTATGTTAAGCCAAGCTTTTTTCAAGCGCTATTTAATAGGACCTATATCTAAGCGCGATGCGTACAATTTGTGTAAACTATTGAGTATGGAACCTCATTCATTAAAGTTCTCTACAATAAAGATCACACCAGTAGTATTACGCAATTTCTATGTTCAAGCATACATTGCACACTCTAGGCTGAAATGCAAACACAAAATCAGGCGAATGCAGAGTGTGAGTCGTCTGCGTAGCGATCTCAGGAGTAGGAAGGCGATATATGCTGCTTGGCAATGATAAAAGAAATGAAGAAGACAAGCGCATGCACTGAGAAGTAGGGCACATATCAAGCTACAAGTAAGAATCGTGATCTTATGTCATATCGGTACCTACATATTCGTGACAACGGGTCAGGAATATGCTCAACTAGTCACAGGCACCAAATGGCTTATCGAAAGAATGAGATAGAATGAAATAGATCAAAGAATCACTTGTCTATAACTGCATATTCCGTTGAAAGGTCGGTGTGCTTAAAGTATAACTATGAACCTAAATTGCATGCCTCTGTTTTATGCAGGAATTATCATTTTCATTGCGGATAAAAGAGGTTAGCTTACAGGCACTATTTTGTAGATCAGCGCACGGACGTTGAATATCACTTCTGCGCGTACTTGCGACCAGCGCAGATATAACATTGCTATACATATTTAAAAACGTTGGACGTTACGAGTAAGGACTGCCATAAATTAAAAAAATGTGCAAGTGGAATGCAGCTGGATAGAAACATGGTAATATTGTTTGCCTTCCTTTGTAGCAAGTCCGACTATTATTTTTATTTGACCTAATATAAATAATTAATTATTATTCATTAAAAAATTACTCAAAGGAAATGTTTATAGCAAAATAATTTAAAAGGAAATTCGCGCGTAATATTTTGCGTTTCTACGGCATTCTTTTAGGATCACAAAAAGCTTTCTTTTTTTGTAGTACGTATTGCACAACAGAATGCCAGATTTTGAACTTCGCAAGATGGCCTAGAATTTTATCCTTGAAACATTTGTTTTCAATTGAATATTTGACCAATTGAATAAGTAAGTATACCTTATTATGTTTAGCCGGGGTGGAAAGATTGTTTAGTTTGCTCCAAGCGACAAGCAACATTGTATTCAGTCTGTCAAGCTACGTGGACATGAATATTTAAAAAAATTTCACAAGTGCGACACATGGTACATTGCCAGAGACACAGATCTACCTAGCAGCAACGATGCCTAACTTGGGTGTGTATCAAACAAAGCTTCCCTATAAATATTTAAAGTAGATGTCCCCGATCTTGTATAAGCACAGAACGCTATTTTGTCTAAAACTAGTGCTTGCCGCTGATACTATTCTGTGTTAATGAAAATGGCCCGTTTCTCCTTCATTCTTAGACAAAGTCATATTGAGACAGGTACACAATAAACGCTAATGTGGCATCTGGAAGCGTCCTCGACACTTTTATTTTCCTTTCTGTTTTCGCATGTCTTCCAGGGCTCGGAGCAGGACTTGTTTTGATGTCCAACCTTGTGGAAATCATGCAGTACTTCCAAAGGTACCGTGGCATCGCCTCCGGTATTAAGTTTGCGGCCGACCCCACAAGCGCCATTGCGTTCCCAGCGTTGCTGTCTTACCTGAGGACCACGTATGGTTTCCGTGGTACACTACTCATATACGCAGCGCTCACTATGCACGTCACGGCATTCTCAATCGTCCTCAAGGAGCCCCCCTGGATGACGCAAGGCTCGACGGCAGCCGTAACAGCGGTTTCAAGCCCACCACCTAAGGAAAAGCGCCAAAATCACAGCAGCTTAGTTACGAAGATTCGGCATACGATGCAACGCGCACCGCCAGAGCTTCTGATGCCCAGCTTCTATGCTGCCGTCTTGGGATCCGTGTTGCTGGACTACGTGAACGCCGTGCACTTGTCAACTCTAGTAGACTACGCCCTCGACAGCGGCGTATCTCGGGCGCACGCTGAGTTAACGGTTACCTACGCTTCAGCGCCGGAGATCGCAGGACGCGTTCTGCTGCCGCTAGTCGCCGATGTGGGCCTGGTGAGCCGACCGGCTCTCGCGGCCGGAAACGTGGTGGCGCTGGGTGCCTTTCTCGCCTTGACGCCGGAGACCAGAGGCGCAGCACACGTGGTGCTGCGAGCAGCATCGTCGGTGGCTCTCGCTACGCTGATGACCATGAAGCACGTGCTAGTGGCCGACTACTTCGGCCCGGACGCCGTCGCCCTGCTGTCCGGCGTTTCTGGGGTCCTCCTGGTTCCCGTGCTGCTCAGCAACCCTTCCATTATAGGCCAGTGCCCACGTATTTCGTATTCCAATCAAGTGCACACATTCCCTGTATAATTACATGTAGCAACCTATATCGATACGTTCATCCTTAAATATAAGTTCTCTGCAATACAAGCATAAAAACAGAATGTGTGATGCCAGGGATAGCTCTTTATAACCAGGCATTCTCTGTCTACTTACCCGCCATGGTTGCTCAGTGGCTGTGGTGGTGGGCTGCTGAGCACGAGGTCGCGGGATCGAATCAGGGCCATGGCGGCCGCATTTCGATGGCGGCGAAATGCGAAATACCCGTGTACTTAGATTTACGTGCACGTTAAAGAACCCCAGCTGGTCAAAATTTCCGGAGTCCTCCACTACGGCGTGCCTCATAATCACAGAGTGGTTTTGCACGTAAAACCCCATAATTTAATTTTATTTGCTTTGTCTACTTTAGTCCACTTTCAGCCCGCCTAAGCCAATAGAGTGCCCAAGATGTCTTCTAGCTTGGGCCACTAAATATGGGCTCGTGGCCATGATTGCAACGCGCTATTTTCTACATGGGTATATACCAGATATTATAAACGACCTGGCATGAATGACATGGTAGATATAATGTGCATTCCTCTCATGAAGCGTATCTCATGATATGAATATGAATAATGTGACCGATGTAACTGGCATGTTCAAAGCGGATCCTTTTCAGCGAAACATTTATATGGCTTTCTTCTTGCTTGACTGACGTGTTTACTTTTAGTAGCACGCTCATAGATTTATTCAGAACACTCTTAAATGTTGATTAGATATCGCCATTATTTCGGAACATGAGGAAACCGCTTTCTTGGCGCCATAATTTCGTTTACAACATACAAAAAATGTTAGCATACATGCACACGTGGTAAAATTGACGATGCTGGTTGTACCTTGCGATCTCAATTGCCACGGTTTCGAAGAAAAGAAAACAAGGAAAGCGGTCTCTTTTTTTTATATTCTTCTTGCGTAGCTGTGCTAGGCGAAATAATCTTTAAAAAATAGTCTAGCGGCATAATGAAGAGGCATGGACAAGAAGGGACGACACAAGCGCTCTCTTTGATCTGAACAACTCAAGTTTCAATGACTCTTGACAAGCCCACACACTCACGAACAGACAGACACACTGCGAAAGAATCCTCGGGTTTTACGCACCGAAACCACAATTTTATTATGAGGCACGCCGTAGTGGGAGACTCCGAATTAATTTTTACCATCACGGGATCTTTAAAAAACCCAGCTGCACAAAACACGGGCGTTCTTGCATTTCACCTCCATTGAAATGAGGCTGCCGCGGCCGGGTTTTGATCCGCGAACTCCAGCTCAGCAGTGCAACACTATAGGCTTTAGGCCGCAGCGGCAGGTCACACACACGAACACGCGTACACACAGGCACAGACACGCACGCACACACACACAATATATATATAAACGAGAAGAAAGGGGGTTAACCGAGGGGCCCGATTTTCTTATTAGTCATATCATAAGAAGCCAACAAACAGTGATACCAAGGACAACATAGGGGAAATTACTTGTGCTTAATAAATGAAATAAAGAAACGATAAATTAATGAAAATTAAAGTGGATGAAAAAACAACTTGCCGCAGGTGGGAACCGAACCCACAACCTTCGCATTTCGCGTGCGATGCTCTACCAATTGAGCTACCGCGGCGCCGTTTTCCCAACCACTTTCTTGGGTATTTATGCGTCTTAGTAGAACCCTGGGAGAGTCACGTTGCATATGTGGGTTTATTGACCAGTTGCCTTCGCCCAAAAAGATCACGTTCTCGTGACGCCTGCGGCGTAAAGGACGTTCCACGTCCGCCGCCCAGGTCTGTGAGTGGTGGCGCTGGCTAGCACTCCCAGGGTTCTACTAGGACACATAAATACCCAAGAAAGTGGATAGGAAAACGACGCCGTGGTAGCTCAATTGGTAGAGCGTCGCACGCGAACTATGAAGGTTGTGGGCTCGGTTCCCACCTGCGGCAAGTTGCTTTTTCATCCACTTTAATTTCCATTAATTTATCGCTTCTTTATTTCATTTATTAAGCACAAGTAATTTCCCGTATGTTGTCCTTGGTATCAGTGTTTGTTGGCTTCTTAAGATATGACTATATATATATATATATATATATATATATATATATATATATATATATATATATATATATATTTATTTATATATATATATATACAGTCAAATTATCATATGCCGAACACAGAATCACCCGAACGACAACATCAGAGCAATTAATTCCAGTTCTTAGCTCAAATAACAAAATGATAAATGAATCCAAATGAAAGTGCACGAAAACAAATTACCTGCCGGTGAAATAGGAAACCACGTGTTCGCGCTACGCGACATGCGTTCTATAGATACATACATACATTTATACACACACACACACATATATATATATATATATATATATATATATATATATATATATATATATATATATATATATATATGTGTGTGTGTGATGCGATATGTGATATGTGATGCCAGGGATAGCTCTTTATAACCAGGCATTCTCTGTCTACTTACCCGCCATGGTTGCTCAGTGGCTGTGGTGGTGGGCTATATATATATATATATATATATATATATATATATATATATATATATGTTATAAAGGAGATTTATTGGGGTTCGTAGCGAGCGCCGGTTCTAGGATGCACCGAGCAGTTCCCGAGCTCGAGCCTCTGCTGCTTGCTTGATGCTGCTGACTGTGTGCGCACGTTCGTTATCTTCCTTACAATCGCCTCGCGGAAATAAAGGAGCCATCCTGGCGATTTAGTTTTCTGGAAGGACGGTAGAAAGGTGATACGGCTTAAGACGCTGAACGTGAACTACTTCGCGGTTACGACGTCGCATGTCGGACGGCGGCGTTAGCGGCTCAACCAGGTTATTAAAGGGTGATGTTCTCTCGAGAACGCAGTATGGCCCATTGTACTTCGGAAGGAGTTTTGAAGCGAGCCCAGCCGTGCGCTGTGGCACTAACAACCAGACGAGAGCGCCCGGGAGAAAAGCGGGAGTCGAGTTCTGGGCATCGTGAACGGTTTTTTGACGGTTCTCGTCATCCGAGGTGAATCAGCGGGCCAGCTGGCGACATTCCTCGGCGTGTGTGGCGGCTTCCGAGATCGGCAGGCATTCGGATGGGTCCCGCCGATAGGGCAGAATAGTGTCGATTGTGTGCGAAGGATGACGGCCGTAAAGAAGGTAAAAGGGCCAGAATCCGGTAGTGTCCTGAGTCGCGGCGCCTTAGGCGTAGGTGACAAACGGAAGAACTAGGTCCCAGTTAGAGTAATCAGGTGAGACATACATGACGAGCATGTCACCAAGAGTTCTATTAAAGCGTTCCGTGGTGCCATTAGTCTGTGGGTGATAAGCAGTGCATTTACGATGAACAGTAGCGCATTCAGCTAGCAGTTGTTCGATGACTTCAGATAAGAAGGCGAGGCCTCTGTCGCTTAAAAGTTCACATGGACCTCCATGAAGAAGAAAGAAATGGCGAAGTATGGAATTGGCGACCTCCTGCGCTGTAGCATTTGGTAGCGCAGCAGTCTCCGCATAACGGGTTAAGTGGTCTACCGCAACGATTATCCACCTGTTGCCGGTAGGAGTCAACGGAAGTGGCCTGTAGAGATCCATGCCCACGTGATCAAAGGGTCGGGATGGGCGTTGTAAAGGCTGGAGTTCACCCGCGGAGTTGTGCGGTGGCGCTTTGCGGCGTTGGCACTTTCGAACGAAATTGCACATTCCGCGCCAGCAATAGCGGTGTCGAAGTCTTTCGTAGGTCTTGAAGACTCCCGCATGGCCACACTGAGGGTCGACGTGGAACGATGAGCAGAGCTCTGATCGCAAGATTCTCGGAATGACGAGTAACCAGGTGCGTAATCTGGGGCATAGTTGCGTCGATATAGTAGCTGGTCTCGAATCACAAAATGAGGAACTTGGCGCCGAAGCTTACGTGACGCCGGAACTTTCGACGTATCCAAGAGAAGGGAGAGCAGAGATGCAGTCCAGGGATCATTACGCTGTGCAGCAGCGATAGTGTCAACGTCCAGAGAGGATGATGCGCACTCGCAGGAGGAGTCGCGACTGGCCTTCGGGAGAAGCGGCGATCGCGATAACGCGTCAGCCTCGGAGTGGTTTCGGCCGGAACGGTAAACCACGCGGATGTCATACTCCAGGATTCGCAATGCCGAGCGGGCAAGGCGGCCCGGTTTACCTTTGAGCATCGACAGACAACATAGTGCGTGATGATCGGTCACTACGTCAGACGATCGGCCGTATAAATATGGGCGAAACTTGTGAAGCGCCCACACAATGGCCAAACACTCCTTTTCTGTAACGCTGTAATTGGTTTCCGCCTTGGTTCACGTGCGACTCGCCTATGCTACGACGTATTCTGTGTGGCCAGGTTGACGCTGTGCCAACACAGCGCGAAGGCCCACACCGCTTGCATCGGTATGGATTTCGGTTGGCACTTGAGGGTCAAAATGGCGAAGAATGGGTGGCGTCGTGAGAAGACGGCCCAAGGTTGTGAAGGCGTCGTAACGCGCTGGAGACCATGATGAGAGATCTCTAGCGCCACCAACCAACTGCGTGAGAGGCGATATAATTGACGCAGAATTTCGAACGAATCGCCGGAAGTAAGAGCAGAGGCCGATAAAACTGCGTAGCTTTTTCATAGTGGTAGGTTTTGGGGACGCAGTAACCGCACGTAGCTTCTCGGGATCCGGGCTAATACCCTCCTTTGACACGACAGGGCCTAAAATTGTGAGCTGACGAACAGCTAATCGACACTTCTTCAGGTTAAGTTGCAAACCGGCGTTGGTCAAGCAAGTGAGTACGTGCTGGAGGGGCAGCAGGTGCTTTGCGAAATCAGGGGCGAACACCACAATGTCGTCAAGATAGCAAACACAGATTTTTCATTTGAGGCCACGCAGAACATTATCCATCATTCTTTCGAACGTAGCAGTGCGTTGCAAAGTGCGAAAGGCATGATGGTAAATTCATACAACCAGTCTGTTGTAACAAACGCAGTTTTCGGGTGATCGGTCTCTGCCATCGGAACCTGCCAGTAGCCTGACCGCAAATCCAGCGAAGAAAAGAACTCCGCTCCCTGCAAACAGACCAGAGCATCATCGATTCGTGGTAATGGGTAGACGTCCTTCAGCGTGATCTTGTTCAACCGTCGATAATCAACACATAAGCCGATGGAACCGTCTTTTTTTTTCTGACGAGGACCACGGAAGAGGCCCATAGGCTTTAGAAAGGTTGAATGACGCCTCGACGGAACACGTCATCGACCTGGTCTTCAATGACACGGCGTTCCGTAGCGGACACGTGTTATGGTCTTTGTCGCCGCGGCGAGTGAGAGCCAGTGTCGATGTAATGCTCAACCGTCGATACACGGGCAAGAGATGTTTGCGCAACGTCGAAAAAACGGCGGAAGTGCTGAAGGATTGCGAGAAGTTGAGATCGCTGCGAATGCGTCAGATCTTCGGTGATGAATGGGCTGAACACACCAGTCCATGTTGAGTCCGCTGCGGAGAGGGCACTCAGTTCATGGAAGGCAGTAGCAGGCACTTCGTCGTGGACGCAGACAATTCGTGTTGAATCGACCGACTCAACGTAACCAAGGCAATCGTGGCGGAGCAGTGATAGTGGCGATGAAAGATGATTTTAAATGGGCATCGTGCTGAGACCGGCGGCAAGGTGAAGAGCTGCAAAGGGCAAAAGAAGCGCTTTTCTGGTAACAAAGTGATGAGAGGGCATGAACAAGACCATCCCGTCGGATATGGTACTACGCAAGACTGGTACTAATGCTGAAGAGCACGGGGGAATACAGGTGTTTTCTTTCACGACAATTTTAGCGGCAGGATGAGCATCGACGGAGGCCATGTCACCAAGGTGGAAAAGTTGAATCTCGGCCCGAGCGCAATTGATGATGGCATTGTGGCGTGAGAGAAAATCCCATCCTAGAATAATGGCGTGGGAGCACGATGAAAGGACTGTGAATTTAATCGTGTACAAAACGTCCTACATGGTCACACGGGCAGTACAAGCAGCGGTAGGGCAAATTGGTTGAGCACTCGCCGTTCGAAGCGACAATCCAGACAGAAATGTCGTCACTTTACGAAGCGAGCGGCAAAACCTGGCATCCATAACTGAAATAGCCGCACCGGTATCGACGAGAGTGACTGTAGCGACATCGTCTATAAACACATCAATGACATTGGCAGGTAAAGGAGGAGGGCTTAGGAATGTCGACACTTGCGCAGTTGTTGCCTCCGGAACTGCGTCGTCTGGTTTCCCTATTCGTTAGAGACGGGTCGTCGACGCATAGGGGAAAGCGATCGGCGACGTGGGGAGGTTGATCGGAGGCGTTCGAACCGAGGACGGCGATCAGTCTGGGAGCGAGCTGGTGATGGGTCGAAGGGTCCGTAAGGAGCATTTGAATCAGGCGGCACATAGGGCGCTCGCTGATCGTCATTGAACGCCTGCGATCTACGGCGGCAGAACCTTGCGACATGAGCGGGATACCTACATGCGAAGCATATAGGGCGATTGTCCGGCGTACGCCACGGGTTAGCGACGGCAGTGGTGGTCCAGGGGACGGGAGGGTGAAGGCGCTGCACAGGCTGCTGTAAGCGACGCACGGGCACAGTGCGAGGTGCCATTGAAGCAACCGTAGCATAAGTGACTGGTGTAGTCACGACATCCTGCTGGTGAACAGCCGGCAGCGCTTCCGCGAGCTCTTCATGAATCACGCTACGGAGATGAGACGGCAAAGTGCTGGCAGACTCCTGAGTGACGGACACCAGAGACAGCTGTCCTGCGGCTTCTTCGCGCACAAAATCCTTGATTTGGGTCATCAGAGAGGCTTGTTCTGGGCCGCTGGTCAGGCTCCAGAGTGACGCCGCATTTGGTGCGGGATGTCGCCGTGCAAGAGCTCGCTACTTGTGTAATTCATCATAGCTCTGGCAGAAGCTGATGACGCCTCCAACAGTGCGCGGGAACTTGGCCAGAAGCATCTGGAACGCGTCATCATCGATTCCTTTCATGACGTGCTTGATCTTTCCCGCTTCCGTCATGGCAGCGTTCACGCGCCTGCACAAATCGAGGCCGTCTTCTATATAGCTGGTGAATGTCTCACATATGTCGTGTGCGCGTGTACGCAAACGCTGCTCGGCTCGGAGTTTCCTGACGGCGGGTCGGTCAAATACTTCTGTAATCGACGTTTTGAACGCGGACCACGTTCGGATATCCCTCTCATGATTTCGAGAACCAGAGACTGGCCACGCCCGCGAGGTATAATGATACGTAAGCCAGTTTGTCCGAGTCATTCAATTTGTTGTCAACGCTCACCCGTTCGTAGGACGACAGCCACTCTTCAACGCCGTTGTCGTCGGTTCCGCTGAAGATAGGGGGCTCCCGCTGGCGAACGGTGCCAGCGCAAGGGACGGGTGGTGATGGAAGAGTCTGCTGGTCGGCGTCCGGCATGGCGGAGGGTAGCGTCCGAGAACGAAATTCCAGAATGGTAGATTGGAACGTTACCGAGCACCTCCACTACTTATAAAGGAGATTTATTGGTGTTCGTATATATAGCGAGCGGCGGTTCTAGGATGCACCGAGCAGTTCCCGAGCTCGAGCCTCTGCTGCGCTGTAAATATATATATATATATAGAAGTTCTTTGGAGGCGGCATCACATGAATCGTAACTATGTTACATGAATGCGCAGTTCATATTCATGTAGGCGCATGCGCGGTCTACACTGCTTCAAATTTATAAAATCGGTTTCAGCGGTACAACATACTTAGTTTAAAGATTTCGCTTGTTGTGTCGTCCTCTCTTACGCCCGTGTCGTTTTTTGTTGCACAATATCATTTGAGTAACGCATTTTTAACGCCCGACGGGTTCTTTGAATTTAACATCATGCCTTTTGGACTGTGCAACGCGCATAAAACATTGGAAAGGTTCATGGGCACTATACTGCGCGCCTTGAAATGGGAAGTTTGCATGTGCTGTGTGGACGATGTTGTGATCTTTGGGCGAACATTTAGTCAGCATAACAAGCGTCTGGAGTTGGTGCAGAACTGCTTGGAGAAACGCGGGCTTGTCTTGAATTCGGAGAAGTGCCATTAAGTTGAATGACAAGCTCTTGTGCTGGGACATCAGGTCCAAGAAAATGGCATACGACCAGGTTCACAAAATACTACGGCTCTAGAGACATTTGAAGAACATCACGGTGTCTAGCAGGTACGAAGCTTTTTAAGATTATGCTCCTACTTTCACGATTCATTCCTAGATTTCCCGACATGGCCCATCCTCTTACACGCCTTCTTCTGAAAGGGGTTCCTTTTGAGTGGACGGCAGAGTGCAACTCTTCGTTTCGTCGATTAAATTTCCTCTTGAAGTCGCAGCCTATTCTTCGCCACTTCGATCCCTCAGCACCAACAGAGGTTCACACAGACGCGAGTGGTGTTGGCACCGGCGATGCGCTTGCTCAGCGCATAGGCGGAAGTGAGCACATGATCTCGTGCGCTAGTCGCTTCGTGAGTCGCTCCGAGCGCAATTATACAGTGAGCGAGCAACAGTGCTTGGCGGCCATCTTTGCAGTGCAACGGTTTCGTTGTTACCTTTACGCGCACCCCTTCACGGTGGTCACGGATCACCATTCACTGTGCTGGCTCGTGAACCTTCGGGAGCCTTCTGGTCAACTTGCGCGTTGGGCTCTACATCTGCAAGAGTACGATTTTGTTTTTTTCGTACAAGAGCGGTCGACGACACGCAAATGCTGATTGCCTCTCTCGGATTGCTCTTCCAACAATCGAATGCGATACTGACAACTTCGATCAATACATGGCCTTTGAATCCCCGGAATTTTCTGTTATGAGTACCTTTATATCCGAACAACAGAAGGACGACAGTTTGCAACCACTGTTCGCGACCACACACGAGCCTTCAGGAAACAGCCGCTTTCGCCTGCGTGACGGCGTCCTGCATAAGTAGACCTACTCGACCACTGGCGCGCGTTACATTTTATTTGTCCTCTAGAGCCTCCCTATTCAAGTACTATGAGCCTTGCACGACGATCTAAGCTCTGGCCAAATCGGCTTCGCAAGAACACCCTACCATGTTCAAGAGCGCTTTTACTGGCCCAAGATGCGTAACGGTACCTACTGGTACGTCGCCTGGTGCACCGAATGCCAGCGTTACAAATGACCTCTAAGCACACCGCATGGTCGACTTCAGCCAGTTCTGTCTTCCAGGGCCCCTTTCGAACAAGTTGGTTCAGATCTCCTGGGCCCCTTGCTGAGATCCTCAAAAGACAATCGTTAGATTATAGTGTGTGTAGGCCGCCTGACCGGTTATTGTGAGACGTTGCCATTGGCAACAGCAGCAAAAGTCTCTCTTTCTTTATTATATGCGATCCTTCTTCGACATGGGCCTTGTCGCTTTATAATCAGCCATCGTGGGAGACAATTTACCGCAGACGTTGTTGAAGAGGCCCTTCGTCTATGTTGAGCTAGCTTCCGGCATTCGACGCCATACCATCCACAAACTAATGGTCTGGTTGAACGTACAAACAGAACGCTTGCCAACATGTTATCAATGTGTGTCGATTTTGCACATAAGAATTGGGACAGTGTCCTGCCTTTTGTCGCCTATACAATCAACAGCTGAAGACATAGAACCACCGGTTACTCACCGTTCTTTCTGCTTTATGCTAGTCCACCTCGCTACACGCTCGACATGTTTCCTTACTTCGCTCATGACAGTGATCCTGCTACCAAGATCCTCTGTCGAGCCGAAGAAGCCCGACGCCTTGCTCGGCTACGCACCCTGGCTTCGCAGGACCAATCAAAGATCCTCTACGACGGCCGTCACCTACATGTATATCAAGATCCTGGTCACCTTATATGGCTCTGGACGCCATTACGGAAGCGCGGATTCTACCAAAAGTTTTTGGTCCACTGCGTTGGACCTTACGTTATACTGGAACGCATCAGCGAGGTCAGCTATCGCATTGCACGCCTCCCAAACAGTGGACGACACCCGTCCAAAACCGAAGTCACACACGTTGCCCACCCGAAGCCTTAAATCCACGAGAGACTAAATGACTTTCCCGGCGGGCTTCGTCTGCGAATGGAAAAAATGTCACGAGTTTTGGTTACAAAGGGCAGAAGGAGCCCGAATGACAAAAAGACGGAGCGTTGAGAAAAAGGATGACGTTCGGCGGGCTACTTCAGGACCACACCCGGAAAAAGTCCAACTGTTTGCCTTTATCTTCCTTGCATATTTAAGTCAATGGTTTTAATAATATACATAACTATGGGGTCTTACGTGCCAGAACCACTTGAAGTCCGGCCTCCGTGGCCGGGATTCGATCCCACCACCTCGTGCTCAGCAGCATAACACCATATTCACTGAGCAACCACGGTGATTTAAGGAAATGGTTCGCGCGGAACATTATATATATATATATACATATATATATATATATATATATATATATATATATATATATATATATATATGTGTGTGTGTGTGTGTGTGTGTGTGTGTGTGTGTGTGTGTGTGTGTGTGTTTGTGTGTGTGTGTGTGTGTGTGTGTGTGTGTGTGTGTGTGTGTGTGTGTGTGTGTGTGTGTGTGTGTGTGTGTGTGTGTGTGTGTGTGTGTGTGTGTGTGTGTGTGTGTGTGTGTGTGTGTGTGTGTGTCCATGCCTGTCCGTTTGTTCAGCTGCTACACTAAACGCATTACAACTTATCCAGTGCAATAATATTTTTTCGCAGTGACAATAATACAAATGAAGTGACTGTTATTATTAATCATGTAAACGTGTGAAAATGCCTCTAGTACAAAAAGACAACGGGTTCTCACTTTTCTTCATAAAGGGACATGCGCCTACTTGCTCGCAGAGGAGACACAAAAAAGAAAGAGAAGGAAAGCTAGAGAAAATAAAGAAAGAGAGAAAGGCACACCGCAACATATCACACATTCGCACGCATAGTACAAACGTTGCCGACGATAATCGAGTGTTGTGGTTGTCACGAATGCAAGCATACATTTGTGAGCCTCAAAAGAAGTGGAAGCATGGATTTTCGGTAAGATGTCATTAAGCGCTCTGTGAGCAAGATTAATCGTTGGAAATAGCATAGCAGCACATCGCGACAACTGTTCAAGGTTGATTATTGCAGTAGCTTGCGTTGAAATAAGTACAGCACGCTCAGTTTAATCCAACGCAAAAGTAAATAAGAGCCCTTTTAAAGCAGAACACCCACCCTGTCTGTGCGATTATTAAACTCTGAGGTGCACCATCTCAGAACACAACAGGAACACGCCATCTATCTCTACACAAACAAGAAGCTGTAACAAAAGTGCACATTTCATTTTTCCTACTGTCTGATTGTTTTATAAAGCGGCAATTTGTGATCGTTGCTCTTATTCGCAGGACATTTCCGGGATGTCAGTGGCGCCTACGACAATCTCTACAGAATACTGGCCGGGATGGTGCTTGCTATGGCAGTCGCGTTTCTAGCATTCATATGTTCCTCTAGAAAGTTTGTTTCACTACCAACTGACGATATTCAAGAGGACTAAATAACGTCGGTTGTCTGCCTCCTATGGGTAAAGCAGCAGGGCTTGATGTAGATGACAAAAACGCTATCCTAACCTCAGTTATGTGTACTACGCACTGTAGCAGGTTCACGCCATTCATGAGGGCTGTGAATATGGCTTCCACAGTCTATTTCGATCAACTTCTTCATACTTATTGAAATTTCTTTTCCTGAATAACCTCACACGCGACCCCGAAGTAGCAGAGAAAGTGGCCATAGCTCTGGCAATGCTCGAGGACAAGCGAGAGGTAATATTGAGCGGCTAGAGACCGGCCATCAAAGCGTTCGAAAGAGGAGTGTCAGCGACCAGGCGTTACGCTTCCTCCACGGCGCTGATCCGAGCTCCCTCAAGCACCACACCGTCATCTGGTTTCCCGTCCACCTGAGTCGGATCCCGGGCGCCCCGCCCAACCTAAACGATACAGCCCACGGTGATGCGCGCGCTTACCGATCGCGCCGTCACCCACGGGCAACCGCGACTCGACGAGTTGGAGCCGAACAGGGACGCCACAGTAACGTACAACGAAATCACTAAATACTTTTACTTGGGACGACGTCTCTTTCCACACCCACACCCCAAATTAAACAGGCCACAGGCGCTAACGCTACACTTGTTACAGACACGTGCCTCTCCCAACCCCGCCACGTTACACATCATCTACCCGGACGTCAACCCCGACGTTGCGTGCCCCTCGTGCGGCGACACGGTGACACTCGCACGTGCTCTGGGAGTGTAGAAACGCTCCGCCCCACTCCACCTCGGCCAAGGGAGAGAAGACCTTACGAAGCCCGCTACTCCAAGACCAGCAATGAATGGACCATCCAGCAGGCCCACGCAGCGGCCTCCAGGTATTCCCTGTCGGTCCCTGCGTGGGAGACGCACACTGAGCGCTGAGGTGTGTCCTGCAGGACATTTAATAAAGTTAATTTAATCCAATCCAATCGTGCACCAATGAGACATTTCTGAACGCCACCAGTGAGCATTCCTGCACCCGCGTTTTTCTATTCTCAAATGAAAGTAGAAAAAACACAGCCTAAATGATAGAGGTACAACACCTGCTATTATGGAATAAACTACCTTACGCATTCAGTGCCTCGAAGAGTGTATGTCACAGAGGACATATTACCTCAAGTGCGCGTGCTTCGCATTGCAATAAGAAATGTATCTACCATTACATTTATAATGTCCCTTCTGGTACGCAAATGGCCCCTCAGGTAAAACCATGCTAAGGTATTAAGCCAGTATAAAAACTACCTATTACTTCTGATATGTGTATTCACCAATGTTTGTTTACAGTTATTTTATACTTATTTTTTCTTGTTGGTGTATCAAACTACCCGGTTCTTCGCCAATCCCACAGAGTGGGTAGGTATCATTAACATATAGGAAAGCGGGGGGGGGGGAGGGCTCTACATCTACGAAAACAAGCTGTATTTGTTGCACGTGTCCTTGTCGCCTGTCTTCGTTGCACCACTACACTGGTGGACATGCTGGGTACGACAACCCGGTACTGCGGACCGCTCCTGGAAGCCGTTCGTTGAGCCCGGACACTCTCCCGCACATCGCAAGGCCTACGCATCATTTCAATCGTAGATTGCAAAGACTTGCTCTGGAGCTCACCCGCGTACAGGAACCTTCGTGTAAACGTTACCCATCACCGCCCACGAGTAACACCAGCCCACCACAGGAAACCGAAATCATGCGTTCGTCTAGCATGCCTCAGGTAACCCTTCTTCATCCACTGATTCCGTATCGCTTTCACGGTGACACCTGTGAAGACGTCGAATACCCCCTGACCAGTTTGAGCACGTCGGCAAAATCAACGAGTGGAGTTTATAACAAAAGCACCCGTCCTAAGCTCGACATAGAAGAGATGCATCGACATCATAAGTCGGTTGCAGGCCCTTAACCAAGCGCCGAATAATCACTGAAGACACGGCCAAATCAACTCACCAGAGCCCTTATCCTACGGCTCTAAAATAACGTGAGGCGATACAGGAGCAAGTAACTAGAATGCTAGAAGACGACGTAATTGAATCGTCAGATAGCGCCTAGGAATCGCATCTACTTTTAGTCAAGAATAGGGACGGTAGCCTGCGTTCTTTTCTTAATTACTGCCAGCTAAATTGGGTTACAAAGAAAGTGGACTACCGACTCCCCCGTTTAGATGACACATCCAAGTGGCTTTGACATTCTCGTTAGTTCTCTTCACTGGGCTTGAAAAGTGGATACTGGCAAATCGAGGTGGACACGAATGACCGTGAGAAAACCGCATTTGTGGTGCGAGTTGGACTGTACGAATTTTAAAATTTTGCCCTTCGTTTTGTCCTATCTGCGCGCCACCTTTAAAAGGCTCATGGATACTGTGCTTTCGGGGCTGAAGCGAAAAACCTACGGGGTCTATCTCGATGACGTCATTATGTTTTCTGCGACAGGAATGCCAGTTTTGCTTCGAGGAACTGCAGTTTTTTGGTCACGTCGTCAGTCATGTTGATATTCGTATACAATCGGATAAGAAAGCGGTCAGGCGCTTTCTGGGCCTCTGCGCGTAATATCGTCGGTTCATCCCACATTTTGCACTCGTTGCGTAACCACTCACTCACCTCACTAGAGAGGACGTGATATTTGCATGGCTCGGATCACAGAAAACTGCATTTAATGAGCTGAGGCAACGGGTGCAAGCCCGTTCAGTACTTGCCCACTTTGAAGAAGCAGCCTGTACGCAACTTCACACTGATGCCAGCAATGTCGGTCTGGGAACAGTGCTCGTGCAGTTGCAGGACGACGCTGAAAGGGTGATTGCCCAAGCATGTAGAACGGCCCTCGCGCCCAGAAATGAATTCCGCGGCAATCCAGAAGGAATTCCTTGCTGTGGTATGGGTTATGAAAATTCGGTCAGATTTTTACGGCCGTCCCTTGAAAGTTACCAGTGATCATCAATCACTATGCCGGCTGACGAACCTGAAAGATTCTTGCGGCTGATTTGCGCACTGGAGCCTCAGGCTACAAGTGTTCAACATGACGGTTATCTTCAAGTCGAGGAAAAGGCATGCCGACGCTTATTGCCTCACGCGGTCACTGACAGAGTCGATTACGTTACCGCATGAAGACGAGGCGCCGTTCCTCGGTGTTCGTGATACGTGCGGCGTAGCACACCAAGAATGTGATGAGCCTCAGTTGCTTGTGTTTAATTTTTTAGACGGATGAACCAAGGTGCCTAGAATTTTTTCAAGAGGGCTCTGATCGTTTTGTTTGCGCAGCGATGTTCTCTACAAAAGGAACATATTGTCACCGTCTTTCTGTTGAATTCTTTAAGAGTGTTTTTCTTGTGAGCATGAAATGTCTTCCAAATGTGCGCTTCAAAGCAGTTTTCTAGTTACTTTTTCATGTCTTCCTAATGAATCTCTAATGAGCTTATACATTAGACTGCTGGTGCTCACAGCACTGCTATAACGAAATTGGCCACCACGTGTGGTAACATTTTCTTGTGTCCCAATGGCAGTCAGACCTTATTCAAATTGTTGCCTGTGTGTGACTGTCCTTCTTGCCTAATACATGCAGCCTCTATGCATGTAGCTATGTCAAGCGAAGATGCAGCACTTTTGACAACATATACGTGGGCCCGTACATATGCTGCTTGTTAGACATTACTCAACGAAAGAAATTTAACAAAAACATTTATTGGGCATATCAATGAGGTTAGATTAAAGGAAAACAAAGTTTCAGTCTGCATACGGATGTGATATTTTCCTTTCTTTTATTATAGCTACTTATCATTGAGGAGAGGCTGTTCTCGAGGTGGAGGATCGTCGTCTTGAAGTGAGCGCACGTGTACCCTGCATGGTAGAAAGGACAGAAAATTACCAAAACTTGGCAATCAACCACAGATATACACGCTGTATCACTTGCTGCAGAACGATCTGGATATGTTATAGCTAGTTCTGCGAAAATTTTATGTCATGTTGGGTCACACAAAGTTGTTGAGGAACCAATGTGTGGCCTATGGGTGCAGCGGTAACTATAGTAAGCAGAAATTTCTCTTGGCTGTACCAACGTGCAACGTGGACAAGCTGTGGTGTGTATACATGTTGTGAACTACTTCGGCTGTATCGGTTTCTACTTGACAAAAAGGACACCAGTCTGTGGACTACTAGCGTGAATTGGAAAATCTTCTCACTATCTCATTACTTGGGATGGAAGTGAGCATAGGAGTGCTCGTGTACGGGCAATGCAATGCATCCTTGAGACATGCAAGTGCCAGTTGTCATAGAATACTTGCATCAGCTACTGACAGAGTTATCGTACATTTCAAGCCTACTGTCATGCCTGTGTTGGCCACCGGTATGATGGCATATATTGTAATTACGAAATACGCGCCAGGCACGTACCCAAGGCCCCCCCCCCCGAAATAAAGCGGCACCCCCCCACCATTATTAACCCACGCCACCACTCCTCAGACACATTCCTAAAGCGCCGATCAATCTACTTGGTGGTCAACATTTTGCCGCCTTTTACAGAGAAAGCGGTGTATGACTAACTTTTTTTTTCGGCATCCGTTAACTGAAAAAATCATCACGTGGGCCGATCCTGGTTATAGTGAAGAAAGGGTCCAATATCAATGGCACAGGCCCCTTTGGACTCGGGAACCTACAACGCGTCCTTCGGAGTCGTCGGGATCGGCCTACGTATGAGGAGTGCTTAACGCCTGCTTCACCTCCGCCGCGGGTGGGCCTGGTATTGCAATATCTTTGGAATCGGCCTAGGTATGGACAGTTCTTCATGCCTGCTTCACCTCCGCCAGGAGTCGACCCGGCATTGCGCTACCTTCGGGATCGACCCACACATGGCGAGCGCTTAACGCCTGATTCACCTCCGCCACGGGTGGGCCTGGTATTGCAATATTTTAGAGCGCAGCTCTTTGGCGTCCGTTCCTGGGTTTCGCGTCGTCGTCGGCCTCGTAACCAGCTCCGCCCCCCTTTCATCCCCCCAGCGCTAGCAGCGACCGACTGATACCGCTGGATGCCGCTGACGCCGCTAGAGAGTCAAGATAACGTGACTGCATAGAACACCGTCGCCGCCATGCAGAAAGAGGAGGAAAGGGTCCCCCCCCCCCTGTATCGGCGTCAGCGGCATCAGTCAGTCGCTGCTATCTCTTCCCTCCTCCCTTTATCGTGTTGTCCGCTTGCTGCGCGCGCTTCTGCCCCCATCGTTTGCCGCTGGGTGTACACGCCGCCCCCCTCCCCCCTCTTCCTGCGAGTCTCCGGTTGTCAAAGCGCCGGCTCGAACTTAATTCCTTTCTTCGCTCCTCCTCCAATGCAACCCCTGTGCGGTGGCAATCAGAGAGCCAGATCGGTGGCGGCGGATCTGTATATGTGCACCGCCCGAGCCGAAATTGCCGCTGCCGTTCGCCACTGCGAAATTATCTGCCAGTTCTTTCTGAGCCATGAGCGAGACGACCGATGGAAGTCCTCCGTCTGCTGCTGCTGCTGCTGCTGCTAAACGAGCTGCCAGAGCAGAGGCCCAGCGCCGTCGCCGTCAGAATCCAGAGGTGCGTGCCGCCGAAGCAGAAGCTTACCGTCGCCGCCGTCGAGATGATCCAGGAGTACGGGAAATATAAAAAAAAATTCTGTGATAGCGCATACATGTGTTGCTCGATTTCTTTGCCTCAATCTATCGAAAAGGTGAAACAGCTTATTTGCTGCGCTCAAATTTCGCATTAGGAAGTAACGTAATCGTCGGTAATTTTTTGGTATCGGCCTAGGTATGGGGAGTTCTTAATGCCTGCTTCAACTCCGCCGGGAGTCGGCCCGGCATTGCACTACCTTTGGGATCGGCCCACGTATGCGGGGTGCATAACGCCTGCTTCACTTCCGCCGCGGGTCGGCCCGATATTGCACTATCTTCAGGCCGACCGTAGCGGACGTGAAACACTTTGCTTTTCGTTCGAGAGCTTTGACTGTCATCGGCTTTCGCTGCCATTCTATCTTCATAGAGGGAAATTGTCAATTTTTGCACTCCTTTTGGATTGCGGTAGTTATCGGCATCTCCTTGGGTATGGAGACCAGTTTTCTCATCGATTCGGTGCTTGCGCTACTAACTGAAGATGAATTGAGTTGTCACCATCTGTTTCAGCAGGCAGGAAGTAGTTTATTGTTGTAATTATAATGGTTCTTTTTCTTTATAATGCCTAACAAAATTTTTATCTGACCATCTATTTAACGATCACGCGCATCGCTGTTGCTTCGTTAGTTCAACCTTCCTTATTTAGAATGATCCAGGGGCCAGGAAATGGACTCGGTTCGTAGTCAGGTGGTCTGTATGCTCGAGGAAAGAGTTATTGCCGGAGAAAGTGTCAGTTGCGTTTAACTTTTCCTTTTACTTCATTATTTCCTCGAGTGATGGCTCGCCGCGACGGCGGCAGATCTTCGGTACCATATATCCGCGATATGGGTTAGATAAGGTGGAAAATTAGATATTGCGAAATAGCGTCCATCATCAGACCCTGCAATAACCGCTAAAATCATAAGCAATATGGCTGTCACGCGTTACCTCGTCTGGTTTTTCCCTAATTGCACAGCATGTTTCGTGCAAAATTGGCAACTGGAAACAACAGTCGCAAGGAGATGAGAAATTAAGCGACCTACTAAGGGAGAAAGCCACGGCAACAGCCAAACAGGGAGGAAAAGCGAAAATTGTTGGTGAACATATTTATGGATCTATATCTCTTTATTTAAAAAGGAAGTAGAGAAAACGCCAGCGAAAGTTGAGAATAATTCCGTGTGTTGAACGACGCTTCTACAGTTGTGAATCGAGCCACTTGACGCATCCACTTCGCTGCTGTGCTAATGGGCGTGTTTTTCTAACCTACCGCGGTGGCCTCAGTACGTCTAGAGCCCCACAGCGTCCTGCGCTCTACGCGGTTGTACGCGACTTGGGACCACGAATAGTTACGCAACTTCCCAAATTACAACACGAATCGGTTTTGGCACTTGGTGGAGCAGTAAACGAGGGATGCAACAGAACTGTGATTGTTCCGCAAATATGCATTTCTCTGTAATTATTCCAGAACTAATTCGAAAAACGCTACTAGAAATCTTTATTTGGCACTTTCGCTTAACTTGTTCTTGCAAGGTTCTTCCTGCGCATCTTTCATGCGCGAGTCCATTTGATGTGGTTCTTTGTTTGCCAAATAAAGAAAAGGTGTATCCCACAGCTGTACACGTTATGTAATTGATACTGTGAGATACACGTTATTTCAATACTCTTTTGCGGGTTTACGCGTCTTTATGGCGAATGGGGGGCATTATTCCCATTTGTACTAGTAAAAGTACCCTGCCTCTCATTTGCATAGAAATGTTACCATGGCTTCCCCCCCCCCCACGAAAAAAGTACTGCGTGCGTGCCTGCGCCACACCATGCCTGGTTTTTTTTATCGTTTACACCCGAGCGATGTTTCAGAGGGAGGGCACAAGTTTAACAACAAAGGCATAGAAGCATGACAAATAAATAAAAAGAATTTAATAATTAAGTACGGTGATTACTATTCCATATCATTAGAGAGTATTCCTCTTTCTCATGCAATCATAATGAGCGTTGACTGACGCACGTCCCATTTTTAGATGTGGTATTCCTCCCTGATTTGTTGTATCAATCGGTTGCCATAGGCAAACAAAACAGATGAACAATCTAAATACAGTGCACAGCTGGTCGTGTCAATGCATGGTAAATGGGACGAGCACACTGGTCCTTTGAGTGAATTATGGTGCTCTCATAGGCGCATGCTGAGGCACCGGCTAGTCTGCATGCCTGATATACAATGGACCAAATATGCACGTTATTAAAAAGAATAGACTACATTACCCCTGACAAATACGAAACAAATTTTGTGTATCTTTAACAAAGCAAGCCTCCAATGCCTGGGTGCCTTTCACAATTCACTTGTGTACTACTGCTATGCACATATATTTCTAGCAAAAATATAGTAGGCAGCATATGCCCAACAGTTCACAACTGAATTGAGAAAGGCAGGCGAGGCTTGCTTGGTTAATGATAGCACCAAAATTTTCCAGTACGTGTCAGAGGCAGAGTACTGTATTCCTTTCACATATGGTCAAATGTACATAGGGCAGACTGGCTGGTGCCTAAATATGTACCTATGAGATTACCATATTTCACTCAAAAGACCAGTATGCTCGTCAGATTTGGCCACACATAGCAGCAATGGAGCTTCAGGCCGGATTAGGATTGTTTATCTGTTTTCACCCATGGTTGAAAATTGGCAGGAGAAATCAGTCAGGTACACCACATAAATAACAATAAGTGTGAGCCAGCCCCCATCATCAACGCATGAAGAAAGGCGTCCTTTCTAGATTACAAGCGATATAAATTAGACTATGCCTGTTTACTTACTTTTTTATCCAAACCCCATTTATTGCGACTAAATGCCTTTGTATTACAACTTATGCCTTCCCTCTAAAATTAACTTGTGCACAAGACAAGCCCACATCCAGTGCTATTTTTGTTATTCCTTCCATCAACTTGAATAGTAAGTTGTTACCCCAGGACATGTTGTATGGTCTCCTTTCCCTCGCAGCGTAAATTTTCTCCTGAAAAGTTACATGAACTGACCGGCAAATTCAAATTGACGCTACAAGTTTCGCCGAGTGGACATGGCTGGTTTCCAGAAATGCACGAGAACAGTGATGGGTATCTTTTAGCAACCTGTAGTGTGTGCAAACTAGCTGCGACATTGCTGCAGTAGACACACTCACAACTGCTATAATGCCCACTAGCATGAATTGGGGCAGCTTGCAAAGAATATGAAAAAGTGAGAGAAAATACAGCAAGCTTACCAGAAGATAACTTACCACTTAAGTAACTGCAGCACAATGAATACTGACCTTCCTATTCCATTTCAAGAAATTCGAGCTCATCAAACGTGTATTTGTCTGTGGCAGTTATTCTGAGAACAAGACAGAAATAATTGTAAATATCTATGTTAAACAATGGTATGCACACTGCGGGCTCAGACCTGCGACATATATGGCACACTACACTTCAAATTTTACATGGACAAAAAGTGCACATGTGTAGCATAAGCAGACAGAAAATATGGAAATATATGCTACATCATAGGAAACAGTTACAAACAAATAAAACCAAAATAATAATTATATCTACCGTGTAATAAGCGAAAATAAAACTGAACTTGTAGACAAGCGATTGATGCGAGAAAAATACTCAACGTCAGGACATGTGAGGTGTAGCTCTAAGTGAACAAGATATTGGGTGCATAATGTTACAAACACATATAAGCAGCAAGTGGAATAAAGTTGTATAAATATTTACGATATTTAGCAAGCTGCATTAAGTAATATATCGATAAACTTATCCACTAATGATACCGAGATCCTACTTTTGTGAACACATACACTTAAAGCATACCTGACATGTCCATCTAGATTACATGCCAAGCTGTTGCACCCATGGCCACGGGTTATGTGGACATTGTAGGGGGTCACGGCTTCACCACTAAAAGTAGAATTATGCGTTAACTTATATCTGTGGCACAATAAGAGTGTCACATCGTGAACACATGCAAGGACCATGTAAAAACAGTCACGAAAACAATGCCTGCAGTGGTGCAGGGTAGCAACAGAGCACAAAGCCGAAGTCACTGATGAAAGTCACGATAACAGGGACCCCTTCAACAAAGCAAACTTTCGTACACGCACGCAGCAGCAGCAGCGCATTACATTAATGTTTGTTTAAATAACAATTCGAGATTTTCTTTCATGAGTGTAAGCAACTTTCCCTTGCAACGTTTAGTTATGTCAAAGTTATGGCAACACCCCTTGAAAACAAACTTGTACCAGCAGCAAACTGTAATTGCTCAGATTTCTTCCCTCATACTGCTCGTAAACCGAAAACCTTGTAAACAGAGATTATTTACAACGTCGAATCATTTGTAAGCGAGGAAACGTCATTGCAGTAAAAATCGGTCAAGAGGCAGATGGGCCGTTATCACGCGACTTCAGCAGAAAAGCGCGAGCTCACGCACAAGCGCGCCCGATCAACACGATTATTTCCGAACGTAATCTCTCTCATCGGAAGAAAATGCTTATCAAGATTTTCAGTTCCGCATTATCGCAATAAATTTGCGCAACTAAACGCAAGCATCGGCATAGGTTTCGCTGTTGTCGTGGGAGTTCTCTTCCGTACGTTCGCAAGGCACGCTATGCCCACACGAGAAGCACGCACAACACGTGTGTAGTTAGCAAGAATGGTTACTCACCTTTTTAATGGTGCGACGCGGTCGAAAAGCGCCCTCCATGTTCCGGTGCTGCGATGTTACTCCCAGCATACATGCCGGTACAGAGTGGACGACCAGCGGCACGCTAACAATACGCATTATTTCTTTGCGACGTCCACCCAACTTTGCACGACAACCAGAGACAAAGGGAACGCACTCCGCGGCACGAACGTCGTTGGTCCACATTTGGCTGGCGCGCCACTCATACGGCGAGTTTGCAGCGAGACACAAGCTGTCTATGGCACTTATGCGCACGCGAACTAAGTCACATTTCATTACAGCAAACACAAAACACACGATCAAACAAGCACATCGTTGCAGCTCGCACACCCTACCGAGTCGTAAACAGAGCGGCAGGCTAATGGATGGATGCTATGAGCGTCCCTTTAGAAACGGGGCGGTGGGTGACGCCACCAACAGGTCGCACGGGGCCAGCCAATGCCTCGGCCAACGTCATCTGAGAACTTGTGCGGCTACCTAACTGCGCATACCTGTTTGAAGAGAAACAGAACCACAGATAAGTCTATATTGTAAGCTATAGCTTAGCATAGAAAGAAATTCTATGACGCATTTACAATTTTGCGTCGCTTCTGCTATCTGCTGCCAGCAAAAGAATGGCCTTCGAGATCGGAAAAATATTATCACTATAGAAAGCCGTCGCTGTGGCGTTATTCGAACAATTTGCACTTCGGTTACCTCTCTTAAAGCCCGTGAATTATGTATTTCGCTCCTGGCCGTGCTACCTGTGAGGTGACTTAATATTAAATAACTTCCTGCTGTCGTTAACATCAACTGTATGGCCTCAGACATCGTTTACGCGATCTCCGAGGGACACATGTGCAGTGTGCGATGTTTCAGTGTCCGTTGCAACACTGTCAGATGGAAAGCATCAAATCTCTCTCGTGTGATGCAGCTTACACCGCTATCATCCGTATCTTGCTTTCGTGTTAGTGTGTTTAATGTACACGGGTTGCACTCCTGTCGTCTGTGCCTTTTGTTTTGATTGCGCCCACGAAGATTCCTCGCAATACCCACATGTCTCGGCAGCGTGCATTTGTCCTATGTGATATGTGCCAGGAGTGTGCACTGGCGTACGATGTGCTTGCAACCAAGTACTACAGTGCGTTCCAGCGAATAGACGCTGCCGCTTACGGTTAGTTTTCCTTGTCACGAACATGTCAATCTGCACAATTCTCGGTTGCCACTTAAAGACAAGTAACACAGCCGAGAAATCAAACTACGGAGAAGAAGGCATACGCTATCTGTTTGCACTGTTTACCAAATGTGATAACGGGGTAACACGAACTCACAGTGCTCTGTAAAAAAGAAGAGAAAAATGACGTCGCTGTTTTGTGCCTAGCCCTGATAAATCGTAATCGTTTCCAGAGTACTCGGCGCTCCCGCTGTGTTATATCGTTTTCTACATTTTTTGTCTCTTAGACTGCCCCCCAACGATAAATCTGAACCACTCCCACCAAAGGCCAAGGGTCCGAGCGCCTTAATTAATTATATACTAATTAAGGGTACCTTAATTACCATAGTCTTCATTGACTCCAGTGGTCATAGGTTCGCCTCCCACCTATACTCATGGGTGCAAGTGCTTTAAGTAAATCTTAATTAACTATTCATTGTTTAATACCGCCTTCGTTAACACCAAAGTTCGTGGGCACGACTCTCACACAAAATCATGGGTTCAAGTGCTTTAACTATATAATAATTAAATGGGCCTTAAGTGTATAAATTATTTAACTGTGCATTAATTAACATCGCCTTCATTAACACCAAAGGTCGTGGGTACGAGTGCCTTAATTTATTATGTAATAATTAACTGCTCCTTAAATAACCCTTGCCTTCATTAACAACAAAGGTCAAAGGTTCAACTTCCACTAAGGGTCGTGGTTTCTAGTGCATCAATTAGCTATATCATAAATAACTTCCTTCATTAACTGTTCCTTAATCAACACTGAAGGTCGTGTGTTCGTAGCCTTAATTAGCACCAGAGGTAGTGGGTTCGACTCCCATGAAAGGTTGAGAGTTTGTAACCTCTTAGTGCATCGTGTGCTCAAACCGACAATGCCGGATTTTCCGCCACATGAGCCATTTAATGCTATCGCATTACAAAAAATTTTTCACGACTTGGCATCGTACACATGCATATATGATGTACTTTGACATTACAAATAACGCAAAAAGCTGTATACTCTTCTCATCAGAAATCATAAGGTGCATTGTCATTTGAATCTCTGATGTACTTGTGATGCCAAAAAACATTGGACGATGCACTTGTTATGAATGTCTGTCATATTGGGAACACATAACATTCTCTACAGAAACTCATGGTTCATTTTCATAAGAGCACAAGGAGAATGTCCCGCCGGAAAGGCATTCCGTGAAACTTGCCTCGACTTCCAGAATCATCATCACTATCAGCCAACTTTTTTAATTTCCACTGTAGGACGAAGACCTATCCCTAAGATCTCCAGTTACCCATTTCTTTCGCTAGCTAATTCCAACTTGCGCCTGGAAATTTCCTAAATTCATCACCCAAACTAGTTTTCTGCCGTCGTCGACTGCATCTCCCTTCCGTTGGCGCCCATATTGTCACTGTAATGGTCAACGGCTTATCAATGTTACGCATTACATGGCCTCCAGAGCTCACTTTTTTTCCTTTTTATGTAAAGTAGAATATCGGCAGTCACTGTGAGCTCTCGGATCCACACCGCTCTCTTCCGTTTTAACTTGACGCCAAGCATTTTTGTTCGATGGCACATTGCGCTGTCCTTGACTGGTTTTCGCGATTCTTTGTTAACATACAAATTTCATATTCGAATAATAATCATATTTTGGTTATGGCAGATAAAGCCCCAGGATTTATTTTACTTAGAGCAAATAGTATATGCATGAGGAAAAATGCCTATATAGAATCTTCTGAGGGTAGCTACATTTGAAGAAAAAAATTACATACTTTCGAAAGCAAGAAATTCTAAGATGATTTGAACAAAAATCTACTTATGCCAAATTCTTCTATTACTTTCATACGCCCATTCTGCCTTACTTTCTCTTTAACCAAAATATATATGCACAGCAGGTGTTCGCCATGCCTGAAAAATTAGTACTTATCGTTAAAGTGCATGGTATTGTTTCAAGCGACAGCACAAGTTGTGTTTGCGATTGTTAGCCTCTGCAAATTATTTTCAAACTTCTTGAAATGATCGACTTCAGGACAGGATAACTAGTGACAATTGGCCCCTTTTCATCTGTTGTTGTCCAAAAATTTGGGCTGATAAACACAACCTGAGTTCGCAATCTTTAATATATACTGTTTCATAATGATGAATTTAGGGTGAATGGCTCAAGTGAAGCCACAAAAGTTCCTGTTCTGGCAGGTAAACTCGTGGTTCTTGCTTCAAAAAGAGCTTATTGGTGGCACCGTCCACGGTTCAGATCGCTCTGAACCGTGGAAGGAGTGAAGGAGAAAGACAGCTGACCCAACGCGACGCCAGAAAAGAACCGTGAGCCGTGGCTTCGCATGCCACCACCAGGGGCCGTCTTCTCATGCGGGGGCGCGCTGTCGGGGTCCTAGGCACCGCCCAAGGAAGGGCACTACAGCCCCCACCTCCTTGACTGGAAGTCGAAAGCGGACTAAGGGCTGGCTATGGCACTGAAGCACGAGGTCAGGCGGCGATGCGAGGCTTCCCAACCATCGCTGTCTACAGGTAAGACGATACATTTTCATTCAATGAATGTTGTTTTGTGTGCATTTGCTCTTTTGAGGAAATAAGTTATTCACAACTTACGTTGATCTCGTAAAAAAAATGAAAAATAGAGAAACTTGGCTATTAGCAGGGGATGTACCGAGAGAAAGAAACATTTAAATGCTTGTTATTCAGCTTTCATTGCAATACAGAGAAGGAAAATTCAAAAAAGGTTCCCTCGGCATATTGAAAGTCCGTCCGCCTCCTAAAAGGCTAACTTGAATTCCTTCTTTGCGTGCTCACACCGGCCAGACGGCGCTTCGTATTGCAGGCCCTCGATATTTGACCAACAGTCTATTCTCCCGGCTATTCTCCCGAATATTTAATTTCGGGAAGGCGTATTACACAATTGCCTTTCACGCCGGTTGAAAAGCACACAATAGACAGCAAGGGGGGTCGTAGCTCAGAAAGTCACGTACAAGGGTGAGACAACAGGACGTGCTCTAACTTGGTGTTTATTTCCAGAAAACCGCTGCATTTGTGGGCTCGCACAGTGAAACTGCCCAATCACCGCACATCAACACCAGCCGCTTCCAGAAACGCCAGTTGACGTGCAGTCATAGTAACTGAAGGGGAACTGAGTAGTTATCAGTGGTACTCGCTATCAAAGCAACTTCAAGAACTTTTACCGTAGCTTTATCTACATTTCTGTACAAAACAGAGCACTTCTTAAACGAGGGTTTACACCCACAAACGCAGGAATGCACAGACAGAACCATCCCGGTATCGGTTCAATTTTACAGTGAAGCTGTTAGAACCTCGCTGGGTTTCTCTTTACACCCGCAGCTTCGCCGAGCTGACAGAGAGATGAGAGAGAGTGAAAGCAGAGTATAAAAATAGCATTGCGCAGTATAGCGATGGCGGGTGGAGCCTAGCGGGGGAGAAAAATCGGCGCGACGGGGCAGCAGGTGGTGTGATTTCATTGTTCTCCGATAAAAACCCGCGCACTCGCTTCGGCGGTCCTCTTTCTCGCAGTGGCAAAAAATTATGCGTGATTCTGCTATCGCGAACACCAGAGACCAGTGGAGCTGGAGGGAGGCCATCGATAGTCAGAATAAGTGGCGGTTTGGCACTACTTCACTGGCCTTCCTCCAACTCCACTTTTCTCTGGTGTTTGCGATAGCAGAGCCATGCATAAGCTTTTGCGTTTTGTTTAACCTGTCATGCAGGTATCGCCCAGTCTGTCGAATGTAAACCCTCCTACACGGTAACGAAAGGCGATACACAACAATCTTTACGCGTGAAACAAGAGGGGGCCGATGATTCTTTCCACAACTGCGCATTTTTCGGCAAATGAATCTGTGCCACAGTGAAACCTGAGCAATTTTTGAGGAGCGGGAAAGACTAAATCTACTGTAACCTTATGTATAAATTTCTTTAGTGCGTGTTCTACGTTACGCAGATGCGACACCACCACCCTTTAAATATTGTCACAACTGCCCATGTGCCTGTCATTCTCTCTTTTTGAGTTCAACGCACTTTTTTCTACTGAAACAAGTAAATGTTCAGGGTAACCTGCGTACTGTAGACGCTCTTATTGTAAGTCGGAGCTTCTAGACATTTTCTGGTGGCATGATTTCCGGAGCACGTTGTCGATATGAAGGTTAGTGATTGCTATTTTCGCTAGCTTCGAATGAGATGAATGATGCGGGCGCAGCATCTTTTTCTCACGAGGATGGTATTCCGAACAAATATATTTCTCGAATAAAAAAATTTTTAAGTCTGAAAACCCGACGAAATTGTTGACTCGTAATTCACGTATTGTCATCCACTGTCAAGACAGCGAGAAAAAAGGTTAACTACATAATTTGCCTATTGAGCATAAACAAACATTCCTAGGCAATCGTATACATATCTAAACATTTTCGTGATCCTCACTTCAGACATACAAACTTCTATGACCTTGTTATAACGTGCGAAGTAAATATCAGTAAGTAGGGGCACCAAACACGACCCAATGCAAACCCCCCTCTTTTTAAAAGAGATGTGTCCATCACATTGAATGAATGAATGAATGTGTGGGTTTTATTGGCGCAAGGGCCAGGTATGGCCAAAGAGCGCCATGCAAGTGTTAGTGATTTCGCAGTGGAGTTGTGAATTCTGTGAAGTTGATGTGACGTGGCTGTAAAGGGGCCTAAAATATAGTCACTGTGAAGTGCATAAAATGTACGTTTAATAAAATTATGGCGGTGACAAATGACGTGTACTATGAGCATTAAGGTGCATTGTAAAATAGTGATACGATATAAAATAATTCATAGGTTTCTAAAGTTAACTAGAGCACCATGGCCTCGTTAGAGCCCTTGAGACACAAGGGCCTGGAGGCAGGTGCTATATAAAACAACTATCACAGCGGCATCCTCTGGAGAGAGGATGCGCTACGAATTTATTGGGCTCATAACATGTAGGACAACCTCATTTAAAAAATTGAGGACTGGTTTGGTGTTGAAAAATGGTTCTTTACCAAAAAACATAGCTGGGTGAAGAGGTATGCAATAACGATATGCAAGAGGAAAATGCTTCTTTCTTTCAGGTTCGGCTTTGCGACACTCCAAGCGGACGTGGAGGACGGTCAGCCTCTCACCACATCGACCACAGATTGGCGGTTCATTTCCAGTAAGCAGAAAATTGTGTGTACCAAATGTGTGCCCTATTCTGAGGCGGCAGAATAAGACATCTGTTCGCCGTGATTTTGTTGGGGAGGGCCAAAAACCTAGCTGTGGTTTTATAACGTGAAGTTTATTGTTTATTTCTGCGTTCCACATGCGTTGCCAGTATTGTCGCAGTTTCTTACGCAAGAAAGGCTTCAAATCTGTCACCGGGACAGCAGCTGCAGAAAAAGTGTTTAGTGATGTGAGTGATGTGGCCATATTATCAGCCAGTACATTACCCTCGATACCTCTATGGCCAGGTACCCAGCATATTACTACATGTATATGTGATATATAAATACTGCATAAGAGGGAGTAAAGTTCAATGAATACAGGATTTTTAAGCTTTTGTAATGAAATTAACGCTTTTACGAGACTTAGCGAGTCTGTGTATACAATTGCTCTGTCGAGTTTTAATTTCTGTACATGTCTTACTGCAGACAGTACTGCATAATCTTCTGCAGTGAAGATACTTGTTTGCGGGTTCAGTAAGTCAGATGTAGAAAGAGAGGGACCAACAGCAGCATAAGATACACCAGCATGTGATTTAGACGCGTCTGTGTAGAATTCGGAGCACCTGTACTTCGATTGAAGTTCGCGGAAATGCATAGCGATTTCGATGTCGGGTGCGTGTTTTGTGACCTCTACAAAGGATACGTCACAGTCTATCACCTGCCACCCCCAGGGCGGTAATAGCTTAGTTGGAGGCATTAGTCGATGTTCTAGAACAGGGACATCCATTTCCGTGCTAAGCTCTCTTGCACGCAGTGAGAAAGGAAGTCTCATGGAGGGTTTATTATTAAAAAGTGTTTGACACGTTAAGTCATTAACAGTCTTGAAACACGGATGTTCTTTATTGGAGCGCACATTGAGAAAATAAATAAAGCTGATGTACGTTCTCTGAAAATGTAGTGACCATTCGTCTGACTCTGCATATAGACTTTCCACCGGGCTTGTTCTAAATGCGCCAGTGGCCAGGCGGATACCCAGATGATGAACGGGGTCTAACATTTTTAGCGCACTCGGTGCAGCAGAGTGATATACTACGGCACCATAATCTAATCGTGATCTAACTAGGCTCCTGTAAAGATTTAGGAGGCACCTCCTGTCGCTACCCCATGTAGTGTGGGATAGAACTTTAAGTAAGTTCATGGTTTTTAGACATTTTTCTTTAAGATATTTTATGTGTGAAATGAAAGTGAGCCTGGAGTCGAGAATAACACCTAGAAATTTGTGCTCTTTCTTGAAGGGAATTTGTTGTCCACCCAGTTCTACACAGGGATCAGGTACCAGGCCTCTCTTTCTTGTGAAGAGAACACAAGAGCTTTTGTGCGGGTTGATTTTAAATCCATTTTGGTCTGCCCACTTGGACACCTTGTTTAGGCCCTGCTGTACTTGTCTTTCACACACAGTAAGGTTGCAAGATTTGAAACCTATCTGTATATCATCTACGTAGACGGAATAAAAAATGGCCGCTGGCAGTGAACGACGAAGTGTGTTCATTTTAACGATAAAGAGAGTGCAACTGAGTACTCCTCCCTGGGGTACACCTGTTTCCTGTATAAAAGGTCGCGACAATACGTTGCCGACTTTCACGCGGAAGCTACGATCCGACAAATAGCTTTCAATTATGTTCAGCATGTTTCCACGGATGCCCATCTCCGACAGGTCTCGCAACATCCCGTAACGCCATGCCGTGTCATACGCTTTTTCCATGTCAAGGAATACCGATAGAAAATACTGCCCATGTACAAATGCATCGCGGATATTTCCTTCAATGCGCACCAGATGATCGGTTGTCGACCGCCCTTCTCTGAATCCACACTGATAAGGATCGAGCATAATGTTGAGCTCAAGGAAATGTATAAGTCTACGATTTATCATTTTTTCAAAAAGCTTACACAGACAATTAGTTAGAGCTATTGGACGATAACTTGATGCTAGAGAAGGGTCTTTTCCCTGTTTTAGAACAGGAACTACAATCGCTTCTTTCCATGTGGACGGGAGGTATCCTGAAGCCCAAATAGTATTGAAAAGTGTAAGAAGTGTAACTTGTGCGTCAGTATGTATGTTTCTGATCATGTCATATAAGACTCTGTCAGGTCCCGGTGCAGTGCTTTTACATGTGTTCAAGGCAGCTCTCAACTCGGCAATACCGAAAGGCCGGTTATACGGTTCATTCTGCTTGGACTTTCGTATGATTGGCTTACGTTCTACTATTTCTTTATGTTTAAGAAAGGATTGGGAATAGTGCGTTGAGCTCGACACTTGCTCAAAGTGCTTCCCAAGTGAGTCTGCCTGATCTTGCAGTGTATCGCCCTGTGTATTTACCAGAGGGAGTAAATATGTTTGTCGCCCTCTAATTCTATTTACCTTGTTCCATACTTTCGCCTCATCTGTATAAGAGTTTATACTCGATAAAAACTTCTCCCAACTTTCTCTTCTAGCCTGTCGGCGGGTTCTTCTGCCTTGGGACTTTATTTTCTTAAAGTTGACAAGATTTTCTGCAGTGGGGGAAGCGCGTAGCAACCCCCACGCTTTGTTCTGATTCTTACGTGCGATTCTGCATTCATCGTTCCACCACGGGACATGCCGTTTGCATGCCGAACCACTTACTTCACGTATGCATTTAGATGCGGCATCTATTATGAAGGCTGTGAAGTACTCTACAGCAGCATAGATTTCTAAAGAAGACATGTCATCCCATGATATACTAGTTAAGTTTCGGAATTTCTTCCAGTCTGCTGTGTCAACCTTCCACCTAGGAGCCTGTGGTGGATATTCATTTTCTTTAAGTGTTCTTAATAGTATGGGGAAGTGATCGCTTCCGTAGGGATTGTTCGTAACTTCCCATTCGAGTTCAGGCAGTATGGACGGGGAAACTATGCTCAGATCGACTGAAGAAAAGGTATTATTTGCAAGACAGTAATAAGTGGGTTCTTTCTTATTTAAAATGCACGCACCAGAAGAGAAAAGGAATTGTTCGACAAGACGTCCTCGCGCATCTGTACGAGAGTCGCCCCACAGGGAGCTGTGCGCATTGAAATCGCCAAGAACAGCATAAGGTTCTGGCAATTGGTCTATAAACGATTGGTATTCATGTTTCGTTAATTTGTAGTGTGGGGGTATGTAAAGCGAGCAAATGGTGACGAGTTTATTGAGAAAAACAGCTCTAACCGCCACTGCTTCAAGGGGCGTTTGTAGCTGTAAACGCTGACAGGAAATACTTTTATGAATAAGAATGGCAACACCGCCTGATGATACGACAGCATCATCGCGATCTTTGCGGAACTTGACATACGGTCGGAGAAAGTTTGTGTGTTGTGGTGTTAAGTGTGTTTCCTGTAGACACAGCACTTTTGGATTGTGTTTTTGGATAAGCTCTTGTAAGTCATCAAGGTTCCTAAGAAGACCTCTGACATTCCATTGAATTATTTGTGTAGCCATATTGGAAGTAAATAAGTGCTGTGTCTATGGAAAGGGAGGTGATGCCTTAGGTTACAGAGCTCTTTCGAGGCCCTGTAACAGGGGTTCTGCCCTTTCTGGAGCGTTCGAGGGAGCCTCGACGCTCCTTAGGCGTTTGGTGCGCCTTGAGGACAGGTGTAGTGTCCATTGCCTCTTGTGAGGCGCCGGACACGCGCTCTTGCGAGCGAGAAGTTACAGGGGAGAGTCCTGCCTTGGAGGGCAAGACCCCTGCGCCCACCAGCCCGGAGGTCGATGGGGCATTCTGCGGGATTTCGCTGCACCGGCTGTTGCCAGCGCTGGAAGGGGCCGGGGTGGTTGGGGCAGCCTCGGCTGCGCCCACCTTCGGGGTTGATGGTCCCCCTTGCAGTGTTGACGGAGCAGCGCTAGCTGCAAACGCCGCAGGGGCGGATGGCGTAACTGCCGACTCACTGCTTGTGGGTCGGACAGCCGCCGGAGGCCGTTGTGACGCTGCCCCCTTACGCGCCACATCGGCAAAGCTGCTCTTAGACAGGTATGACACCCGCCTACGTGCCTCTTTGAAAGATATGTTTTCTTTGACTTTGATTGTCACAATCTCTTTTTCTCTTTTCCAGGACGGGCAGGCACGCGAGTATGCGGCATGCTCGCCATCACAGTTCACACAATGTGGAGTGTTTTGGCACGTTTCGGAGGAATGTTCGTTGTCACTGCACTTGGCGCAAGTCAGCCGGCCTCGACAGTTCTGTGAACTGTGGCCAAAACGTTGGCACTTAAAGCATCTGAGAGGATTGGGAACGTATGGCCGAACACGAAGTTTGATATAACCAGCCTCGATGGACTCGGGAAGGACACTTGAGCCGAATGTGAGTATCAGGTGTTTCGTCTTGATCTCTTTTCCATCTCGCCTCATCTTAATTCGTTGAACATTTATAACATTCTGGTCACTGAAGCCCTCCAAGAGTTCAGCCTCAGTGAGCTCCATCAAGTCATCGTCAGAGACAACACCACGGGTGGTGTTCATCGTGCGGTGCGGGGTTATAATTATTTCGGTTTCCCCAAATGACACTAGTGTTGACAATTTATCATATTGTTTTTGATCGCGGAGCTCCAAGAGGAGATCGCCGCTTGACATCCTCGACGCCTTATATCCAGGACCAAAGGCTTCAGTCAGTGACTTGGAAACAAGGAAGGGTGAGATAGTTCTTACTGGTTTATCTGGTTTTGCAGAGTGGATGACATGGAAACGCGGGAAGGATTCTTTTTGGCGGCCAAAAAATTGGAAGACTTCATCGGTGCGCCCTCTTTTCTGAGGGCGATCAGGTAATGGAGGGAAAGAGGTAGCCATGAGTGGACATGTAGTTTTCGGCAGCAACGCCAGCCACCCACCATGGAGTCCAACAAGGGGACGCTGCAGGGCCTGCAAACGCCAGCTGTACGTTGCCACTATAACCCAATATGACATAACCAAGGTTGGCTACTCACACAAGGTTAACCCTTGCCGCCAAGAAGAAGGAAGTAAATAGAAGAGAGAAGGAGACAGGAAAGGTGGAAAGTAAGGGAAAGACGAAGGTTGTAGGAAGAGAAAGACAGGAAAAGGCGACTGCCGATTTCCTCCAGGTGGGTCAGTCTGGAGGTGCCGTCTATGTGAAGCCGAGGCCGAAGAGGTGTGTTGCCTCCGCCGGGGGGCCTTAAAGGTCCGAGCACCCAGCATCGGCTCAACCCCCAGGATCCCCTTTTCCCCAGACACGGCTAAGCCGCGCACGGCTACACGCGGGAGGGTCCAACCCTCGTGTGCTCGGGTACGTGGTGTCGCAACACACCAAACGCCTGCTTGCGCAGACGCCCCTGCGGGGATGTCCATCACATTCCGCGTAGGTTGAATTCAAATATAATGTAAAGAGTTGTAAGGACCCACTCACTAAAGCAGTAGTGATCCGTGTGCAATTGTCCCCCTCAACGGATTTACCACCTGCTGTGACAGAGAGCTGCTCTACTTCGGAGCCTTTTCTTTTTTCAGACGAAGTCAGATTTATATTTTGAAGTGTTGCACCCTCATTTGTTCACGCGATGACAATCAGCTAAATCCTTAGGTCTGAGTGGCAAAGGTAGGCCCGCATTTAGATTTACGGGCTAGCTGGCTAGCCATATACGACTTGGCTGTAATAAATTGGTGGACGCTTAAGCTTCGCCTTTGAGAGTAAAACGCGATAGCATTCATAGATCCCTGACTGTTTCTTACGTTTACCGGCAACTGCAGCGTACGTAACAGAGATATTTACTGGGAAACGCTCGCGGCGAACGCTACGCATGAAGGCGCGCTTTCTGGTCGAAACACGGCCTCTTGCATTGGCCGCGACGCAGTAAAACACCTGAATCTCCAAAAGCAGCGCCATTCACTTCCCTCCTCCTCCGCTCGGCGCGGCCTCGATGGTGGCGCCGCCGGTGGTGGGCCTGTCGTAGCAGATGACGGCTAACACGCTACGGGAGGAAATCCGCAGAAAAGTTCGTTCGAGCCCTGCGGAGCAGTTTTTTTCAATCGAGATCTTTCTTCGTCAGTCGGTAACTGGCCTTTAGAATTTCGTGTTGGAATTGCGGAAGAAATAGAGAAAAGGACCATTATTCAAGGCGTATTTAAAGGCGGAACCGCATGGCGCGATTTCAGGCGCCATTGACGCGCGGATGGTGGAACGCGCGCATCATTTTGACGCGTGCCCAGCATGTTCCGTCACGAAATCGCGCCGTCGCGTGCTGCTGCTCGGAGTAGAAAAAAACGCGTCGCGCGGCGCGTCCACCAATCAGAGTTCAGGTAAGTCACGTGGTGTTTGGTCACGTGGCATTTTGGTTCTTTTTTTGCCACCAGATGGCCCTGCTCTCTGCGCATCTCGACGGAACCTCCTTGGCGGAATTTTTTTTTCTCGCAGAACTGGCGCGCGCGTCAAGGAAAACGTGTGCTACCGTGATTTCGTTCGCGCATCGTGTTGGTTCGCGCATCGTGTTCACCTAAAATGAACAAAGCAACCTTCAACGAGGCCCTAATAACTAAAGTGGAGAAGCGTCGCGTCTCATCGCTAATACTGGCACGACAATTTGCTAATAATATTACCAGTGTGTGGTGCTCGCTCTCTTCTCAACCAGGCAGGCCGCACCCACATGTACCTCCTGACCCGCCTTTTTTCTTGCTTCAGTATCAGCATCCCCCTTAATAGTAGCAATCGCCTCTTCTGCTCGGTAGTAAGCGGCCGGCCCTCCTTTTTATACGTTTATTGTAAACAAGCAGTGGCTTCTCAGTATGCGGACGGTACATAGTCGCAGTTTCGCACACAATATTGCTGCGTGAAATTAAGCTTGATAAATACACTTCGGAAAGAAATGTCGCTGTCTAATTACACTCAGATTATTTTTATTGCAGTGTTCTGTAAGTTTAAGGGCATATTATATATGCGCTAACAGAGACAATACATGTCGTTGAGAGTTATGTTATCTGGCAACCCGGAAAACGCGGCGCTTTCGCGCCGCTCCTTTTTTTCGTACGGGTGCTCGCGCGTCGGCGGCAACGCGGGCGTTTGCCGCCCGTCGCGTTTTTCGCTCGCGAAAAACGCGCCATGCGGTTCCAGCTTAAGGCGTAACGCGCGCGACGTTGAGAGTTCGTGTTGCTGAAACACGACGCAAGCTCGCGGTGTACTGAAACACGCGCGTAATTACCAAAGTTTCAGGTGTTTACAGGGTGAAAGTATGTGTACGTGGTTTCGTAGGTTCATTAACGTACCTGCAGGATACTTTTGTTCGGCCGGTGCGTGAGGGATTGCTGACCGCACAGAGCTGGAATGGCTGTGTGCGGCTGTGTGAACAAGTACTGCTCCAGGGGGGCAGATGTAATGGCTAACGGAGGCCTCTGAAGAGCACGTGACATTACAATAATGCAGGCGTCGCAGCGAGTGTTCACATGCAAAATTGGCTGTCCGCGATTTTATACCCCGTTGGCATGCATAGGCAACGGCGAGCCCCATCCAGCCCTGCTTCTAGCTTTGGTGTTCCTGTTGCCGCTTTGGTGCCCTGGAGGCGCCGTCAATAATCCGAAATGATGACAAGGTGTTACAACTAGTAAATAAAATTTATTGAAGAAATACAATCGCGCCGAGGTGCCAACTTCTAAAGCAGCGCTAGCGCGCCCGCGCGAGTATTATGAAACGCCATCGAAGAATTTACCGGCCCACGTACCACTCTACGATCAAAGTGCACGTTAAACACTCCCAGGCGAGCTAGATAAAGTTATCCGGAGCCATCCACTACGACCTGCATACTAGCTTTAGTCGCTTCGGAACGTTAAAACGTTAATCACCACAAACCAAATCAATACATACGAGCGTACATTCGAAGCTAAAAGACTGCATCGTAAGTCATACTGAGCCTTGCAAAAGCGTCGAGAATGTGCTAACTTCTAGTGGAGCTCAAAACATACCCTGAATAAAGTCGCTTTTATGTCATAGGCCAGCTGACTATGCGTGCATTTTACCGCAAGACGAAACTACATGAAACAAAGAGAGCACATTCGCAAAAAAAAAGTCACACGACGCGCTAAAAACCACGCAGAGCATGAACACACACTTTTTCGAAGCGGAAGCCGTGAACTAGGCTCGAAATAAGGGGTTGTGAGTAGCCGTGGCCCTTACTTCACTAAGCCGTGCGTTCTTTGCCACTTCCTCGAAGTCAGCCCGCTTGATCCTGCGAATCCACACTTCTTTTTGCGTTGCGACCGCCGGACGGCAAAGCAAAAAACTTTTTGCCCTCGCTGGGTCTGTTGCGGCAACCGAAGGCGCAGCAGCATGGCATCGCAATTAAGTTCTCGGCCCTACACATTATATTACGCTAACGCACTCCGTCAGTCCGCCTGCCGTACTTTCGTCGCGCAGGCCCAACAATGGAGGTCGGCGCGCGCTGCAAAGAAAAAAAAATATACAAAATCGCGGCGACTGCTCCGCGCTGGAAAGAAAAATACACAAAAGCGCGGTGCCTGCTTCCACGTGACACAGATTGGCCAATGGGGGAGCGGAGGAGGCCGGGGCGACAGGAGGCGTGGAGGAGGACGCGCCAGGGTGAGCAGGGTGGAAGAAAGATCTAAGAATGGCGCTACTTCTGAAAAATTGAGGGGATTTACGACGCAACGGAGGCGAGCGCCATCTGGAAATGTTTCAAGGAAGCGGGCGCTTCACTGCATGGACTCGGAGATATTGGCGTGCTGGCGTGCGCAAACGGCGGACGCCATTTCTGCCCTATGCATTGTATGATCGCTGGAAAAGAAGTTTAAGTTTTCTCGTAGCAGAATTACGTTTTCTCGTACATTCAAATTAGAATCCGAAAGATATCGTGTGTGTACGTTGTAAGTCGTAGTTTACTATTTGTATAGGTATTTTAGCTTGATAAATTCAATTAGTTCAGAGAATGCGTCACATGAAGGGCTTTGATAGGTGTGATTCGAGAATTTGTTTGCCGAAATGACGCTGGACGTCATCGCGGAGAGCGGATTGTCTGCGACACGGGCTACGTAACGTTATCGCATTAAAACGCCCAGGTAGTAAAAAAGAATCAACGGCACCCTTTTGTGTCATGCGTAAAGAATGTGGTGCGTAACCTTCTGTTATCGTGCGGTAATGTTTACATTGGGTAGCCTGGAAGATGCCTGAATGATAGGTTACTAGAACATAGCCAAAAATTTTACCGATACCGGCATGGCTGTGTCGAGGCTTTGAAGTGATTGTGAGTGTAAAACATTTTTAAGAAGTGCTTTGTTTTGTATATAAATGTTGACAAAGGTGCACGACAAGTTGTTTCAGCTACTTTGATAGCGAGGGCCACTTAAAACTGCATCAATTTCCCTTCAGTTGCTCTGACTACGAGCGAATTTGCGTTCCTGGAAGCGGCTGGTTTTCATGGGCGGTGATCGGGCCTTCTGAATGTGCGAGCCTACAAATACCCCTCCCCCCCCCCCCCCAGTGGTTTTCTGGAAATAAATTTAAAGTTAGCGCTCATCCTGTTGTCTCGTTATTGTCCGTATGTTCCAGCGCAAGGATCCCCATTGCTGTATCTAACCAACTAGCCCAAATAACCATACTTCTAAACGCAATGTAAAGAAGTGGTTTGTCAACAGCGCCTTTTGTCCAAAACCACGAGCAACCGCAACTCCCCTCATTTATTCTTATGTCGCGGTCATTTGGGGTAAGATACGAAATGAGGATTATAGGTTCACGTAACATAAGTCCACGAACAGCGGCGTCCCTCCAGCCTTGTTATGTTTCATTCGCTTCGTGCTTTACTCTAGGACATCGGCGATCGTCCATCGATAAAAGAAATTGCAACGTCACAACACATCGGAGAGAAATGGTTGGGAAAGCAATGATGTTAAAAAAGGACGAGTCCTTTTCGCTACCCTACAAATGGGCAGACAAAGAGAATGTGCGGGGCGATAATCAGCCCCAACGCTGCCGCGAACGCTACAGTGCGCCCGTCCTGAGTGGTCACATACACTTGGCGCTCCCCGAGACCACCGGCACTATTGGTGGCGGGATACAATAAATTGTAGTTGCGGCGGCTTCGCCGTGTCAGCCGCCTACACGAGAGAAAAAATACAGATCACGAAACAAAAAACATAGAAAAAGACAATTGAGAGGTAGCCAGAGTGAAGACAATCTCAGACGCATTATCACAAACAGTCTTTGGTTAAAAAGGCCAGTCATCTTCAAGAAGCGATGCCGCTGTGGTCCTTCAGTCGTTTTCACTGCAGCTTCGTGATGTGACTCGTCATGCTGCCGTCATCAGTCCGTCTACTCCGATCCATTGGTCAAAGTTCTCTAATAGATATGGCCACTAGATATGGCCACTAGATATGGCCGCTATAACGTCAAACTATTCCGAATTTTTAATTCCAATTCTGCAATCAGCCCTCCGCGATAGAACAAACATTTTTTTCACTTCACCTGTCTGTCACGCGACGTCACGAAAACCGTGATAGCTTCCATCTGATATGACGTGTACACACTGGTTATGCATGATTGAACCGAACAAAAGAAATATAGTTATTTCTGATTCGACACCTTTTCGCCATTCGCCATCGGCTATTGGTCAAAAGTTTTCGCGCCACACCCACTTCACCTGCCTGTCACGCGACGTCACAGAACCGCAAAAGCTTCCCACGTCAAAGTGACTTGTAAGCGTTAAAGATGATGCATTAATATGCCGAAAAAAACTGAATTTTCTTCTGAATAGCCGCAGGCTGTCCCGTTCCGAAAGGAATAAAAGGTGGCTGCCGTCAATCCTTCAGGCCATGGCTACTCGCACCTGCCGGAGAGCTTGGGTTTATTTGCGTATAATAAAGCTTTTACGTGACCGTGTAACGCTATCGAGCACTTTCGACGCGTTTACGACGTCGCTCATCGAACTTTTCTTTGCTGAAGATACTTTTTAGCCGCATTCTTAACTTTCGTTGCATGGCGCCGCGATTTTCGACCAGCCACCTCAAGATAAGATAACGCGGACCAATCGCAGACGCCGGCACCACCCTCTTCATCTAGTTATCGATTTTCAGAGCAGTTGTTTGGCCCTATCGAATCCCTCTCCACTTGAGCGTGCGCCTCGCCTATTGTAAGCCAATTAGATAAGTCAAGCCGCTCCGTGTAAGCAATTCGTTTTTCAAGCAAACAGAAGTGACTTCCTATGAAATAGGACAGCGTTTCATTGGTCTGTTCAGACAGTCCCGCGGGTGACCGCCTGATGCGTGCGTCGGCGGTTACGCAAATGTGAGATCACGAGAATGGAATAAAAACATATTGGAATAGTTTTACGTTATACGGCCCCTGTTCTGGACTGTGATGATGTCGTAGTCGCGTCGTTGTCATTCAAGGTTATTCATCCGACTCTCGTCATGCCGTCGTCGTAACGCTGTTGTCTTATCATTGTCGTCACTCCAGTAACGATATCCTATAGTCGTCGTGCAGACGTCGTCATACAATCTTTTTCCATCGACGTGAATTTTTCTCCGTCATTGTAATGCAATCATCCTGGCATCATTCAATTGGATTATACCGCTCTTATCCTCCCGTCATATTCAGATAGTCGCTATCACGACTGCATGGTGAGACCGTCGACGTATTGCCATAGTGGTCGTGCCATTATGGTCACGCCACCTTCTTCTTCCGACGGTCGTCATGCCGTTGTCGTTACATCATCGTCGCCATACAGGTTGTGTGATACACCAATTGACACGCCGTTGTCTTCATTAATTAGTCGTCATTGCATATATTGCGTGATCATTGTCCCCAAGCTTTTGTCATGTCATCGTCGTAACTGCATCGCCGTCATACCGTCGGGATGCATTCATTGTCATGCCGATTTAGGGATGCCATCGCGGTGGTTTTATACTCATGAATGTAACTTCGACAACTTACTGTCGTCATGCCATCGCTGTCAGGTTGTCATATTACTATTGTGGCCACTTCCCTATCGCCATCCCATCAAAGTCACGCAATCGCAGCCATGCCACCTTCGTCGATACATCACCATTATTCCTTGTTCGTTATTTTGTCGTAATAACGGTGCGTGTATTCTACCGCCTTTACGCCGCTCTTTTCACGGCATCATCGTCATTGCGTCACCGTAACAACAGCACTATCATGCATTCGTTGTCAGACCGTCGTCGTCGTGCCATCTCGATCGCGCTATCTACGTCGTTCCCGCTTTTATGTCCAGTTATCGTCATACCGTACTGGCCATCTCATTGTCCTCATGTCGTCGTCAAGTTGTCATCGTTAGGCCACAGTCATATTTTGAAGAACTACATCTTATTGCCGTCCTGATGTTATCGTTACACGCCTTTGTCGTTCGATCGATATCATAGCTTCGTCATTCCATCGTCACGGCCTGGGCGTCATACAGCCGTCGTCACGCCTCCATACTTGTGATTCACTTTGACATGCGAGTACCATAGTAAAGCGGGACGATATTGGAGTATCTGGTATATTCAGTGGCGTAGCTAGGTCATCGGGCACCCGGGGCCCATAGGTCTTCTGTCATCCCCCATTGTCCATTGTAGTCGAGGAAGGCGAGCATATCGACAATTTCCGGGTTTCAGCACCAGTACAGGCGCCTTGGATACCGCGCACGTTCCCCGGATCCCCCTCTCCTTCGCTTCCTTTCCCAGTGATCGCGAATGCAGCAGGTATTTGGCGGCGTGGAGTTACGGAGTCCCCATCTGTCGGAAGCGCCTCGCTGGCGTAGTATCAGGGATCACGTGGCGCGCTCCTCATAGGTTTCGCTCTCAGCGCTCACTGAAAACACCACGCGGGAGCTCTCCCGGACGTTTCTGTAAGTACTTTCGAAACGAGAGAAGTTTTTTACTGTCTAAATAATAATCTTGGGCAAACTGAAAGCACAGAATCGTTTACAGACGCGATCCCTTTACCGAATACTTACAATGAACGCCACTGTGCGTGGTCGCCGCGATGGAGTCTCTCGAACTGGCTTCTTGCGTGAAAGGCAGACAAACGCTGAGAGCAAACTATGTGAAATATGTTCTTATAGTGTTTGTATAACTAAACAGAGCGTAATAGAATGAAGCCTCAATGCAGCGACCGACTACGCGCCTGCATATGCTTGTACGCGCACTGTATCGCTTTCGCTGCGAGCGCGTTTTCGTGCCGTGCCATGAGCTTTAGGCCGCAGAATATGAGCATTTGACAGTATACGAGCAACCATTGTTGCGTGGGCGCTATCAGAGCTGTTAAAAAATAATTTCATTGTAGAGACTTTGACTCCTACGGGGAGGGGACTGTGATGTGCTGTCGCGACGATTCAATCTTTCTTTTTTCTAACTTCTTGGATGTTTCGATATTATTTCTCGAGTTGCGTCGTACTACATGTTTATCAGTGTTCTCAGCGTGCGATTTCCCGCTGCTTCTTTTTTGTAATCCAGTGCATTATTTCATAACACAAACTTGACAATATGCCATGCTTATTTTTAATGTGCTTCTAACCACTCCCTTTCCCCTCCAGTGAACTTGCCAGTATCTATAGCATCGACAAGTTCATAGACCAAACCGTCATGACATTAGTCAGGCAGCGGACTCGGGCGAGCGTCTCATTGCGCGTTTTTCGAACATCCCAGACCCGGCGCCGTAGCATAAATCTTCCTCGCGTCTGTACTTGCTGCATACCCGAGTTGTTGCCGATGACGGTTTGCCGGTTTTATGTTTCGCGAGCCAAGCTTCACGCACCTTCTTGTCCTGCGGCTACGTATGAATAAGGCTGACAGCGGGATCCGTTGCGTACGTCCGGCACTGCGGCACCGAGCAGTAGCCTACCATGTTGCGCGCCTTCAAAGGCAACCACTACCTATTGTAGTGCTTTCAAGCGTTGTAAAGGAGACACTCGAAGCGGGAAAATCTCGGCACTAAATGAGGACCACAGCGTACGAGGGAACTGAAACTCTAGTTTTCCGATCGCTTCAGCGCTTCCGAAGCAGCAGACGCGGCCGCTATGTCCACGTAATCCCTAATAGCACGCCACGCCGACGGTGGCGCCAGTTTTTCCAGTGGTGCAGCTCGAGGCCAGTACACGCTGTTTTTTCTGCGCCAAATAACACAGGGTGCTGCACTGATAACTTGTGATAAGCGCATGTGCACATCTTCTGTCAGACTGTAAGGCTTGGCAACCAATACAAATGCGGCATCGTGGTAAATACGGGTCACGTCACAAGTAAAAAGAAAATTATAAAGTTCTAACAACCAATTTTAGCGGCAACATTTCATTTGCATTTTCATTTGCAAGGCCGACATTCATATCTTGCCCAAGAAAAACTTCACAAAAATTGTCGTAGGTACTATGGCCCGCAGTATTTTGGCTGTGGGCAGCCTTGAACGAAAACGAAAATTAAATTGTGCGTGAGTGACGCTGATCTCCCCACCATATTAGAAGAACTGAACACGCCACCTGCCTCCCTGCTGCGCGGGCGCCAATGTTATGACAATTACGAGTTCTCTTCGTTCTGATCAATAAAGCCTTGTTTTTATTTGCTACTATACGGACAAACGTGATTATCCGAGCTGCTGTACCACCAAAAGATTGGGAACAGAATAGAGCACGCTCCGCGTCGATTCTTGGCGTCACCAAAAAAAAAAAAGAAAAAGACCGCGATGAAGCCCGTGCCAGCGAAACCTGTTGGTCCGCACTCGCAATGGAGAGGTTTGAGGGATCAACGTTACTGGTCCACTATTTCGTATTTCTTTCGCTACTGTTATACTGGGCGCCGCCCACAGTGCCAAAGTACTGTAGGTTGTTGCACCCAAAACAATTTTGTTTAAGAAGCTTTTTTTGGGTTAAGAATATGACTTTGATTCCTCAATTCTGGAATTGAAGTGCTTCCTCTATAAGTACTAATTGAGGGATTATTAAGGATATGGTTATTGCTTACCTGCCATATTTTTCACGCTGCCGGATTCCTAGTAATCACAAAGACACATAACTTCATAGAATATCGGGAAATATCTTTACAAAATTCGAGTTTTTTTGTAAAATTCTGTGCAGCTGACACAGACACTGTACTTGTGACATGAAGTCGCACAACAACAACAGTTTTCTTAAACTTTCGAGGGTAAGAAGGAAAGCATGATACTTAACGGCAGGTTTTGCAGCGGCTTCTCGGAGCGAGCGGGAGAGGGGAATTTCTTCAGCCGCACCGAGTCTGAAGACGATCCAGAGAATCCCATTCGCAACTTTTGACGGCCGCACTTATGCAACATCGCTCTCAACGAACGCTTCGCGGTAAACGCGGGAGCCGGGCGCGCTCGTTGAACGCCCTCTTGCTGCTGTCTTTGTTCGTCTTCGCTGCGCGTTCTGAACGGAAGAGGGACCCAAGAGCCTCAACGCCTTACAACGCCTCACTGTATATTTAGCGACTCCTGCTCCCAGCATGAACGCACGGCATGAGCGCACCCCACATGAAACGTTCCGCTAAGGCGAATAGTTTAGCGACCATTTTGCGAATTAAATATTTTAGCCCACACATTAGTGCAATAATTTCTTGAAGTGTTGATAGAGCTGCAGCCGAGAATTCTTCGGCGCAACGCATCGGGTACATGAGATCGGGCTACTGGATACCGGAGCATTCTTTGCCATTTGCGCCCAGTCAAGCCGGCGGAAAGAGGAGCGTCTTCAGGCGTATGACAGCCCCCCCCCCCTCTGGCCCCTTGCACCCGGGGCCCAAAGCCCCCCGCCCCCCCCCTCCCCCTGTTGCTACGCCACTGGGCATATTGCCGAAGAGACGAAAATTTGATAATGAGCCCTAAACGTGCCTAACAAACGTCCATTTAAGGATACAATCTGTCGCTACATTGCTGGACTGATACTCACATTATCATTGACATCCATGGTGCGAGCAGTTCTGCCGCAAATTTTGGGGTTAATTTTGTTTTCAGAAAGCCATAATCCTATTCCTGCAGTGTGAGTTGTCTCGTGGATTTAGATATGGGTTCAAATAAACTCTTTAATGAATGGATGTCTGATTTTACCTTTATTAATTTGTCCATTTGTGTCCTAGAGTAGGTGTAAGCAGGAAAATGCTCGCACACACAAAAACACACAGATGCATGCGCACACATGCATGCAAACACACCTTCACACGAACGTTTTCTCGCACATGAACAAACATGTTTGCCCACGTTCATGTTTACACGCGCGCCCACCCATGCGCGCACGCTCAAAACTGTATGCACGCATACATTCACACGGAAATGTACGCATACACAAACGTGCCTATAATTACACACGCCTGCACACACACGCACACGCGCAAATACAAAAACGGAGACCACAAACACCCGCCCACACGCGCGTACGCGTACAAGCTTGCGCAATTGTACTCAAAGCCTGCACATGCATAATCACTCTCTCACTCTCTCTCAATAAGTTCTGGCTCCGAAAGACCTGCATCTTCTGACAGACATAACGGCAATCGCTTCACCATTACCACTCCAAGGCCAGCTGTAACAAATCGCGCTATAGTTCGAAGGTGCCCTGTGCCGGGAGGATGCAAACAATTTGCACCTGTCGTGTAATTTCACTGCTCATCCTTGACAAAAAACATTGGTTTCACGCAGCGGCAATGTTGCGACTAAGCACCTTAAATGTCTATTCTTAAAAGGGCGCCGTCAGCTTTTCCAGATGAACCTTGTCGTTACACGGCCAATATATTCAAATATACGTTCCTAATAATCGGACCGCTTCATTTACGCTTGTGCATTGCCGTCAAGTTCCATAGAATTGGGAACGGCTAACATCCAGAATTCCTAGGTATGGTTAACCTAAGGTGAGCTATCGGTGTTGCTGTTTACCTGCCTTACCCGTGCCCTGAAATTGGTTGCTTCATCGTTGCAGAAACGTTACTTGAGGCAACATGTAGCACACATTTATTTCCATATGTTTATTTAATATTTATGTCTATTCGTTTCCACTGTATCGGTAACTGATGATGTCAATGGGGAATGTTGTATCAGTATGGTATGGTATGAATAACTTTATTTAGGTCCTGAGGGATCAGTGACACGAACAGTTTTCGCCGCGATGGAATATCTACAACGATCAGTGAAGCTTCTGAGCCTCCCTTGCAGAAGGACATGCTTAGGTCGGCAGCTTCAAAGGCATCAGATTTATTCAGGTCGATAGATAGCTCGAAGCCGCCATTGTCGAAATGCTGTATGCTGGTTGCTATTTAGCGAGCTGGCACCAATCCCGTCTTGCTCCAGAACACAGCATGTCCAAAATGCAAGCACATGCAAGCCAGTGCCAACACCTGTTGAAAAAAACAACAGAAGTACTAACCAAGTTTTTAAATTAGCCCAAAAAAGTTATCCACTTATTTATTTATTTCACTTACTGTAGATCCATCATGTGATTATCACAGGAAAGGCAACTACAACGTTAGGAGTAGCGAACAACAAAATAAATATAAATAGTGCTTAATTAAATGAGTCTTATTGCAAAATTTTTTTTCTTAGGCTGACACGTTAGAATATGAAGACACCAGGACATGTTCAAGGTATGAATACAAGCTACGGTTACCTCGATGGAACTAATGTGAAAAATAAAACATTCTAACCGAGAAAGAAAACTAGTAACCTTATGTCATAAATAATGTGTGATATACACGATAAACAGAAGGCACTCGGACATATAATGCGTTGTATAAAACCTCTTTGTTGCTTGAAAAGCACTTGTGGAGAGAATGAACAGATCTCTTTAAAAATAGTAATAATTTGTAGGTAACCAGGTATGCAATATCCTTTAGAAAGAGCGTGTTTAAAAGGAGTATGACTACAATGTTGATAACTACGAAGCAACTTAAAGAAAGTAAGGGAAATGCTAGCCTTGCAAGATCATTGACAAAGCTGCAAGGTGCCTAGACTTTTTTCCATAGAACCAGAAAATGCATCCAATGAGCTACTGCTACTCCTAGACACCCTCAGGTTATTCTACTCGTTTATCGATAAAGGAAAAGCGTGGAATATACAACCAGTCCGTACAAATATGACATTCATTAATTTTTTTCATACATGTGGCGCGTGAGGTGTTCCAGGTCTGGATATGTGTATAGAGCTATCAATGTTGAACCGGATGTGAAGAAGCTGGTACACAAGCTTAGAACGGGCTAGTACTGCTCGGTTTTGTTAAGATTCCAGCTTTCTTAAGCTGTTCGGTGCGCGAGTCAAATTATTCTTGCTGTATGTATGGCCTAGTGCTTTCTTTTTTACGCTATCTAGTTTGGTAATTGGTTTCTAAGTTTACGGGAACCAAACATTTACGTACTGAAGGAAAGACCCGACGAAAGTTTTGTAAGCTATAGTTTTTGTGATGGGTAGCAATAGTCAGAGGTCTCTTCGAAGAACGAAAAGGCTTTTCCTTGCACTGGAATTAACTTCGTTAATACGGGGAGTTCCGTGTTACCACGTATGGTAAAGTTAACCAGAAGTACTTGCGTTGTTGAACTTTCGCGAGCTGTACGTCATGAACGGTACACATAAATTTCGATTTACTTTTTTTCTAGTGATTGGCAGAACAGCCGATATAATTTTCGGTAATGATGGTCATCTCCCATTCGACACACTATTGAAATAATGATTTTAAGTCGTTGTTTATTGCTATGTGATCAGTGTGCTAGGTAATACACAAATAAACAATGAAGTTGACCGTAAATATTATAATGTACACAATGATTTCTTTATTGTAGGTAATCGCTGAATGTTAGAAATCATACTGTAACCAGAGCGTTTCCTTGTGGTAACTACGGTGCTGAGAAATATAATTAAGAATACAGATTTCATAAAAAAATTCCCATACGATTATGATAATCCGTAATCCCAATTTCGAGTGCAGCTGCTCGTAATTCGCGATATATTGTGGCCAAGAATTTGATTCTCAACGACAAGCTCCTCTCGGCGACGGCGGCGCTGAGCTTCTGCTCGGGCGGCTCGTTTAGCAGCAGCGGCAGATGACGCATTTCTACCTGTTGCGTCACTGATTGTTCAGAAAGAAAGCAACGACACAGGAATGCGTGGCTTGCGCGGAGCGAATTTTCCAGCAGTGACGCCTCAGGTGAATTAGCGCATGCGGAGTGGGTCCGAAGCCCAGGCCAGCCCCTTGTTTCCGCGCTCGTCGCATGCCTGGTCGCCGCCAGCGTACCACTTTTGTCAATACCCTTCCGCCATACTCTCCTCCTCCGCTTTGTTCCTCACGCTTCTGCTTTGGCCTCCTTCTCTGCTGTTCTCATCGCGCTCTCTTCGCTACAGACTTCTTTCATCTTCTGCTACCCTCCGCGTTGCCGTACATCCTTTGCTGTATTCGTTCGCTCAGTTACGAGGGACAACGCCGACGCTCGCCGCAGGAACGTGTGCCTAGGGGCTGCGTTCGAAAAGCCTGCAAAAAACTTTCTTGGGACTGTTGATCATTTCTAGAAGCTTTCAATTTGGCAGGACAAATACGCAAAGAAGGCACATTCAGCTATTATTCCCCGTTCATCATAAAGAGGATTGTATGCTTCAAGCTAGGCGTACTGCGGCAAGTGGGCAGTCTCCTGTTTCACCTGGTTTCCGGCCCCACAACAAAGCCGGCAATATCATTAATAATATGGATGAGATAGTTCAAGTGGCTGAGGAGTTCTATAGAGATTTATACAGTACCAGTGGCGCCCACGACGATAATGGAAGAGAAATTAGTCCAGAGGAATTCGAAATCCCTAAGGTAACACCGGAAGAAGTAAAGAAAGCCTTGGGAGACATGCAAAGGCGGAAGGCAGCTGGGGAGCATCAGGTAACAACAGATTTGTTGAAGGATGGTGGACAGATTGTTCTAGAGAAACTGGCCACCCTGTATACGCAATGCCTCATGACCTCGAGCGTACCGTAATCTTGGAAGAACGCTAACATAATCCTAATCCATAAGAAAGGGGACGCCAAAGACTTGAAAAATTATAGACCGATTAGCTTACTGTCCGTTTCCTACAAAATATTTACTAAAGTAATCGCAAATAGAATCAGGAACACCTTAGATTTCTGTCAAGCAAAGGACCAGGCAGGATTCCGCAAAGGCTACTCAACAATAGGTCATATTCACACTATCAATCAGGTGATATAGAAATGTGCGGAATATAACCAACCCTTATATATAGCTTTCATTGATTACGAGAAAGCGTTTGATTCTGTCGAAACCTCAGCAGTCATAGAGGCATTGCGGAATCAGGGTGTAGACGAGCCGCATGTAAAAATACTGAAAGATATCTACAGCGGCTCCACAGCCACCGTAGTCCTCCATAAAGCAAGCAACAAATTCCCGATAAAGAAAGGCGTCAGGCAGGGAGATACGATATCTCCAATGTTATTCACAGCATGTTTACAGAAGGTATTCAGAGACCTGGATTGGGAATGGATGGATGGAAAAACTTTATTTTCGTCAGAACGCATATGCGGACGATTCCGTGTTAGGTGGCCATCAGCTCATGGCTGACGGCGACCTGGGTGGCCCACTCCACGGCCCTGGTCTGGACGACCGGGTCTGAGCTGGCCAACACGGCCTCCCACTGCTCGAGAGAAGGATCACGCATAATATCCGCCGGTGGTGGCGCTATGCTACAGCTCCATAATATGTGGTCATAGGTGGCCAGTTCCTGGCACCATTTGCATTCCGGCTGAACGTCCGGGTAGATTTTGTTTAACACGTATGGGTTATAGAAAGATCTCGTCTGCAATCTTCGCCAGACGCTTTCCTGCGCCTTCACCAATTGCTTGTCCGGTGGAGGGTAAATTCTCCGCTCAAGTTTGTAATGGTTAGTAATGTCGTGAAAGGACACCAGCCCATCTCTCGTGGACGTCCCTGGAACGTCCGGCTCACCTGCTCGGCTGACGAAACCTCGAGCATTGATGTGAGCCGCCTCGTTCCCAGGGTTCCAAGAGTGGGCCGGTACCCAGACAATTTCCACCTCCGTAGTCCCTCGCCCCGTGGCCCGATTTAGTAATCCTGCCGCTGTGACAGAGATTCTGCCCCTCGCCAAATTTCTGATGGCTGTTTTAGAGACGCTGAAAATCAGGTCAGCTTCAGTATAACCTATAGCTAGCGCTATCGCCTCCTCCTCTGCAGTTTCTGAGGAGCGGGTTTTGACTGATCCAGAGGTGACTAAGCGTCCACGCCCGTCCACCACCGCAACTGCAAATGCGTCCTTGTTCTTATACTCGGCGACATCTACGTAGACTGCCCAGTTGTACTTCCCGTACTTAGCATGTAAAGCTCTGGCTCTTGCCTTCCTACGGTTCTCGTGATGTATCGGATGCATATTTTATGCGAAGCATATTACTAGACTTCAACCCAGCTCCTCAGGCGCGGCGGTGTCGCCTTCAATACCACGTGACACCGTGACGTCACGACAGAGGAGAAACGGGGCTCCAACTCGCGCCGTCGCTCGCGGCGTCGCGGCGGTATATAAGCAGCTGCGCTTGTTTCTAGGTGGCTTTGGCTCAACTCTTGCAAGATGGGCTGGGTGGGAATCGAACCAGGGTCTCCGGAGTGTGAGACGGAGACGCTACCACTGAGCCACGAGTACGATGCTTCAAAGCGGTACAAAAGCGCCTCTAGTGAATGCGGTGTTGCCTTAGAAACGAGCTGTTTCTAAGGCTCAGGCGTGCGTCGCTTGCTCAGGCGCACATTTCGTTGCCACGCCGAACGCTGCGTTGCTCGACGCTCACCGCGTCCAATGCGGAGCGCGTAGTCGCTGCGCCGTAGCCCATTGTCTTACACCCCTTGGCGGGTCGACGGGAACGCTGTCGCGTTCCACTCTTGAAGGCGAAGCAGAGTAACGCATGAGTTGTTTCTTCGTCTAGCCGAACCAAATATAGCCAAGCAACAGCAGTTCACCAGGCTAAACAGTGGTTCAACAACTAAAATAAAGGCTAGTATGCTTCGCATCCTGGGCTTAACATTAGCTAAGCCACAGCCATTTTTTTAGGTAAAGGTTTTATGTACAAGCCCTTGTGCATTTCTCGCTTCACCTGAGTTTTCATGTCCTCAGCTGGAGGATCAACTCCAATGCCGATCCCTTCCAATATATCCCTCCCTACTTTCGTTTTGGAAAGTCTACTGAGTTGCATCGCCAAGTGTGCCTCCCGCAGTACTTCCAAGGTGTTATGCACCCCTAATCCCAGCAGCCTTTCGGTAGAAGTATTGTTAGGCAACCCAAGGGCCGCCTTATACGCCTGTCTAATCATAGCCTCCACCTTGCCTTTCTCCGTCGCGTCCATCTTCATATAAGGCGTCGCATACACTATTCTACTGAGCACAAACGCCTGTACCAGCTTACACAAGTCCTTTTCGTTGACGCCTTGTTTACGATTGTCGATTCTCCTGATAAGTCTCACGGTAGCATTGACAGTATTTTTAAGCCTTTCCAAGGCCTCCCTATTCTTCCTGTTAGTCTGCAGATACAGCCCCAGGATCCTGATCGTTTGGACCTCAGCGACCGGTGCACTCCCCACTTTCACCTTCAGCGGTAGTGGCGGCACATAGTGCCTCGCATGTATCCCTCTTGGTTTATGCCTAAGCACAAAAAGCTCGGACCTGGGCTGAGAGCACGAGAGTCCTGACTCCCCCGCTAGCTCCTCCACAATATCCACTGCCTGTTGTAAAGTTTCCTCCAATTGTGCGTCGCTTCCCCTTGTTACCCATAGAGTAATGTCATCCGCATAAAATGTATGTTTAAGTCCCGATATCATTGCCAGCCTGGGCGGTATTTTGATCAAGGCGATATTAAACAAGAACGGCGATAAAACCGACCCTTGTGGTGTCCCCCTGCCCCACAACGGGAAAGGATCCGATTTAAATTCTCCGACTACAATCTCCGCAGTCCTATCCTCCAGAAATGATCTGATGTATCGGAAGGTTCTACCGCCCGGTCCTATGTCCGATAGGTTTCTTAATATTGCCTCATGGGTGACATTGTCAAAGGCCTTTGTGAGGTCGAGCCCCAAGATAGCCTTGGTGCCCGTGCCGTACCCAGGATCAACCACGTCCTTTTTGAGCTGTATCATGACGTCCTGCGTTGATAAATTAGCCCTGAAGCCAATCATCGTTTTAGGTATCAACTCCTTGTCCTCCACATAACCCTGAAGCCTGTTGAGGACCACATGCTCCATCAATTTGGCCAAGCAGGACGTCAGCGAGATGGGTCGAAGATTCTCAATACAGATCTTCTTCCCTGGCTTAGGAATAAATGTAATCCTAGCATGCTTCCACTCTGCCGGGATCTCCCCGGCCGCCCAATATTTGTTCATCAAGTCCGTGAGCGCCCCCACTGACTTGAAATCCAGGTTCCTCAGCATTTTATTAGTAACCCCGTCGGGACCCGCTGCCGACGTAGTACGAAGCTGCCCCATTGCAAACTCCACCTCCACCACCGTAAAGTGCGCATCTAATTCGAGGTTTTCCTCTCCCGAGTAATCCGGCAAGAAACCGCCCGCCTCGCCGTTTATGTAACTACTTCGGAGTTCTTGAATGAACTCCCCAGTCGTGCCTTGATACTGATGAACTAACCTAGCCATTTGACCCTTCTGCGCCGATTTGGTTGCCGCCGGATCTAAAAAGTGCCTCAACAACTGCCATGTTTTTTTGCATCCGAATTGCCCATTCATCCTGTCACAAATCTGCCCCCATTGTTTGCACTGCAAGTCCAACGTGTAGGTTTCGATTTCTCGTTCTAGCTTGGCCACCTTCCTACGGAGGACCCCATTATGCTTTTGTTTCTTCCACCTCCGAACGAGACTCGCATGCGCTTCCCACATGTGCAACAGTCTAGAGTCCGCCGTAAAACCTTCTTCCACCGTTGGAACCTCTTCTGTGGTACCCTTCACGTCCTGCTTGAGCGCCTCAACCCAGGCTCCCAAGTCCTCAATTTCCCCGCTCACTGTGTCTTTCCTGACTTTCCGAAATCTGCCCCAATTCGTCACTCTAGTTCCTTTTACCCTGTCTTTGTGCAGCACTAAATACCGTGGAAAGGATATAGTGATCACTGCCCAGTGGCTGTCCCGTGTTTACCCACTTTGCATCCCTAATACCTTTAACAAATGTGAGGTCCGGAGAGGTGTCTGTGCTAACGCTGTTGCCTATCCTCGTATGATCTAGCGGGTTGTTCAAGGTTGTCCATTGTAGGTCCTGAGCTACCCGCCAAAGCCTATTTCCCTTTGGAGTGGCTCGGATGTAGCCCCGCTCCGGATGAGGCGCGTTGAAATCTCCAACCACGATGAGTTGAGCCCTAGCCGCTAGCCGTTGCGTCTTTATCAAGAGGTCTCGCAAGCCCAGCCCTTTATCTTTAGGAGAAGAATATACATTAAGTACAAAGAGACTCTTATCGTCCTTTCTTTTGGGCAGAACCTCTAGCAGGACGTAGTCCTCTCTGCTGCTATCTATGGTATGCTGGATCGCCGTGGCGTTGCGATGGACTAGCACGGCCGTGAAGACGCTCGATACACCCCCCCCCCCCCGATCAATCTCTGGCGGTGTAAATGCCTTAAATCCCGCTAATTTCACCCAGCCACTAGCCTCTTGCAAAGCTATAATGTCAGGCTTACTGTCCAGATTTTGTATGTGCAATTGCAGGTTCCCCCGCTTGCGACGGAAGCCCCTACAGTTCCACTGCCAAACCTCAATTTGCTGGCAAGGGGCCATGATTAGGCACTAGGTTCACTAACATCGGCGCTTGGCCGACTACGGGAGGCAATCTAGCCTGTAGCGTAGCATTGAGCTGTTGAAACATGCCCATAACCTGTGTTTGCAAAGCCCGCATGTCATTGGTGAAGGCGTCAAGACGCTCCTCAATCTTGTCTAGTCTGGCTTCGATCCTGTCGACCCGAGCTTCCAACCTATCCTGTCTTTCCTCCAGTTTTCCTATTCTGTCCGCAAGGGCAGACATTTCCCCCCTAAGACTAGTGACTTTAACGACTGGCTGCGGCGTGTCCGCCGTTGAAGTTTCTGTCACTCTTTTTGCATTAGCTCCCTCATCCGCCGATGGCGGCCTCTTAAGCTTCCCCCGATTCTCCACCTCCATAGCTGTGCTCTCGCTCGCGCGAGAAGCAGTCGCCTGTGCCGCTTTCAGAGGGGCCTGGACCACCGGCGTCTGTACCCTTTGTCGTTTGTCGCTTTTAAGCGCGTGTTCCATCTCTGCCATCCTGACTTCCATCTTTTTAATCGTCCCAGCCTGCTGCTGCACCTGCCTTTGTAGCTCCTTCCCTCGAGTCTCACTCTGGGAGGCCACGTAGGGCCAGCTCACCTTTTTTCTCGTGGCACTGGGACTTCTTCCATGACTGGAACCCTGTTCTCCTTTGCCACGCTCCGGTCCGGGCAGTGGTGGGAAGGAAGTGGACCGGTCCCTGCTCTTGTTATCGTCTCTCGCACCGCTGGATGACCGCTTCCTGGGCCTCGAGCGCCGCTCCTCCTTGTCAGTTTGGCCGTTGTCCTCACTGCCCTGCTGCAGGCCCGTCGGCTGCTTACGGGCTAGATGAAACTTGCAGTTCCTGCTCCCCGTGTTGTGCGCCCCATGGCACACAATGCAGTCCGGAGTGCAGGTCAGCGGCTTTCCTTGCGGTGGCGCAGGATGATCCTTTCCGCAATGGCGACACAGAGTAGTCTTCGGACGATAACAAACGTCCGCCCGATGTCCCACTCGTCTGCAGTTATAGCAGGTCTCGACTAACTCTCTGTACGGAATCACCACGTACAAACAGTTCCAGTAAATAACCTGCCAGGGAACATGCTTCCCCCCGAACGTTATCTGAATCGCCTTCGACTTTCCCAAAGGTCTGGCATCCAAAATTTCTATGCCGTCATTCCTCTTCAAGAATCCCGCCCGAACTTCTGCCAGTGGGCATCCGTTGTACGCGTTGTAAATGACTCCGCACACAGAGTTCTCCGGCGCCGCCACGTACGCCGAAATCTCAAGGTCATGACCGCTCAGCTTGAGCGTCTTTACATTCGCATATGCCCCACAGCGATGCATACACGGCGTGCTCACCGTCATCGTGTTATTTGTCTCGTTCACCCGCACCAGGTCTTCCTCCGCCGCAGTCGCATTCGTCAGCTCCGCTGCCGCTCTCAAGGCATATCCGAGTTCCCTCGACGTCACCATACTCAAGTCCCAATTCTTGGGTCGGCACACAACCTTGAAGTCCTTGGCTGGCATCTTCAGAAACGGTCCCCGTTTCTTCCACACAGGCGCTTTCCCGCGCTTGACTTGTTCTGCTCCGTGCGTCTGGCGCCCGTCGCTGGCCGCCGGCTTCTCGCTAGGCCTACTCTCGGGATGATTCCCGTATACAGATTTCTTGAATCTATCTTGAGCCCGCAAAACCCAGGCCTATTCTCCCGCCTCGAACTCTTCGGGCGTTATAGTCTCTCCCTCAACGGAGTACTCCATTGTCTTCAGCCTCACAGAGGCCCACAACCACAAGTCACCGCCCCGGAGCCCGGTGCCGTCGGCGGCGGCTCGGCCTAATGATGAGGCCTAACTTTTCCGCGCGGTGGTTGAGCACGAAAAGCGTGGAAAAACCCATAAAAAGGGGGCAAACTTGCCGAAATTAGGTGTCCGCAGGGAGAGGGCAACTTCCTGTGGACAATCCCACCAAAAGCAAGTCCACAGCACAGGAAGTTCCACCGAAAAACGGTCTCAAAGCGGTAGCCCATGCGAAGCACGTCCACAATCTTCGACTTCGTCGTCTTCCCCCACCTGGATTGGGAAGAATTGGGGATAAAAGTTAATGGAGAATACCTTAGTAACTTGCGATTCGCTGATGATATTGCCTTGCTTAGTAACTCAGGGGACCAATTGCAATGCATGCTCACTGACCTGGAGAGGCAAAGCAGAAGAGTGGGTCTAAAAATTAATCTGCAGAAAACTAAAGTAATGCTTAACAGTCTTGGAAGGGAACAGCAATTTACAATAGGCAGCGAGGCACTGGAAGTCGTAAGGGAATACATCTACTTAGGGCAGGTAGTGACGGCGGATCCGGATCATGAGACGGAAATAATCAGAAGAATAAGAAGTGGCTGGGGTGCGCTTCGCAGGCATTCTCAGATCATGAACAGCAGGTTGCCATTATCCCTCAAGAGAAAAGTATATAATAGCTGTGTCTTCCCAGTACTCAGCTACGGGGCAGAAACCTGGAGGCTTACGAAAACTGTTCTACTCGAATTGAGGACTACGCAACGAGCTATGGAAAGAAGAAGCGTAGCAGGGGGCGGCAAGAAGTTAGGTGGGGGGATGAGATTAGGAAGTTTGCAGGGACAACATGGCCGCAATTTGTACATGACCGGGGTTCGGCGGAGCAGTATGGGAGAGGCCGTGGCCCTGCAGTGGGCGTAACCAGGCCGAAGGTATATATATATATATTATATATATATATATATATATATATATATATATATATAGGTCGTCATCATCATCATCATCAGCCTGGTTACGCCCACTGCAGGGCAAAGGCCTCTCCCATACTTCTCCATCAACCCCGGTCATGCCATGCCTGCAAACTTCTTAATCTCATCCGCCCACCTAACTTTCTGCCGCCCCCTGCTACGCTTCCCTTCCCTTGGGATCCAGTCCGTAACCCTTAATGACCATCGGTTATCTTCCCTCCTCATTACATGTCCTGCCCATGCCCATTTCTTTTTCTTGATTTCAACTAAGGTGTCATTAACTCGCGTTTGTTCCCTCGCCCAATCTGTTCTTTTCTTATCCCTTAACGTTACACCAATCATTCTCCTTTCCATAACTAGTTGCGTCGACCTCAATTTAAGTAGAACCCTTTTAGCAAGCCTCCAGATTTCTGCCTCGTACGTGAGTACTGGTAAGACACAGCTGTTATACCCTTTTCTCTTGAGGGAAAAAGGCAACCTGCTGTTCATGATCTGAGAATGCCTGCCAAACGTACCCCAGCCGATTCTTATTCTTACTACTTCCAGCGCCTCGCTATCTATCGTAAACTGCTTTTCTCTTCCGAGACTGTTAAACATTACTTTAGTTTTCTGCAGATTAATACTTAGACCCACCCTTTTGCTTTCCCTCACCAGGTCGGTGAGCACGCATTGCAATTGGTCCCCTGAGTTACTAAGAAAGGCAATATCTACAGAGAATCGCAAGTTACTAAGGTATTCTCCATTAACTCTTATCCCCAATTCTTCCCAATCCAGTTCTCTGAATGCCTCCAGTAAACGCGCTGTGAATAGCATTGGAGAGATCGTATCTCCCTGCCTGACGCCTTTCATTATTGGTATTTTGTTGCTTTCTTTATGGAAGACTACGGTTGCTGTGCAGCCGTTATACATATCTTTCAGTATTTTTACACACGGCTCATCTATACCCTCATTCCGTAATCCATTCATGAGTGCTGAGGCTCCGACTGAATCAAACGCTTTCTCGTAATCAATGAAAGCTATATATAAGGATTGGTTATATTCCGCACATTTCTATATCACCTGATTGATAGTATGAATATGGTCTATTGTTGAGTAGCCTTTACGGAATCCTGCCTGGTCCTTTGATTGACAGAAGTATAAGTGTTCCTGATTCTATTTGCGATTACCTTAGTAAATACTTTGTAAGGAACGGACAGTAAGCTGCTTGGTCTATTATTTTTCAAGTCTTTGGCGTCCATTTGCTTTGGATTGGGATTATGTTAGCATTCTTCCAAGATTCTGGTACGCTCTAAGTCATGAGGCATTGCGTATACAGGGTGGCCAGTGTTTCTAGAACATTCTGCCCACCATCCTTCAGCAAATCTGCTTTTACGTAATCCTCCCCAGCTGTGTTCCCCGTTTGCATAGCTCCCGATGCTTTCTTTACTTCTTCCGGTATTACTTGTAGAATTTCAAATTGCTCTGGACTATTCTCCCTTCCATTATCGTCGTGGGTTCCACTGGTACTGTTTAAATCTCTATTGATCTCCTAAGCCACTTGAACTATCTCATCCATATTAGTAACGATATTGCCGGCTTTGTCTCTTACCGCATACATTTGACTCTTGCCCATTGCTAGTTTGAGAATTTTAGGCTTCCCCCGTTCCTGAGAGCATGTTAAACTCTATCCGTGTTATACCTCCTTATGTCAGCTGTCTTATGCTTGTTGATTAACTTGGAAAGTTCTGCCAGTTCTATTCTAGCTTTAGGGTTAGAGGCTTTCATGCATTAACGTTTCTTGATCAGATCTTTCGTCTCGTGTGATGGCTTACTGGTATCCTGTCTAACAGAGGTACCACAGACTTCTATTGCACGCTCCTTAATGATGCCCATAAGATTGTCGTTCATTGGTTCAACACTAAGGTCCTCTTCCTGAGTCATATCCGAATACCTGTTCTGTAGCTTGATCCGGAATTCCTCTGTTTTTCCTCTTACTGCTAACTTATTGAGCGGCTTCTTATGTACCAGTTTTTTCCGTTCCCTCCCTCCTCAAGTCTAGGCTAATTTGAGTTCTTACCATTCTATGCTTACTGCAGCCCACCTTGCCGAGCACGTCCAAATCTTGTATGATGCCAGGGTTAGCACAGAGTACGAGGTCTATTTCATTTCTAGTCTCGCCATTCGGGTTCTTCCACGTCCACTTTCGGCTATCCCACTTGCGGAAGAAGGTATTCATTATGCGCATATTATTGTGTTCTGCAAACTCTATTAATAACTCGCCCTTGCTATTCCTTGAGCGTATGCCATATTTCCCCACTGACTTGTCTCCAGCCTGCTTCTTGCCAACCGTGGCATTGATGTCGCCCATCAGTGTAGTGTATTCTGTTTTGACTTTACCCATCGCCGATTCCACGTCTTCATAGAAGCTTTCGATTTCTTGGTCATCATGACTGGATGTAGGGGTGTAGACCTGTACGACATTCAATTTGTACCGCTTATTAAGTTTGAACACAGCTGCCCCCATCTCCTTAATGCTGAAGAATTCCTGTATGCTACCAGCTATATCCATATTAATGAGAAATCTGACTCCTAGTTGTCGTCTCTCCGCTAAGCCCCGGTAGCACAGGACGTGCCCGCTTTTTGGCACTGTATATGCTTCTTTTGTCCCCCTAACTTCATTGAGCCCTACTATATCCCATTTACTGACCTCTAATTCCTCAAAGAGCACTGCTAGACTCGCCTTACCAGATAGCGTTCTAGCGTTCAATCGTGCCAGGTTCAGAGTGCGGGATCAGGCTGGGATCAGGCCGCACTCTAGGCCTGTTTATCCAATTTTGTGAACACGCGGATTTTTTTTAATCCGGTGGAATAGTGCGCGACACCGGGATTCGAACCACGGTCCTCTTGCACGCGAGGCAGAGGCTCTACCTCTACGCCAACACTATATATATATATATGTGTGTGTGTGTGTGTGTGTGTGTGTGTGTGTGTGTGTGTGTGTGTGTGTGTGTGTGTGTGTGTGTGTGTGTGTGTGTGTGTGTGTGTGTGTGTGTGTGTTTGTGTGTGTAGGATGTTGGGATAAAACCAGGATCTCCAGTGAAATGGGTGACACTCTATGAATTGGTCCACAGGATTATGGATACATCTCTCGTTCATGCCACCCCTAGCGTTTTGGGACGGCTGGTGCGTCAGCAATGTTATGGAGCAAACTTTCTTTTCAAGTTCTAGGAATTGACACCGAACATAAGCGATCTGTCCGCTCATGCACCCCAGTCTTTATGCGATCAAACATACGCCGAACAAGCATACCACGCTGATCAAGGACGTCGTTGTCTTGAAAGGGTTCATTCCAATGGAGACGGCAAATATCGCAGACACCAGGTACACAGTCGCGGCGCCATAGTTGAAGCAGACATACTGTGAGGAGAAAATGAAAACATTGTATAAACATTTTGTGGTACTCATACATAAATAAAGCAAATTGGATGAAATGTGATACAGAAACCATCGGCAATATTTGTCAACGTAACCGAATAGCGCCAACGAACGAGCGAGCGATATTACCAACTTTCCTGACCACCGGTACTTGCACACTGCGACGAGGACGCCGATACCGAAATCCACACTGACGCCAGTAGCCTAGGCCTCGGTGCCGTCCTAGTCCAGAGGAAAGACGGACTCTAACGAGTGATGTCTTATGCTAGGCGGTCGCTGCCAAAAGCGGAAGGTAACTATTCTACGACAGAAAAGGAATGCCTTGCCATCATTTGGGCTATAGCAAAATACCGCCCTTACCTATATGGCAGGCCATTCAAAGTCGTCAGCGACTATCACGCGTTGTGTTGGCAAGCTAAATTAAAGGAACCTTAAGGACGGCTGGCGCGTTCGAGTCTCATACTGCAAGAATATGACGTCACGGTAATCTACAAGTCCGGACGAAAACACTGTGACGCCGACTGCCTATCTCGCGCCCCCATCGATCCCCCGCCGTAAGACGATGTGGATGGCGACGCCTTCCGAGGAATAATAAGCGCAGAAGACCTCACTTAATAGCAACGAGCAGAACCGGAGCTAAAAGGTCTCATTGAGTATTTGGAAGGGAACACAGACGTTGTCCCTAGGTCATTTAAGCGCAGATTGTCTTCGTTCACGCTACAAAACAACCTGCTCGTGAAGAAAAACTTGTCACCAGTTCGCGTCAACTTCCGCCGCTTCGCTAAAACTAAAGCTCTACCGAACGGAAGCGCAGCTGGAGTGGCGAAATTTTTTGTCGAGAACATCCTACTGCGACATGGTGCCCCAGAAGTCCTCCTCACCGACAGAGGAATGGCCTTTACAGCCGAACTCACCCAAGCCATTCTGCAATACAGCCAGAGAAGCGGCAGGAGGACAACTGCCTACCACCCGCAGATGAATGGTCTCAAAGAGCGCCTGACAAAACCCTCGTCGACATGATAGCAATGTACGTCGACGTCGGGCACAAGACGTGGGACGCGATCCTCCCTTACGTAACCTTTGCTTACAACATAGCGGTGCAAGAAACAACACAGATCACGCCGTTCAAGCTGGTTTACGGCAGGAATCCAACGACTACTCTAGACGCCATGCTGCCCACGTCTACGACGAAGAGAATCTTGACGTCACCACCTATCTCCAGCGTGCCGAAGCCGGACAGCTCGCCCGCCTGCGGATCAAGAACCAACAGAGGACCGACAGCTGACACTACAACCTCCGACGACGCTTCGTCGAGTACTAGCCCGGCGACCGTGTTTGGGTTTGGAGCCCGATACGCCGACGAGGATCGAGTGAGAAACTATTACGGCGCTGTTTCCGACCCTACAAGGTCATTGGACGTATTGGCGCACTGGACTATGAGGTCGTGCCAGACGGCATTTTGCATTCACAGCGGCGCCGCGCACGATCTGAAGTGATCCACGTGGTGCGTCTTAGAACTTTTATGGACGCTGACGAACTTCCTCATTTTGTTAGTTTCTTTGTTACAAGTTTTTTTCTTTATTGCTTTCGTTTATTTGCTGCATCGGGTTGATGCTTTTTAAGAGGGGGGTATTGACATGTGTACCTGTTTGTCTTTATTGGGCGACACGTTTCACCGACTAAGGGCCTTGCAAGACATGAAACGAGGAAGAGCGGCAGGGTAAGATGGAATAACTGTCGATTTAATCAAAGATGTAGAAGATGTAATGCTTGGAAAACTGGCGGCTCTCTATACGAAGTGTCTGTTGACTGCAAGGGTCCCATGAACTGGAAGAATGCAAACATTATACTAATAAACAGAAAGGGAGACATTAAATAATTGGAAAGTTGTAGGCCCACTAGCTTACCCCCAGTATTATATAAAATATTTACCAACATAATCTCAAATTGAGTAAGGGCAACACTGGACTTAGTCAACCAAGGGAACAGGCTGGCTTCAAGAAGGGATAATCTACAATGGATAACATCGATGTCATTATTCACGTTATCAAGAAATCCGCCGAGTACAATGAGCCTTTCTATTTGGCTTTCATAGATTACGAAAATGAATTTGATTCAGTAGATATACCAGCATTCATACAGGCATTTTGTGATCAAGGAGTACAGAACGCTTACCTAAATACTTTGGCAAATATCTACATAGGTTTTACAGCTACCTTAATTCTACACAAGAAAAGCAGGAAGACACTTATAAAGAAAGGGGTCAGACAGGGAGACAGGGTGTCTCCAATGCTGTTCACTGCGTGCATGGAAGCAGTACTCAATCGATTAAACTGGGAGGGCTTAGGAATAAAGATCGATAGCGAATATCTCAGCAACCTTCAGTTTGCCGATGACATTGTTCTATTCAGTAACAATGCAGACGAGTTAGAACAAATGATTGAGGACCTTAACAGAGAGAGTGTAAGAGTGGGGTTGAAGATTATTATGCAGAAGAACAAAGATAATAATGAGGTAAAAATTAAATTATAGGGTTTAACAAGCCAAAACCACTTTCTGACTATGAGGCATGCCGTTGTGGAGGACTCCGAAAATTTCGACCACCTGGAGTTCTTAACGTGCACCTAAATCTAAATACACGGGTGTTTTCGCATTTCGCCCCCATCGAAATGCGGTTGCCGCGGCCGTTAATGGTGAGTAGGCGGGCAAGGAAACAAGAGTTCAAGATCGCCAGTCAGCCTCTAGAGTCTGTGAAGGAATACGTTTACCTAGGTCAATTATTCACAGGGAACCGTGATCATCAGAAGGAAATTCATAGAATAATAAAAATTGGTTGGATCGGATACGGTTGACATTGAAAGTTCCTGACTGGAAGCTTACCATTATGATTGAAAATGAAGACGCACAATCACTGCATTTTATCAGTCCTGATATATGGGGCAGAGACTTGGAGACTGACAAAGAAGCTTGAGAACAAGTTAAGGACCGCGCAAAGAGTGATGGAACTAAGTTTGCTCGGCATAACGTTAAGAGACAGAAAGAGAGCGGTTTGCATCATAGAACAAACGGGTATGGGCGATATTTCAATTGACATCAAGAGAAAAAGAAATGGAGCTGGGCAAGTCACGTAGTGTGCCGGTTACATAACCGTTGGACCAAACGTTACTAGTCTACCTTCAGTTGTAAAACTCCCCTCCCCGCCCGCGCCCTTACAGCCGCTGTCGCCACTTCTGTGACAGCCGCCAGATGGCAACGCTGTTCCATCGGGCTTAAAGTGCCTCTATAATTTTCAAGGTAGCGAGATCTGCCGCGCGCGCCACCTAGGAAGTTCCTGTGGCAGACGGCGCCCACGCTAAACTGCGGCGCCGTGGCATTCGTGAGGTGAAAAAATATCTACACACGTGCGGAAATAAAACCTACTGGTGCCTGACTGCGGTGAAAAACGAAACAAGGGCCCGAACTGCTAAATGTAGTCCTTTAATTTCAAATGAGCGATGAAGGAGAAACGCTCAAGAGAATGGAATGAGGGCTTGATCTCCTCGATTCCGCTTGTTTACATTTCGTTCGTTTGCGCTCAATCACCGCGCGAGCCTTGGTGATTGCTTGCACTTAATTATTACCTGTTAATTATTTTGCTTGTAAGTGTGCTGCGTACACATAGCGGTTACTTTGAACGAAGAATTCGTGTAAAAAAGAAGGCTGATAGTCGCTTGAACCGAAAGACTGTCGACATAACGTCGCTGAAACGTACGACCCTCACGGTAACTAAACATCTTCTGTGTGTGTGTGTGGAAACGAGTGCGCCAACAGTCTTCTTGACGCTGAGTGTGTCTGTCGTGTAGCGATTACACGACACCTATTGTGTTTTGCGGTTCAATGCTACGAGGCAGTGCAACTGTCGTGACATTCTGAAGCGGCGGTATAGTGTCAGCGAGTCTCCTCGATCGTGTTTGGGCTGCCAGAGCGATCTAATCTCGCGGCGCACCAACATCGAGCGTAGTGTGTGCGCGTCAGTGAATGCGGTTGACTGTTCTCGTGAACCGTGCGACGTCGCCACGTAAACTTGAACCATGACGCGCATTGTTGTGTATGCCTTTTCGCCTCCGTGCACCGCTAAAGCCCCGTGAAAATTAGAGGGCCCTTATACGAAACGCACGCGGATTGGGCTAGCTATTACTGCACTGTGTTTTGCTAGCAATCCGTGTATCGGTTCTGGCGTTTTTCTTACGTTAATTTGCAGTTGTGTGTTCTTGAGCAGTAAAATTAATGGCCTCGTTGATTATTCAAACATCTTCGAGTGTAAGGGAAACTTGGAAGGAACGAGCTCGCAGCTGTATGTAATGTACTTTGATAAATTGTATTACACTTTATTATTTGATGGCCAATAGCAGTAGCTATGCAGAATTTGTTTTCAAAAGGAGAGTAATGCAGGCACTTAGGAATATATTTATTTACATACGCAATGCACCAAATACGATTAGGATATGCAGAGTTGGATGACTTTTTGGACATATTGTGAAGTGCAGTTAATAACGCGTGCACAAACACAGGAAAGTATAAAAGTAGAATTCGCTGCTCAAATTTGCTGAAATTGCGCACGTAACGCCATGCGGATATTTGTCAGGGAGTTAATGCACTTCTGCCCCAGTTTTTACTTGCATGCTAGGTCATACTGCACATGCTAAGTCAACGGGCTCATAATGCACTGAGATCAATAATCTCCACAAACTTCGGCCGTCAACATTCATGCGCGCGAATGAAGTACTATCGCAGCTCTGCACACACACGTGTATAGTTTCTCTCGCACCTTCGTATCGCTATACGTTACTTTCCTCGCATAGTCGTGCAGTTACCGACGGTTCAGTCTTTCCGTCCAATTCTATGCGACCACATTCATCTTCTGGTTAGGTTTCGTTTGACGCGCGGGATGCAAAATAACTTCTTGCCGTCCTCCGTCTGATCTCGGCACCCACCCGCACAGCAACAAGGCATTTCGGTCCTTCGCAACCTAGGTCATACTGAGCTATTCAGCGGGCTCATAACGAACTAAGATAAATATTTACCACAAATTTCGGCCGGCAACATTCATGCACGCGAGTGAAATACTATCACAGCTCGACACACGCACGTGTATACTTTCTATCGCACCTTCGTATCGCTCTACGTTACTTGCCTCGCATAGTCGTGCAGTTAGCGACGGTTCAAAGTCCTTGCGGTAAATTCTGTGCAACCACACTTTTCTTCTGGTTAGGTTCTGGTTGGCGCGCAGGATGCAAAATAACTTCTTGCCATCCTTCGTCCGGTTTCGGCACCCAACCGCACAGCAACAAGGCATTTCAATCCTCCCGGAACGAAATTATCGCAGCACATAGCAGAACAGGCGAAATGCGCGCACTTCGCCCGGCGCGCAGGAACTTTCATGGCGGCAAAGGGGCGGAACAAAGTCACATGTCACCGATCAGCCTATCGCTTGCGTCGTCGGCTGGATCAAAGCCTGTCGATACTTTGAAATTATTGAGGGATTTTAATCGGGCTCCACTGCAGACGCCTCGTCACAGCATTAAGCGCGTGCGGACGGGCAGTTTGCGCGTGTTTCACGCTCGCTGGCGTTCTACCTTGTCCGAATTAGTGATACCACGAGAAGGCGGTATCCACCTACAGCAATAAGATTTATCGCGCCAGTTCGTTAATACTGAAAGAAGGGTAAACTGCACGAAAGGAAGAAACGAATACAGCGAAGCACAGAAGCTGCGTTTCTAAATGTCGAGTGTTTCTTCCTGTCGTCTTAAGGTTTCGCGCAGTTTAGGCCCACGAGCCTGAATACCTGGCCAAAGTGTGTGATTGTAGGATGATCTTCATCCCCAGCGAAGCTTCTCACCACGCCAAAGAAGAGCTACAGAAAGAAAGATGAAGTCGGTCTTTGTATACACAAGCCACAATAAAAAAGTAGTCAGATTTTTCATTCCCTAAAGATGGTTAATAAGCGAAGCTGAAACGTGCGGCCCTTGTGTTTATCACTGGGTTAATCGCGAGGGTTCATTAAACTATTTCTCAGTTATGAGGTTACACACACAATCGGCTGCAACGGAGAGAACCACGCCACTGACGGTATGCCCGTAGTCCGCACTTGTCGCTTCCGTTCGATGTCTCGAGTTTGCTCGGCGGCGTGGTTAGCAGCCTTCGCCTGCAATTTCACGCTTGTGATTCTTCGAAATGAAATTTCTTCAATATTACATCTTTCCGTTACGTAAGACCATGAGTGACTCATACTCCCTTAAGCAATGGCTCATACGCCCGTAAACGTGGCCTCCCCATTAGACGACAGAACTGAAGTGAAATTCTACGCTGGAAAGATGAACGGCCACGCGGGCAGCTGTGGAAGACGAGGACGAACGCGGGAGCACTGGCACGAGCGCGTGCCGTTGATTTCGCAGAGTTCCCGGTAGGCACGAGGAATCGCTCCGTTTCACGCCGACCGAAGCGTTGCATTGGTGGGAGCACACAAAAAGTGGTGCGCCGAACTGTCGACATCGTTCCGATAGCGGCTTATGCAGCCAGGTACGCAGCGCGTCGTCATCGTCTGCCGATATTCTTACGAAACTCGGCGAAGGCTACAGTTTCACGGATGACATGCTTGCTGAAATTCGCCGCCAACAACCAACCAAGGAATACACCAACGCTGCGCCGCGTGCTTAGTCCGGCCTGCCCGCGTACCCGGCTAGTGAGGACGTGAAGCCGGGCGCGACTGCAGCGCCATGAAGGCGCGGGCGGGTGGCGGTTCCGCGCAACGGCGCCGAGTTTTAAAACTGAAGCTAGTCTAGTAACGTTGCGTTGGACCGTTTAACACGCGGTGAATTGTGCGCGCCTGGCTGCGCGTCACGCGTCTGTGAGGACCTACGCGCCTGTCCTACGCGTCTAGAGAGGGCAGACGCGCAGGAAACGCGCGCGTCAAGGAAGTCTTGATCTTGGGCGTCATTTTGAGCGTACGCGACGGAAGTGGCAGCTTGTGCACCGACGTCACGTGGGCCGCATGTACACTTCCGGCGGTTCGGAAAGGTTGTTGAAGTTTCAGAATCGTGCGGAGACGCCGGGAGTCGCTGCTGGTTTCAAGTCGATAGAGCACAGAGGCTATGGAGGCGATCAACAACGAAGCGCTGATCGCCTGCGTTGAGGCTCGACCTGCACTTTAGTAGCAGGCGAAGCACAAGCGCCACTAGAACAAGCACTTGACAAGCTGGTCGTAGATCGTCATGCCCAACGCTGCCGAACAGGTGAGTGCTCGGAATTTTATACGCGCGTCATACCGGAGCAGTTTCAATCGCGATCGAGCCCGATCTGTGTCGGATTTTGTGATCACGATTGCCTCTACCGCGCAATCTGCGTAGAACCGACCGTGATCGAGAAATTTGATCGCGCTCGATCGCCATCGAAAGCCTAGCTGTGTGGCACTGGTATAAGCTGCCTCTATCATTAGCCGACTCGCAGATGTCGAAAACGCGTTTCATCTGTGCAGATGACGTTATCACAGCGCTGCAGAAGTGATGGAAGTCCCTGGGGAATAAATTTCGGCGCCTGGGAAGACGTTTCAGAAAGAAAAGAGCCGCGCCGTGCAAGTCGACGTTCACTACGACGTCATCTGGCTGTTTTTCGACAAGATGATGTTTCTGCGCTACACAATGGAGTGTAGACCGTAAGTGATCTTGAAGTTCCCATCTTAGCCGGCATGTTAAAAATGAAACACGGGATTTTAGTGCTTTCCTTTTACCACGTTGACCGGCGATGCCGTGTGTTTGTATTACAGCTGGCAATGCACCGCACTTATGGGAATCGACTCAAAATTGTGCTTACACAAGCAAGTCGACGCACAGTATGCATTATATTCAGCTTTGTCTGATTGGCGATAAAATATTTGTGCTGCATCGCCGCTCCGATTATCGCATATTTGGTTAAATGTGATCCGGTAAGGGGACATACAAGCAGTACAAGAATAGCTTTGTATATTTATTTATTTAGGTGCCCACGAAGCCAGTTTGGCTTTGCAGTGGGGAGCAGAGAAAGGAGAAATACAGGTACAAAATAACAAGTAAAATAGCACTCAAAAACCTAACAATAAAGCATAAGACAGAAGTACAGAGAACATCACATACAAGTTAGCAGGATGAATAAAAAGAAAAGGGCTTGCATGATGCACACACAAAAACAAAACACAAAACATGCAAGTAGTTTTTTTTATTCTGTGCACTGATCCTAGAAGGCAGCGTGCAAGTCAATGGCCAGTATTTAACTGAGTACTGAATGTTGCTATATTCACATGTACCTTGGGCACTTCAATGCACAGTTTTAATTTTGCATTTTGTTGCTTGCCAGCAGTGTGCAAATCGGTGCTTCATCACAGACCCTTAAATATTACCTAGCTTGCTGAGGGATTCATTCAGTGTCATCATGCTGTAGGAATAAATGCGCCATAGTACTGACGACATTATCAGCTGTGTAATTGATAATTCTTTTTGTGTCTGGTCAGCAGTGTCCTTACCTAATTATCAGCCTGCGTTAATTCTGCAGATGCAAGGTGCTGTGGTTACTGGTTTAAGCGAAGCATTCACGATGTTTGTGGAGAACGCTGTTACTGCTTAGCAAAATTTCCAAGGAACGACTAGATGATTCAGTTTAACACATTCGCACTGTGCAAAAAATGATTATTGAAATTTTACATGCCAAAACCACGATCTAGTTACATTATTTTAATTGGTATTTGCATTACGTCCAGTACTGGTCACTTGTGCAATACAGTAGCCAGTAGTCAGCTGGGATGACAATGGTTCAACGACTGCATTAATATCAGTATGAGGCGAGCTATTTGGCAAGACAGTAGGGGCAGTGGTAGGAAAGTCCAGAGAAGAGGCAAAAAAGGCTTCGCTGTAAGAAACGTTCTGGAAAGGTTTGCTCGCTAAGGTCAGCTTTGCTGGGCCAAAACACCCTTGGCCAAAACAAACAAGAGGACAAACATTATTAGACGTAACTTCCTAAATACAAACAACAAATGCACTGACTACTACGTACACAGCTTCACACTGTGTTTAGACGTACATTCAGTTAAGAAAAACAGTTTAGAATGAGATGAAGTTTACAAACAAGTGAAAGGAAAACAAAGTTACAAGCCAAGAACGTTTCAAGTAGAAAAACTAGAACAGGAGAGAGCCTTATGCTAAAGCAAGACCTAACAGTACCACTACTCTATGTTTAGAAAGTGCAAGCATAGGTCTTTCAACATGAAATTTATGAAGTGGTTTTTCTGAGTAAATGTAGTGGAATGCTCCCTGCTAATTATTTCAAAACTGAAACATTTCAAATATCATGCACTGTTTTGAGTTGAAGTAATCACTAGGCTTTAGGCATGCAGATATCGTAACTACTGATTAAATGCATCACAAGCAAAAACAGAAAAAGATACAAAAGCTACACTTACGCGCATGCAGAAACTGTTCATTCTGGTTGTGTAGGCAAGCCACTTTTGTTTCTACAAAACTGATTCAGAGCTTCAGTGTATTCTAATAAAATCACACACTAAAACAAATGTGGACGGATTTGAGCCTTCATATATTTTTGCATCCAGACTGGCACATTATTTACACATTGACAGTATGTGCAAACCTTATTACGCTCACATGCAGGATGTCCGCCTACCTTCCACCAGTGCCCCCATCGAGTGAGGAGGGAAGTGCTGCAGACATCTTAACAAAACATGTGCCAGTTTTCCGATCTGGCAACACTTGAAGTGCCATCACCGTCAAGTGAAGAGTCACAAGCGCCAGCATCGACTCTGTCTTCGGCGTCGCATGAGTCTGTGAAGTGTCAGGACATTTTGGAATCTTTTGAATCACTGATGTTTCAAGAAGTTCTGGTTCCTGAGGATTCTGAGGCACACCACAGCGGTCCGCAGTCAGAACCATCGCTGGCTTCAGCAGGCAGTCGTAGGTTGGATACGTTAGGAAGCATTGCTTCTGAAGCAAAGTCAAGGAGGAGGAAAAGGAAAAACAAAGATTAGAGTCAGTTAATATTAGATGAATTAGGCAATGTTTCAAGTGCAATCAAAAGATGCAAACCACAGGACGACCTCGAACTTTTGCCGTCTCTCTGCTCAAACACATTAGAGAGGTCAGTGAGGATACGCATTTCGACTTGAAAATTAAATTGATGCAAGTAGGAGAGTAATTCAAAGATTAATGTTTTTTAATGTATACTTTTTATATAATAAAGCCAAGAGACAATGAAACAAAAGGAAATCATTGATGAATTTAATTACTTTATATCGAAATGGAAAAATAAGGAGGAAAATGAAAGTATATAAAAAGTAGCTTCCCACTAATGGGAGACGAACCCACAACCTTTGAATTATGCTTGCATTGCTTTACCAGTAGAGTTGCAGCAATGGCTATCCCTCTGCAAACTTTCTTGGGCCTGCATGTGCATGTACTAGATCTCACCCTGGTAGTGTTAGCCAACGCTACTCGTGCAAGAACACTCCAAGAGCCTAATCTAGTATACATAAACATTCTATGCAATTGATGGTGGAATAGCCTCCAGCTCAATTGGTTTTGGTTTTAGCTCCCACCAGTGGCAAGTTGTATTTTGTCCACTTTCATTTCCCTTCTTGTGATGTTGACTTTACAAATAAAATGACAGTTATTTTCCTTTATGCTTTATATACGTTTCCTTGTCTGTTGTTGTCATGTCAAAGCCCCTCAGCTCTTCTTTTTTGTTCATTTTACATTGTGTTGTATCCATATTTTTGTGCGGTATTCAATAATTTCATAAAGTTGATATCTGTGGGCCTGGTTGGCTGGCCATTGCTGCTGTAGAGATGTGTGAACATGTTTTAGCAACACCCCTATGACAAAGAAGCACTGACTTGCAACTAAAGGTTTGTTGTTGCAAGACAGATGTTTATCGCTTTCATCTGTGTTTACTCATTCAGCCTGTCTTGCAGCAATGAACCTTTTTGAGTTCACCAGCTGTGCATGTAGAGTTTGTACATGCATGTAGAGATGCCTGTACATGCCTGTAAATAAAAACAAATGTAGTGTACCTTCAACCAGACCCCATCGAAGATTTCGGTTATATGCTGCAAGTTGTAAAGCCTGTCGGGGCGTTCTAGCAGCGCAAGCATGTTTCAAATTGTTTTATTATTATTCGAAGAGGTAGCAGAAAGGGAAAAGTCTTGCCACCATATAGCCAGGAGGCGAGGTTCACTGCCAACATAGACAACCTCTACCTATCCGACAACTATCATCCACAAGCCAGATTCCCTGCATTTTTTTTCTTTGTGTTCCGTGGCTCAGTTCCAGAGTTGGTTTTGCATGTTCTGCATTGGATGTTTGGCCAAAGTCTTTGTACGTAATCAGTGACATTGAAGGCAGTGTGTAAATGAGACATTTATATGTATGACTCTGTTTCACTGGCAGGAAGCAGGGCTACGTGACGGGAGCCGTGAACAGCATGTGAGCTTTAAAAAATTTCTTAAGCTGAAAAAAATGTAAGAAATTTCTTCGGCTGTCGCGCTGTTCTGCAGTTGTTTAATACTTTGCAGGCACGATCGCCACTATATGACTTACACACCACTGCAGAGTCTAGCCGCCTCAATCCCCACACAGTAAGTCAAGGCAACGTCTTTTATGTCTTACCGGGATGCCAAGTAGCCTGAATGCAAGTTGAAAAAAAATTAGTACGCATGTCTCAATTGTTTGAATACTTATTAAGATGACATGATTTTTCTTTACAATGATCTAGATGGCTGTGGGGGCCGTTTTCGGGTGACATACGATCAAAATTCATTTGTGTAGGTTAGCTACCACCTTTGTTTAATACTACATGTGCAAGCATACCTCAGTGCATGTTTTACAGGTTGCGCAAGGCCAAAAGCACTGAGGTAGCTTTTGTTCGATACCATTCGATGGCAGTTTTTTTTAGAGTTAGCCGTAACTGTTACACTGGTGATGCAGTAAGTGGAAACTTTCAGTCTCTGTGATCATGCGATCATTTTTTTCTTGTATTTCTTTTCACGCGCATTGTCAGTACCATCATTACTATTTCTCGTTTGTATCAGCATTTCTTGTCCCATTTTTTATTTGTTGATGAGTTAATAAATAGTTAGTTGTGTATAATTCTGCATTCTGTGGAAAGAGAGAAATAAAGGTGATTATTAATATATTATTATTATTATGTATTATTACTTTTATGCACGCTCATTGTCAGTCGTTTCCTTCTTTCTTTTGTTTTGCTTCAATGTATTGTGACTCCTTCCTGATTTGGCTTCCAAAAGGCGGCGGGCAGTAATATGTAAATAAAATAAATGATACATTAAATGGCAAAGAAACAGTGTTCTGTATTCCTCCAATCGCACATTATTACTCTAGGGGCAACTGTCCTTTACGAACCTCAATGCTACAGCAAGTCGTTCTCCAGGCTGCAGGGGTTTCTCGAATGTGGTGCTGCCGTGTGAGGTCCTCTGCTAAAAAGATCAATAGCTTGTCCAAGAGCTGCGGCGCCTTGCGAAAGAACTTGTAGAAAAATCCGTGGTCATCCTGACGTATCCGTTGCATCTGTAAAAAATGGTGCATTGCCTGGCAGCAAGACCATGCCCTGCCCACATACACGCGCAGGTACACGCTCCTGATACGCGCAGGTATCAGGAGCTGTACACTTTTCACTGATACACACGTATAGACACTAGCCATCATTAATTTTACCCCCTGCTTTGTTTATGTGCTTGAATACAAACACTGGTTCGGCAAAACAGGAGAGCCAGTCAACAGTATATTAAAATCGTGCGGCCACTGCCAAGACGCTTCCGAAATTAGTCGCTCAGAAATTTATCCTGCCCTCCAGGTCACAATTTAATTACATTACACTTCATATTCTACAGTCACACTTCTGAGAGACAGAAAATATAGGAAATCGTATCTCGTCCACAAGCTTCATATAAGACAACCAACATGTGTAAAAAGGTGTTCTTGAATCTATGTGCTATACTAATGGCAAAAATATAACTAGCAGTCCTTAGCTTTTTGTAGGGGTGTGCTAATACCAAAAAGTAGATTTGGAATCGAATCAAATGAAGAAAAAAAGTCTGGATATCAAATAAAATATCGAATAGCACAAAATGTATTACAAAACTTAATCCTTACAAATTTTGTGCAAGAAAAGAGGGTGCTACACAAGCTCTGTGTAAACAGTATGGTCTACTGTTAATAATGAAGGGAGCTCGAAATTAGTATTACAGATTGTCTGTTAAATAGAATCAAGCGCTTCTTCCCCTTTGAAGCTGAAAACTTAATGACCGTATGTCGTACAGCATACACGGGTTAGACAGACGGCGGTTGAAACGTCGTGAGGTGTCGTCACCGAATATGCAATATACTATCTGTATGCTTCCGGCGGCTAATCAGCCAGATCTTCGCCTATGCTTTCGCGCTTTCCGAACTACACCCTGCTCTTGTCGTTCCCCCTGCGTACGTCACGTTATCGTTTCGATCGGTGCTGTCAACCTGGACGAACCTTGCACCGACGACGCGATGCTGTTCTGCGAATTGGGCGTTCGCGCGCTGCGAGTACGATCCCCGCATTGCTACTTTAACCCTTTCACTTGTGCGCGCACTCAAAAACGCTGATAAATAATTGCTGTCCTAACGAAGATAAGTCCCCATGTCCAAACACTGGCTCCTAGTTCTACCACTGTAGATCATCGAAAGAAAAGAAGTTACTCACAGCCGTAAAGTCCTTCTTCTATACGCAGTTGAAAGACTGGCCGGACCCACCAACGTCGCCGCAGAGGCCGCAGACGCTTTCTGCGCTCCCGCAGCCTTTGCAAGAGCAGCAGCAGCAAAAGCTTCTTTCTCATGTGGTACATTGCGGGGAGAGAACGCTGATGCCGGCGAAGCAAGCGGCTAAGCAAGAGCTCGGCAGCAACGTCGTGCGTGGTCGCGCGCAGATGTCAGCTGCAGTTGTGAGCAAGCAGACGCTATCGCGCGTGATGTTGATAATCGATGTAGCTTTTATTGCCATAAGGATGTATTGATACGAACAGCGTGCATTTCTCAACTTACAAAACAATGTACTAGCTCTAAAATTGATAAATGAAATAAATATCGCTAGCCATAATGAAATTAAAGATAGACTTTTCTCAAAGCCAAAGACGACCGTTTCCGCCATCGCTGGGCCGCTGGTCTGTCAGCCCTGTGCTACGCGCAGCGAAAGCGCACGTGTGCGCGTATCGTGTGGCTGGACGCCCTTCCCTTCATCACTCGCGTACGCGCACGAAGACGTGTATGCTTACGTGTACGCGTAGCGAGACGCGTATCCCGGGCTGCGTGTACGCGTCTCGCTACGCGTACACGTAAGCGTACGCGTCTTCGTGCGCGTACGCGGGTGATGAAGGGAAGGGCGTCAAGCCACACGATTCGCGCATGCGTGCGGGCTTTGCTGCGCGTAGCACAGGGCTGACAGACCAGCGGCCCAGCGATGGCGGAAACGGTCGTCTTTGGCTTTGAGAAAAGTCTATCTTTAATTTAATTATGGCTAGCCATATTTTTTTTAAATTATCAATGTTAGAGCTAGTACATTGTTTTTAAGTTGAGAAATGCACGCTGTTCGTATCTACACATCCTTATGGCAATAAAAGCTACATCAATTATCAACATCACGCGCGATAGCGTCTACTAATTGGTCTACTTGCTCTCTACTGCGGCTGACATCTGCGCGCGACCGCGCACGACGCTGCTGCCGAGCTTTTTGCTTCGCCGGCATCAGCGTTCTCTTCCCGCAATGTGCCACATTTGAAAGAAGCTTTTGCTGCTGCTGCTCTTGCAAAGGCGGCGGGAGCGCAGAAAGCGTCCGCGGCCGCTGCGGCGACTTTGGTGGGTCCGGCCAGTCTTTCAACTGCGTAAAGAAGAAGGACTTTACGGCTGTGAGTAACTTTTCGATGATCTACAGTGGTAGAACTAGGAGCCAGTGTTTGGACATGGGGACCTATCTTCGTTAGGACAGCAATTACTTATCAGCGTTTTTAAGTGCGCGCATAAGTGAAAGGGTTAAAGTAGTAATGCGGGGATCGTACTCGCAGCGCGCGAACGCCGAATCCGCAGAAAAGCTTCGCGTCGTCGGCGCAAGGTTCGTCCAGTTTGACAGCACCGATCGAAACGATAACGTGACGTACGCGAACAGGGGGAACGACAAGAGCAGGGTGTAGTTCGGAAAGCGCGAAAGCATAGGCGAAGATCGGGCTGATTAGCCGTCCGAAGCATACAGATAGTATATTGCATATGCGGTGACGACACCTCACAACGTTTCAACAGCGGTCTGTCTAACCCGTGTATGCCGTACGACATACGGTCATTAATTGTTCAGCTTCAGAGGGGAAGAAGCACTTCATTCTATTTAACAGACAATCTGTAATACTAATTTGGAGCTCCCTTCATTATTAACAGTAGACCACACTTGTTACACCCTCTTTTCTTGCACAAAATTTGTAAGGATTAAGTTTTGTAATACATTTTCCGCTATTCGATATTTTAATTGATATCCAGATTATTTTTTCTTCATTTCATTCGATATTCGATTCTAAATCTACTTTTTGGTATTAGCACATCCCTACAAAAAGCTAAGGACTGCTGGTTATATTTGTGCCAGTAGTATAGCACATAGATTCAATAACACCTTTTTACACCTGTTGGTTGTCTTATATGAAGCTTCTGCACAAGATACGATTTCCTATATTTTCCGTATATCAGAAGTGTGATTGTAGGATATGAACTGTAATGTATTTAAATTGTTACCTTGGGGGCAGGTTAAAATTCTGTGCGACTAATTTCGGAAGTTTCTTGGCAGCGGCAGCACGATTTTTAATATACCGTTGACTGGCCCTCCTGTTTAGCCGAACCACTGTTTGTATTCAAGCATATAAACAAAGCAGGGGGTAAAATTAATGATGGCTAGTGGCTATACGTGTGTGTCAGTGAAACGTGTACAGCTCCTGATACCTGCGCGTGTATGTGGGCAGGGCATGGTCTTGCTGCCAGGTAATAATGCACCATTTTTTTACAGGTACAACGGATACGTCAGGATGACCAGGGATTTTTCTACAAGTTCTTTCGCAAGGCGCCACAGCTCTTGGACAAGCTATTGAGCTTAGTCGCAGAGGACCTCACATGGCCTCACCACATTCGAGAATCCCCTCGAACCTGGAGAATGACTTGCCGTAGCATTGAGGTTTGTAAAGGACAGTTGCCCCTAGAGTAATAATGTGCGATTGGAGGAATGCAGAACACCGTTTCTTTGTCATTTAATGTATCATTTATTTTATTTTATTTACATATTACTGCCCGCCGCCTTTTGGAAGCCAAATCAGGAAGGAGTCACAAAACATTGAAGCAAAACAAAAGAAAGAAGGAAACGACTGACAATGAGAGTGCATAAAAATAATAATACATAGTAATAATAATATATTAATAATCATCTTTATTTCTCTCTTTCCACAGAATGCAGAATTATACACAACTAACTATTTATTAACTCATAAACAAATAAATGGGACACGAAACGCTGATACAAAACGAGAAATAGTAATGATGGTACTGACAATGCGCGTGAGAAGAAATGCAAGAAAAAGATGATCGCACGATCACACAGACTGAAAATTTTCACGTACTGCAGCACCATTGTAGCAGTTACGGCTAACTTAATAAAAAAAGCTGCCCTCGAATGGCATCGCACAAACGTTACCTCAGTGCTTTTGACCTTGCGCAACCTGTAAAACATGCACTGAGGTATGCTCGCACATGTAGTATTAAACAAAGGTGGTAGCTAACCTACACAAATGAATTTTTATCGTATGTCACCCGAAAAGGGCCCCCACAGCCATGTCGATCATTGTCAAGAAAAATCATGTCATCATAATTAGTATTCAAACAATTGAGACATGCATACTAATTTTTTTCAACTTGCATTCAAGCTACTTGGCATCCCGGTAAGACCTAAAAGACGTTGCCTTGACTTACTGTGTGGGGATTGAGGCGGCTAGACTCTGCAGTGGTGTGTAAGTCATATAGTGGCGATCGTGCCTGCAAAGTATTAAACAACTGCAGAACAGCACGACAGCCGCAGAAATTTCTTACATTTTTTTCAGCTTAAGAATTTTTTTAAAGCTCACATGCTGTTCACGGCTCCCGTCAGGTAGCCCTGCTTCCTGCCAGAGAAGGAGGGTCATACGTATAAATGTCTCATTTACACACTGCCTTCAATGTCACTGATTACGTACAAAGACTTTGGCCAAACATCCCCCAATGCAGAACATGCAAAACCAACTCCGGAACTGAGCCACGGAACACCAAAAAAAATGCAAGGAATGTGGCTTGTGGATGATAGTTGTGGGAGTGGTAGAGGTTGTCTATGTTGGCAGTGAACCTCGCCTCCTGGCTATGTTGTGGCAAGACTTTTCCCTTTCTGCTACCTCTTCTAATAATAATAAAACGATTTGAAAAATGCTTGCCCTGCTAGAACGCCCCGACAGGCTTTACAACTTGCAGCATATAGCTGAAATTTTCAATGGGGTCTGGTTGAAGGTACACTACATTTGTTTTTATTTACAGGCATGTACAGGCATCTCTACATGCATGTACAAACTCTACATGCACTGGTGGTGAACACAAAAAGGTGCATTGCTGCAAGACAGGCTCAATGAGTAAACACAGATAAAAGCGATAAACATCTGTCTTGCAAGAAACCTTTAGTTACAAGTCAGTGCTTTTTTATCGTAGGTGTGTTGCTAAAACATGTTCACATATCTCTACAGCAGCAATGGCCAGCCATCCAGGCCCACAGATATCAACTTTATGAAATTCTTGAATACCGCACAACAATATAGATACAACACAATGTAAAATGAACAAAAAAGAAGAGCTGAGGGGCTTTGACATGACAACAACAGACAAGGAAACGTATATACAGCATAAAGGAAAATAAATGTCGTTTTATTTTTATTGTCAACATCACAAGGAGAAGGGAAATGAAAGTGGAGAAAATATAACTTGCCACTGGTGGGAGCTAAAACCAAAACCAATTGAGCTGGAGGCCATTCCACCATCAATTTCTTAGAATGTTTATGTATACTAGATTAGGCTCTTGGAGTGTTCTTGCACGAGTAACACTGGCTAACACTACCAGGGTGAGATCTAGTACGTGCACATGCTGGCCCAAGAAAGTTTGGAGAGGGATAGCCATTGCTGCAGCTCTACTGGTAAAACAATGGAAGCATAATTCAAAGGTTGTGGGTTCGTCTCCCATCAATGGGAAGTTACCTATTCATATACTCTCATTTTACTCCTTATTTTTCCGTTTCGATATAAAGTAAATAAATTCATCAATGATTTCCTTTTGTTTCTTTGTCTCTTGGCTTTATTATACGAAAAGTATACCTTAAAGAACATTAATCTTTGAATTACTCTCCTACTTGCATCAATTTAATTTCCAAATCGAAATGCGTATCCTCACTGACCTCTCTAATGTGTTTTAGCAGAGAGACGTCAAAAGTTCGAGGTCGTCCTGTGGTTTGCATCTTTTGATTGCACTTGAAATATTGCCTAATTCATCTAATATTAACTGACTCTAATCTTTCTTTTTCCTTTTCCTTGCCCTTGATTTTGCTTCAGAAGCAATGCTTCCCAACGTATCCAGCCTACGACTGCCTGCTGAAGCCAGCGATGCTTGTGACTGCGGCCTGCTGTGGTGTGCCCCAGAATCCTCAGGAACCAGAACTTCTTGAAATATCGGTGATTCAAGAAACTCCAAAATGTCCTGAGACTCCACAGACTCATCCGACGCCGAAGACAGAGTTGATGCTGGCGCTTGTGGCTCTTCACTTGACGGTGATGGCACTTCAAGTGTTGCCAGATGGAAAAACTGGCACATTTTTTGTTAAGATGTCAGCAGCACTTCCCTCCTTACTCGATAGGGGCGCTGGTGGAAGGATGGCGGACATCCGGCATGTGAGCGTAATAAGGTTTGCACGTATTGTCAATGTGTAAATAATGTGCCGGTCTGGATGCAAAAATATATGAACGCTCAAATCCGTCCACATATGTTTTAGTGTGTGATTTTATTAGAATACACTGAAGCTCTGAATCAGTTTTGTAGAAACAAAAGTGGCTTGCCTACACAACCAGAATGAACAGTTTCTGCATGCGCGTAAGTGTAGCTTTTGTATCTTTTTCTGTTTTTGCTTGTGATGCATTTAATCAGTAGTTACGAGATCTGCATGCCTAAAGCCTAGTGATTACTTCTACTCAACACAGTGCACGATATTTGGAATGTTTCAGTTTTGAAATAATTAGCAGGAAGCATTCCACTACATTCACTCAGAACAACCACTTAATAAATTTCATGTTGAAAGACCTATGCTTGAACTTTCTAAACATAGAGTAGTGGTACTTTTAAGTCTTGCTTTAGCATAAGGCTCTCTCCTGTTCTAGTTTTTCTACTTTAAACATTCTTGACTTGTAACTTTGTATACCTTTCACTTGTTTGTAAACTTCATCTCATTCTAAACTCTTTTTCTTAACTGAATGTACATCTAAACACAGTGTGAAGCTGTGTACGTAGTAGTCAGTGCACTTGTTGTTTGTATTTAGGAAGTTACGCATAATAATGTTGGTCTTCTTACCATCTGGCTTGTAAAAGGTGTTTTGGCCCAGCAAAACTGATCTTAGCGAGGAAACCCTTCCAGAAGTGTTTCTTACAGCCAAGCTTTTCTTGCCTCTTCTCTGGACTTTCCTGCCGCTGCTCCTACTGTCTTGCCAAGTAGCTCGTGCTGAATGCCTCATACTGATATTAATGTAGTCGTTGAACCAGTGTCATCCCAGCTGACTACTGGCACGAGTGACCAGTACCGGACGTAGTGCAAATACCAAATAAAATAATGTAACTAGATCGTGGTTTTGGCATGTAAAATTTCAATAATCATTTTTTGCACAGTGCGAATGCGTTTAACTGGATCATCTAGTCTTGAAAATTTTGCTCAGCTGGAACAGCGTTCTCCACAAACATCGTGAAAGCTTCGCTTAAATCAGTAACCACAGCACCTGAGATCTGCAGAATAACCGCAGGCTGATAATTAGGTAAGGACACTGCTGAGCAGACACAAAAAGAATTATCAATTACACAGCTGACAATGTCGTCAGTACTATGGTGCACTTATTCCTACAGCTTGATGACACTGAATGAATCCCTAAGCAAACTAGGTAATACTTGAGAGTCTGTGATAAAGCACCGATTTGCACATTGCTGGCAAGGAACAAAATGCAAAATTAAAACTGGGCATTGCAGTGCCCAAGGTACAGGTGAATATAGCAATATTCAATACTCGGTTAAATAATTGCCATTGACTTGCACGCTGCCTTCTAGGATCAGTGCACAGAATAAAAAAAAACTACTTGCATGTTTTGTGTTTTGTTTTTGTGTGTGCATCATCGAAGCCTTTTTCTTTTTATTCATCCTGCTAATTTGTATGTGATATTCTCCGTACTTCTGTCTTATGCTTTATTGTTAGGTTTTTAGGTGCTATTTTACTTGTTATTTTGAACCTGTATTTCTGCTTTCTCTGCTCCCCACTGCAAAGCCAAACTGCCTTTGTGGGTACCTAAATAAATAAATATACAAAGCTATCCTTGTACTGCTTGTATGTCCCCTCACCGGATCACATTTAACGAAATATGCGATAATCGGAGCGGCGATGCAGCACAAATATTTTATCGCCAATTAGACAAAGCTGAATATAATGCATACTGTGCGTCGACTTACTTGTGTAAGCACAAATTTGAGTCGATTCCCATGAGTGCGGTGCATTGCCATCTATAATACAAACATACGGCATCGCCGGTCAGCGTGGTAAAGTGGCAGCACTAGAATCCCGTGTTTCATTTTTAACACGCCGGCTAAGATGGAAACTTAAAGATCATTTACGGTCTACACTCCATTGTGTAGCGCAGAAACATCACCTGGTCGAAAAATAGCCAGGTGACGTCGTCGTGAATGCGACTGGCACGGCGTGGCTCTTTTCTTTCTGAAACGTCTTTCCAGGTGCCGAAATTTATTCCTCAGGGACTTCCATCACTTCAGCAGCTCTGTGATAACGTCATCTGCACAGATGAAACGCGTTTTTGACATCGGCGAGTCGGCTGATGATAGAGGTAGCTTATACCAGTGCCACACAGCTAGGCTTTCGATGGCGATCAAGCGCGATCAAATTTCTCGATCACGGTCGGTTCTACGCAGATTGCGCGGTAGAGGCAATCGTGATCACAAAATCCGACACAGATCGGGCTCGATCGCGATTGAAACTGCTCCGGTATGACGCGCGTATAAAATTCCGAGCACTCACCTGTTCGGCAGCGTTGGGCATGACGATCCACAACGACCTCGTCAAGTGCTCGTTCTAGTGGCGCTTGTGTTTCGCCTGCTATCAAAGCTCAGGTCGAGCCTTAACGCAGGCAATCAGCGCTTCGTTGTTGATCGCCTACATAGCCTCTGTGCTCTATCGACACGAAACCAGCAGCGACTGCCGGCGTCTCCGCAGGATTGAAACTTCAACAACCTTTCCGAACCGGCGGAAGTGTACATGCCGCCCACGTGACGTCTGTGCACAAGCTGCCACTTCTGTCGCGTACGCTTAAAAAGACGCCCTAGATCAAGACCTCCTTGACGCGCGCGATTCCTTCGCGTCTGCCCCCTCTAGACGCGTAGGACAGGCGCGTACGGCCTCGCAGACGCGTGATGCGTAGCAAGGCGCGGACGATTCACCGCGTGTGTTTGGGCCATTAGGGTAACAGAACAGGTACCAAGAGACCGCAAGCGCAGCCGAGGACGACAGAAGACTAGGTGGAGCGATGAAATTAGGAAGTTCGCGGTGGCTAGTTGGAATCGGTTGACGCAGGACAGGGGTAACTGGAGATCGTCCTGCTATGAAAATAAAACACGCTGCGGCTGCTGCTGATGATGTTGGTCGTATCGTAATTGTCGGTGAATTTTTTAGATATTGTCTGACGTTACAGCTAGCATTGTTGCTGTGGTTTATGATGAATCCGAGTATTCCGCCAAGGTCATCGTTTGTATCGGTTTGCCTAATAAGCTGTGTTGGCGGAGTGTTTGACGCCCGATTCGCCTGCGCAGTAGATTGGCCCTGTATTGCACATTCTCCGGGATCGGCCCACGCATTCCTGTCCACACACCGTGATACCGACGTAAGCCAGCCAGGGCATCTTTCCTGGGAACACATGCGGGGGATGCATACGGAGGCTAGAGGTAAACAGCGTCGCTGAACAACACATTCTAATAGTTTTACGTTATTCCGGTCCATTTTTCAACGATCGACATATGTGCTCATCACTATCGTTCTGCGCGAGTATAACTTGTTTTTGTGGGAACAGCTTCGCCCAGTAAAGAGTTAGCTTCGTGACTCTTGGTTTCGGCTCTCTGTTCTTCACCGTCGAAACAACGTGACAATATAACATATAATTTTTCTGTTGTGTACACTTTGGATCAAATAAAGCGAAGAACTTGATAACTTGATTGGCAGTAGCTTGGCCCTGGCAGCTCGTTGGGCAGTATGTTTGTGCGACGAATTCGCGGAAAAGAAACGGACAGTTCTTTATGAATTACGCGCTTTCAATACTTGTGAGACGCACTTTGTTGTTTTCCTACGGCGTTGTGTTTGACAACTTAGAACATGCAAATGAGCCAGCCAGGGAGCGAACAAACGAGTGAACCCACGAAAGAAAAGACGTTCTTCTTGCGGAGCGCCATACAAACACATCTAAACGTCTAAACATTCAAAAACATTATAGCTCAGTCGCAATAGAACTCGATATCCCAATACGATGCCCCAAGAGCGTAAGTTGATGCTCACTTCGCACCGATATTCAAGGCCGTGCGTCGACCCAGCTCCAACCGAACGCGCTTGCCTGGTTGCTCCTCTCTCCTTCCCCGAGCGGAACCAACCAACGCTTCAGATATTCTCATCTTTGACTACATCTTGCGGTAGTTGTCGGCTGCATGCCACGCAGAAATGAAGGGGATAGAAAAGACTGACCTCAATCGTAGACGAATACATCGAAATAAAAATAATTCATGAGAGAGTATACAACGTAAAAGTGCTCACGTATATGGTATTTGTAATGACGTAAGTGAACTGTTCGCTGATGAGTCCTACGCAGAGCATGTGCAGGCCTTGCAGGCTGTACGTGAAGGACGCCAGTTGCAGGACGCTCAGGTTGCTGTAGCTCGATCCTAGAGCACTGATCAGCAGGAAGAGGCTGGCCGCGAAAATCTGCGAGTAATGAAAAAAGTACAATGTGTTTATTTAGTTGTTTATTGTTGTTTAGTTTACTAACGCATCATAAATGGACGTGGTCTAGAACATTGTTTGATTCATAAATAGGGCATCGAGTTTTAAGGAACACCGATGAACGGTAGTTGTTGTGTGCTGGTATGCCCGTGTGGAATAAAGGTGCGTGAACAGTTGAAACTTTATTTATTGTTTGTACAATAAATTAATGCAATAATGTGCATAGTCCTAGAGAGCTTTGATGCGACAAAAGCTGCTAAACTTGTTCATCCAACTAAGTAACACACCCAAAATCAGATGCATACTACTACACAAAACAGGTGCCTCTTAATTGCAAAAGAACACAAACTAAAAGTAGATTACAAGAATGTAGGGCTTTGCACTGTGTGTAATGGGAAAGCGGCTTGTTATATGTAACGACGATGTGGTGCTCTGTTATGTTCGATGCTTTAGCTAAAGCTGGCATCGTGACAAGGCATTATCTCCTGGCACTGTAAAACACGCCGTCAGTTCTTGCACGAGTTCACCCCTCATAAAACATTTTCTATGTTTATCTGGTATGCTTGGTCTGCAGACGTGACGATGGCAAGCTCCGTGTGTACAAAGAAGGGTTTACTAGCATGTGTGTCTGATACATAATAATATCATCAGAAGCCAACAAACACTGACACCTTGGTCAGCATAGGGGAAATTACTTGCACTTAACAAATGAAGTAAAGAAACGATAAATTAATGGCAATTAAAGTGGACGAAAAAACAACTTGCCGCAGGTGGGCAACGATCCCACAACCTTCGCATTTCGCTTGCGATGCTGTACCAATTGAGCTACCGCGGCCCCTTTTACCCATCCACTTTCTTGGGTGTTTATGTTTCATAGTACAAACCTGGGAGCGTTAGCCAGCGCCACCAGTCACAGACCATGTGGATGTGGAACATCATTTCTACCGCAGGCGTCACCAGAACGTGATCGTTTTGGGTGTTGGAAACCAGTCAATAAGCCCACACATGCTACCTGAAGGCATCAATGTTGCCGGATTCGAGACCCTCGCTATGTATAAACTAGAAGAAAGCGGGTTAACCGAGGGGCCAGATTTTGGGATGCAAAGGTTGTGGGATTGTTCCCCACCTGCGGCAAATTGTTTTTTCATCCACTTCCATTTCCATTAATTTATCGTTTCTTTAGTTCAATTGTTAAGCACAAGCAATTTCCCGTGTACTTGGTGTCAGTGTTTGTTGGCTTCTTATGATATGACTAATAAAAATCGGACCCTTCGGTTAAACCCCTTTCTTCTCGTTTATTATACAACGAGGGTCTAGAATCTTGCAACATTGATGCCTTTGGGTACATCGTGGGTTTACTGACCGGTTGCCATTACCCAAAAAGATGAAGTTCTCGTGACGCCTGCGGTAGAAATGATGTTCCACATCCACATGGTCTGTGAGTAGTGGCGCTCGCTAACGCTCCCAGGTTTCTACTATGAAACATAAATACCCAAGAAACTGGATGGCGAAACGGTGCCGCGGTAGCTCATTTTGGTAGAGCATCGCTCGCGAAATGCGAAGGTTGTGGGATCGTTCCCCACCTGAGGCAACTTGTTTTTTCATCCCCTTTCATTTCCATTAATTTATCATTTGTTAAGCACAAGTAATTTCGCCTATGTTGTCCTTGGTGTCAGAGGTTTGGCTTTTTATGATATGATCAATAAAAATCGCACCCCACGGTTAACCCCATTTCTTCTCGTTTGCTACACAATAATGAATGATATGGATGCCATGGGTCAATGTTCCTAAAGAGGTAGTTGTACCATCACTGTGAATGAAACGTCACAGAGTTGATGTCAGATTGAACGAGCCAGTATTGATCTTTGTCTTTAGATGACGTTTAACATGGCTAAAGGACGGTAAATCATGCGCTTTGTGTAGCCTAATGTTATCTGGAACAGCGCAATAACAACTGCTTATTATGCGTACCACTTCGAGGGCGTTGAGTGCTCCGCTGGGGGATGTGACGTAGGCACTACTGATACCCACTTGGGACCAAACGTGCTGCAGGCTGGACGTGTTCCCGGAAAGGATGTCTTGCAGTGTGTCAGCCATTGCCTCAGTTTGCCTGCTTGCTTTCTGTATAATAGAGCGTACCCCCAACGGGAAATTGGCCAAGAAGCCGGTGGTTTAACCGGTAGCGCAAGGCGAACACTCATTTCATGATGATGATGATGATACCGGAATTAAAGACAGAAACCCACTATGGGGGATAGACCACGAATCAGGTGGTAATGGGATGATGATGATGATGATGACCTTGATGAGTTTCGTGCATACCCACTCACGGGTATCGGCGAAGAATCAGGCACACTTTGCTTGTGTGTTCAGATAATGAATTTAAAATTCTGTAATGCTGTTGCACAAGTTGAAGCGAGGAAATTTCAAAATAATTCAGTAAACGGTCGCCCAATCAGGAGAGAATATTATATGTAATATAAATGAAGCATTAAAGAAGGAATGAAAAGAACAATACAGTCAACAATGAAATTGGTTTGATTGTTGAATAATGAATTTCTTAATGAATTTCTTTCTTTCTTCTTTCTTAATGAATTCCTGTGTTAGTGTCTAAGCACAGACGTTCCGAAAGACGGCAGTACCAGGATATTCAATGGGAGGCCGAGCTTTCGCAGTGTAATTTCAAGTGTCATTTTTCTCAGGCAGGAGAAACGCCGGAATTCCAGTAAGTAGTGTTCGATCGTCTTTAGTAAGTTGCAAGAATAGCTCAAAGGGGATATTGCCAGACCAGATCGGTGCATGTATAAATTTAGAAATGGGACTCGACAACGCAGTCTCGTTAATTTCCCTTCCGTTTGTCTTGTTTTGCAAAATTCCCGCCTCCAAGGAAATTGTAAGTGGTGTAGTTCCTAGGATGATTTAAGATTTGATTTTGATGTTAAAAGGAAATACCTTCTTATCCTAAGAGACGTGATATAATCCGTCGTTGGAAGAAGGGCAAGTACCGGGCCACTCATAAAACCCTTGACCAAGCTGTCTGCCACCTAATTCATAAATATGCGGGGTGCAGTTTAGGAAAGCAGAATGTTCAATTTACTGAAAGATTAATGTTTTTTGCCTATTCCTTGCAAGCACTGCACAATAATGGCAAACATAAGGGGTTAAAACATTGCTTGGTACCTACAAAACCGGACTAAATCCGCCCGACACTTAGCCAAAACCCCGAGAGCTTACTGTTGCGATACGAACCAGACGAACGGCAAAAACCTTTTTCTTCGTCGACGACCTTGTGTCGTGGTGGCCGCAGGATGATGATGATGATGATGATGGCCTCAAGTTATGGCTCATACCAACACTGGGGGATTGGCCAAGAATTGCGTGCTGAAACGTTCACCTATTCTTTTGAAGTGCTACTTATTCGATGATAAAAAAAAGATATAATGAAAGAGAGATAAGATGACATAAAAAAATACAAGACAAAAGTTAAAAAGTTATTCGTTTTGTTGACTGTATGTAACTGCAAACGGCATCAAATACGTCCCTGTGGCTGACCCCTATAACTGACGCACCGAAAGATAGTATGATTTCTGGTGATAACATTAACCCTAATTTGGCAGGTCTATAACGTCTTCTTCTTTTGGTGGCACCCCACCACCTCGCGGAAAAGCGTTGCTCTGTTAGTCATGAGAAAAGTATGAGAAAAATAATTTAGGATTTAAGACTCCCTAAAAAGGCGCCCTCGTGCATTCTTTCAAACAACGACACAAAGGGTCCCAGTAATATGCGGTGGGCCTGGTACGGTGGGCCTCTTCAACGCATATTATTACAGGTGAGCATTCTATAAACTGTGGAAAGGGGCAGAGGTATTCGAGCTGCCATTGGAACTCGGTTATCTCACTTTGCTTTGCGTTGTACTTGTTGGGCCTGCATGGACTGGCGGGAACAGCAAACATGGCACGGCCCTTCTCTAGCGTAAGAACTCGTTCTCAAAGCGCACATTTGTGCAAGCTTTTATTGGCACGTCGACAACTGGCCAGCGCTTGGTTAACCACACCACTTCGCAAGTATAGGAAGTCGGTGCAAGTGCGGTAGCCTGAATAGTAGTTGGAAACAGAGGACTTCATGACGACAGTTGCAAGAAGTTACTTTTAGATTCCAGCTGTGTTACACATGTTCTGCACATCGGAACCTTCGCGCACATTGGCTGCAACACAAGTTCTCAGGCTCGGCGCAGATCACTGAAGCTATCATAGCTATTATCGCGGTGTCATAGTGTAACGCTGAACCCAGGGTGTGGGAATGCGAAAGCAATATGCGTTTATACACATCCGAACGTCACGAACGCGTTCCTTCTATACACTCCAATCAGTCAAATGTGTATTATAGTGCCCTGCAAAAGCAGCGGAGCGTACGTACTGGTGCTGTTAAAAAAGTTATACACGATAAAGAAGTACGAAGAAGAAAACTGTGTTATACAAAATAATGCGAGATAGCGAAACAGACACAAGCTTGGAACATATCCTTACGTGGATGCACAACAGGGAACCTATTTACAAAGTGTATTTATGAGGGGTAACAAGCAATGATCAACATTGAAACCACCTATCAAGCAAGGCACGTCGTCGTCCTCAGATCAGACAGATGCCGATTTTAGGTACGTCCCATTATGTCCAAAGGGCGACATCTTCTTCGAGTAGTCCGTAGCATCACACCCAGCGCCAGGAGCGCCTTCCCGATGTCACTAAGGGTCCAAAGCAGAGGACGGATGGTAAAGCTTTAGTCGCGAAACATAGATGACGTTACTGGACAAAGGGGCAGATGATGTAGTGGACTGCCGGACGCAATCTCGTACGCGCCGTCATCACTCTTCGAAGGAGGCGGTATGGGCGCGTTTATCAAGAAAGGAGATTTTCAGAAAGGCCCACAAGTTGGGAAGAGGTCCTAAGTAGCACGAAGGCACGTTAAAATGAAATTATGTGCTTTTACATGCGAAAACCGCAATCTGATCATGAGGCGCGTCGTAGTGGGGGACTCCGGAAATTTTGAGGACCTGGAGTTCTTTAACGTGCACATATATCTAAGCACACCGATGTTTTGTCCCCATTGAAATGCTGCCACCGTGATCTGGATCCGATCCTGCGACCTCGTGCTCAGCAGCCTAGCACCATAGCGACTAAGGAACCACGGTGGGTAATAAGTACTATGTGCCCCATAGTCCAATTGAACTTTGTCCCACGGTACAGCAGCACAATGTTCGAATCATTAGGCCGCAACTGCACGCCGAGGGCACAAGGTAGAAAACTTTCGTCCCGGTGTCGCTAGTCTTTAAGGCGCTTTGATGCAACTGGGAAACAGAAAGTCTACTGCTGGCTATCTGCCGCGCATAATCAGCCCGTGCAATGGCGTCGCGTGCTGATTGTCTTGTTGAAAATGGTGGGGAATGAAGAAAAGTGTCCGACAGTAATGTTCGTTCACGTCCGATAAAAGGCAAAATGGAGAGTATCCAGCCGTGTCATAGCGGAAGGAATTAAGTGTGAACGACACGAGTGGCAAAACAAGGTACCAATCACACTGGTTAGCCGATACGTACTTTGAATGAATGTCTGTTAACGTGCGATTCAAGCGCTCGGTGAGCGCGCTCGTCTGGGCATGGCATGATGTGGTAAATTTGAGCTGCGTAGAGCAACCGTCCAGGATGTCGTCGATGACCTTAGACAGGAAGGTACGGCCTCGGTCAGTCAGCAATTGACGTAGCCCACTGTGTACTAAAATTACGTCATGGAGGAGAAAGTCCGCCACGTCGATAGCACGGCTGGTCGGCAGCGCTCGTGTCATTGCGTAGCGCGTCGCGTAGTCAGAAGCGACGGCAACCCATTTCTTTCCTGCAGCACATGTAGGAAAGGGTCAGAGAACGTCCAAACCGACAGACAAGGCCTCGGGCGGGACGTCGATGGACTGAAGATACCGTGCAGAAAGCGCACACCGCTTCTTTCGGCGTTAACAGAACTCCAGGCCAATAGAGCGCCAGGCCTGGGGAAGCGACGGAGCATGCGGTCATATGTGTGATTGACACCAAAGTTACGAGTGGTTGGGACGTCTTGAAGCCCACAAAGCACTGTGCAGCACAGGTGTGATAATATAATTAGAAGCAGGTCAGGACAGTGAGGGTACAGGTGACGCCGATATACGGTACCATCCTTCGGGGAGAACATGCGCACAGAGGCGTCACTGGGAGACGATTTCAGGCTTGCGATTATTATTACTAAGTAGGCATCCTGAAGCTGTTCTTCAGCGACGTTAAGCAAATGATTCAAGGAAAAGGTACGCTCGAGTGATTCAGTGCGCGAATAACCACAGTCGGCCGGCCATAGGGTAGCGGGACAAACAATTCGCATCTTTCTGCAGGCTCCCTGTCTTGAAAACGACCGTGTAGGTGCACTTTTGCAGGCGCAGTGCCCATCGGCTGAGTATATCCCTGTAGCATCCTTCTAAGAGCGCGAGCCAATAGAGAGCTTGGTGGTCAGGCACTAGTGTGAACGGTTGGTCGAAAAGATAAGGACTGTTTTTCAACTGCCTATACAAGGGTGAGGCACTAACGTTCTGTAATTGATTAATAAATAGAAAATCAGACATCCACGCTATCGCAGCAATTGCTACACAGGAAACCATACGCATATGTGTTCGAAAACTTCCAACATTATTCTAAACCGGTGTCTCTGCAATTTTAATGCCGTTGCTATGACAGGGCTCTGTCTTTGTACCACCCGCCGTAGTGGCTTAGCGGCTATGGTGTTGTGTTGCTAAGCACGACGTTGCGGCATAGAATCCCAGTCGCGGCGGTCGCATTTTGATGCTGGCGAAATGCAGAAACGCCAGTGTCCCATGCATTGGGGGCAGGTTAAAGATCGCCCACTGGCAAAGATTAATCCGGAGTGCCCCACTACGTTGTGCCTTATGAGTTGTGGTTTTGGTATGTAAAATTCGACGATTCCGCCTTTGGACCATTCCCTTTCTTCTCTTTGTAAATGACGTATCCAAACTCACAGAGCACTCGTGTTTCTTGATTTATGAGCAGGACATTGAACTATTGTCATGAAATGACGCCTGAGGATCTGCAGAGCGTCGTCAAGACAGAGAGCTGTACAAGATGGGGTGGATAGGTCTAAAGAATTGTGCTCAGTATGTACTTCCTATTTTTTAATGCCCGTAGCTTGCAGCGCGTGCGTCCAAATTATTATATGTATATACATATTTTTTTTAGAGATGGCTCCTGACATTTTGTGGCAATATTCAAAACAATTCTTAGCCGTCGTGACTGCGCTGTACTTCACTCGGTGTGTGCCAATTCGTGTGTGCAAACCAAACTTTCTAATTGGCTGAAAGATGAAAATAATGTCATGTACATGCAAGCAAGATGAGCTTCGTTTCCCCTACTACCTGGGCAAAGCCACACTCTCTCGGAAGCACTTAGTTACTGGCCTTGGAATCATCTCTGATTCACCCGCCGTCGTTGCTCAGTGGCTATGGTGTTAGGCTCCTGAGCATGAGGTCGCGGGGTTAAATCCTGGGCACGGCGGCCGCATTTCGATGGGGGCGAAATGCGAAAACAGCCGTGTACATAGATTTAGGTGCACGTTAAAGAACCCCAGGTGGTCGAAATTGCCGGAGTCCTCCACTAAGGCGTGCCTCAAATCAGAAAGTGGTTTTGGCATGTAAAACCCCATAATTTTAATCTCTGATTCTAAGTTCAACTTCTCACGCTGCATAGAATCTACTGTAGCGCAATACGACGTGCCACAATGGTCCGATCACAAAAGACGACGAGAAGCTGTATGCCGATGACATGACCATCTGGGCTAAACACGGCTCGGTAGGAGAAATGGAGGCCAACCTGCAGCAAGCGGCGGACATCGTAGACAACTATTCCCGTCGATGCGGCCTTCAGTGCTCCCCATCCAAGTCTGAATTTGTGCACATAAGCCCCTCACCAAAGTTCGCCACCAAAATCGACCTCTCCCTTAACAGTGGACCCATACCCAAACACGGCAAGATGCGAGTACTGGGGCTCTTTATTCACAAAAACCGAAAATCTGACACAACATTGGCCAAATTGCGTAAGGGGTAATTGCGTAATTGCGTAATTGCGTAACAATCTATTGATTCAGGATGTGTTCCTAACGAATGGAAAATAGCTAAAATAATTCCAATCTTTAAGTCCGGCGACCCGTCATCTGTCTCAAACTACAGACCTATTTTACTGACCAGTATTCCATGTAAACTTTTAGAACACATTATATCATCAGCAATTATGAAATACCTAACCGATCACAATCTCCTCTTCATTAACCAACACGGGTTCCAACGGGGTCGCTCATGTGAGACGCAGTTATTCGAGCTAGTCTCTGACCTGCACCAAGCTATCAACGACTCCTCACAAATAGACGCCATATTTATTGATTTTGCGAAGGCTTTTGATAAGGTAGTTCATAACCGTTTATTATTAAAACTTCGCCATTTTAACATAAATAGTAGCATTACGAATTGGATTAGAAATATTTTAACTAACCGGTACCAATTTGTAACTACTAATGAATTTTCTTCTCCGCGATCACTAGTTAAATCCGGAGTGCCGCAGGGATCTGTATTGGGACCGATTTTATTCCTGCTATACGTAAACGACATCAGCAATAATATTAAATCTACAATAAGTCTATTTGCAGATGATTGCGTAATTTATAGACGAATAATTAACTCTTTCGACACTGAAATTTTGCAATCTGACCTCGCGAAAATTACCGACTGGTGTAAACAGTGGCAAATGGAAATAAATGTTTCAAAAACTAAGGCTATAGCCTTCACTAGATCCAGTAACCCTAGGGTTACCCGTTACGTGATTAACGACATTAGTATTGCACATGCGCAAACAATAAAATATTTGGGAATTCATTTATCTTCAAACGTTTCATGGAATCATCACATCGATGCGATTACTAGCAGCGCTTGTAAACCCCTTGGCTACATTAGGCGTAACCTTTACTCGGCAAACAAGTCCACTAAATTATTAGGCTATACGACACTAGTTCGTTCGAAAATGGAGTACGCGTCTTTTATTTGGAATCCGCATCAATCGTACCTCATAAACAAGCTCGAGTCGGTCCAAAACAGAGCAGCCCGCTTCATCACGAAAAATTACTCTCGAATGTCTAGCATCACTAACATTAAAATGTCTCTAAATCTCCCCTCGCTAGAAAATCGAAGGCTGATAGGACTTTTTTCCCATTTTCACAAGTTATATCACTGTAGGGGAGGTATTCTGTAAAGGTCCACTTAGTGGACTGTCCATTTAGGCCGCTGCTGATTGGCTGGGGCCGCTCGTCTCCTCCTCGCTCGTACAGCTGCATCCAATCAGCAGCGGCCGTAATGGACAGTCCCCTAGGTGGACTCTTACAGAATACTCCCCCTGGTCGTCTTTCAGCGCCCGCCACATCAGGCCCGCCCATCGTATCTTCCCGCGCCTTGATCATTCCTTTAAAGTGCAGCCCGTTCTTGCGCGCACTAACTTCTTGAGACACTCGCCCCTCTTTCTCGCGATATATCATTGGAATATGTTACCACATGAAATCGTATCAGCTCTAAGTCACGTTGATTTTCTAGCAAAACTAAAACAGTATTTTAACGTACTAACATAGTATTCTCTTGCTCATTTTTTATAGGCATCACTGTGTTGTTGCGCGCCTTGTATTTTTTTCCCTCACCATATTTTGATGTTCCTTGCGCAAATGGTTTTGCTCTGGATTAGCGCAGGGTCACTTGTACTGGATAAACTTTGTTCTGCTTGTGCTGTTCGTTGTTTCATGCTGTATCTCCTTGTATGCGTACGTTTTTATCAAGTATTTTTTCTTGTATAAAGTGACCAAGTTACGTTGATTTTGTGTAACACCCAGTTTAAATCTATATTTATCTTCAGCGTTTAGGACGGATCGGTGTATTGCTCTTACTGGTTTCTTTTTGCTTGTTTTCCTGTTTTTCCGCTTGTGTTCTTTTTATTGTAGCATGCATTATCTGTGTAAATGCGTATACTGTAAATATAACTAATTCATTGTAACACCCCTATGTAATGCCCGCATGGGCCTTTAGGGTACTTGAATAAAAAAAAAGTGGGCTGGATGGCCCGCCGGGTTTCGAATAAGCACGGGGAGTTACGATGCAAAGACGCTTTGCGGCTGGTGCATGCATTTGTAACCAGTCGAGCCCTATACTCGGCTCCATACCTCCACCTACGCAAATTTGACGAGAATGTACTCGAAGTCATTATCCGTAAAATTTACAAGCGTGCCATCAACCTCCCGGTCAGTACCTCCAACCAGCGCCTCCTGGGCCTGGGGATGGTGAACGCCTTTAAGGAAGTGGGAGAGGCACACTTGATTAAACAATACACGAGACTCTCTAAAACGCCCTCGGGTCGCCGTCTCCTTGCCCGACTACACATCCATCATTCAATACATACGGAAGAGCACGTACATATCCCATCACAGCGGAGGCATGCGCTGCACGTGTGCCCTCTTCCCGTCAACATGACACGAGACGATCATAGGGACAGACGCCTCGCTCGGGCGGAAGCCTTGCCTCGCCACAACGGACACAACCACGGAGTCTTCTGCGTGGACGCCTCCGGCCCGTACTATGGGGGTTAATACACGGCCACAGTCGTCCAACAAAAAAACAGTAAACAGACTCACTTTCCGTGCACACACCATTACACACGCGGAGGTGGTTGCCATCGCACTCGCCACCACAAATCAACACTCGCGGGTCAACATCACCGACTCGAGGGGTGCTTGCCCAAAGCCACCGTTGGCTTGCCGCAATATTGAGCTGGGGCACATACCATACCTTACCTAAAAAGTTTTGCAAAACAGCGACTATCTCCGTGCCCCTTCGCACCGTACGATTATCCGGACTCCGGCTCACACGGGCCTTGAGGGAAACGAGACGGCCGATGCCGTCGCCCACGCGCTTACTTTCCGGGCATCACCTTCGTCCCCCACCGATCCGGACCCGGAACCGAATCCCACCAATACTTTCAAAGAGATTATTCAGCTCTGTGAATCTGGCCATGCCATCTGTCCCAAGCCCTGTAAGGGCCTCACAAAGGCGGAGGAGCGCATTCTCCTTCGCTTTTATACCAAAACTCTACTGTGTCCGGTAGCCGCTTGCACGGGGAAGGGCCCGCACTGTGGGGAAAAGTCCCCAGACATCTTCCACATGGTGTGGGCATGTCAAAAAACCGGAAATTTAACCCCCCTACCCGACCCTTCACGGGAGGACTGGGAGGCAGCCCTGCTCGGCTGCTCTGACCTGACGGCCCAACGGGCCTTGGTCGAGCGGGCTTGGGAGGCGGCCGACACCAATGGGCTCCCGTAAGGGGGAGCCCACCTAGTGTTGGTGCAAAACTTATGTAAATAAATGTTTTTCAGAGAGACAGAACACGACCAGCACGCTGAAGATCCACCGCGAGTAGTGTAATCGCCGGAATCTGGATTCAGCCTGATTGAGCGGGCTCGGCTGAAAATGTAATTTTTGGGCACCAGGCACCAAGGTCTGGCTGGTTTTTCTCCACCCAGAAATTCGTGACTGATCTTCGCGTCATCGCTCTTCGCTCAGGGTACCTCAGGGGCTTCGCTGGGCCTATGCTGCAAGCAGCATGAACACCGATGTCTTCGCAGTCCACCTTCTATCCAGTCAGTCATGGCCTCGGACTCTGCCGCTCCAGTACTGCAGTCAGTGCCACTACGCTGCGATCTCGAGGCCTCCGCTGTGAAGCTCCCTGAGTTCTGGTCGTCGCACTCGGAACTTTGATTCATTACGATCCAATCCAGCTCGCAGTTGACCATGTTCGCCTACATCGTTGGAGGGCTTCCACCTACTAGCGCTGCGATTGTTCGCCATGTTCTACGCTCCCCCCCCCCCCCCCCCCCCCGTCAACCGTTCTTATGACCAACTTAAGGCGACGCTCATACAGGGAACCACTGAAACGACGCAGCATCCATTACAGCAGCTTCTTACATTGAAGGTGTTCAGTGATCGCAAAGCTGCCGACTTAATGCGTCGTATGCAAGCTTTGGCTGGAGACTTGGCTCCGTCAACTGACGGCGCACTTATCTGGGAACTTTTCCTGCGACACCTTCCACCGCATGTGCGCATGATCCTGACCACGTCTTCATTCTACACGTTGGAATCTCTGGCCCAGTTGGCCGGAAATATTATAGGTGTCGGTTTTCCCTTCGTGGCCAAAGCTGATCGCGCTCCTGACCCTCTGTCCGACGGCACAGCCGCTGGCGACATTTATGCGCGTCGCCTCGAAGCTAACGAGGAGCTCACACGGCAAGCAGGTCTACTGACAGCTGAGGTCGCTGTCATCCGAAAGCCAGAACCACGCCGCCCCAGCCCCGATCCCCTTGAGCGCCGTTCTTCGTCGCTATGGATCTCACGAAAACGAGTACCGCCAGCCCTGCTCCTACGCGAGAAATGGTTGTCCCGAACAGTGACGGCGACCGCTATTCTCGACTTCAAATTCAGTCCCCTTTTTCCACGTCACCGACAGCGTCACGAAACTTGGCTATCTCGTCAACACCGGCACTGAGATTTGCGTCCTTCCTCCTGCGTTGGCTGAGCGCCACCGTCCTCCCGACTCTCCTCCTCTCAGCGCGGCTCCCCTCCTCTGCATCCAGACCGACGGACAATAGTCGATGACGACACGGCCGGCACACTGACGTTGCGTGAGCAGTGGAGTCGGCGGAATCAGGCTTCCGCTGATTCAGTGGTCTTGACTAAAAATATAATTTGAGCACGCCAGGCGCCAGTGTCAGCCTGGTTTTTCTTGAGCCACGGTATCACTGAGCGCGGCCTGCGCGTGTAGGGCAGAGCAAGTCAAATCTCGAGAGAACTCAGAAATGCAGGTGTATTTCTTAAGCTGTAGATTACGCTGCCATTGTCTACAGGAATATGCCACTGTCGTTGCGAACAGTACTGACTGGCTTAACAAAGACCAAGTAGACACAGTTCGGAGGAAATTTATCTTTATACATCGATGTCGATGCTCTGGTAGGTTGGCCTTGAGCAGCAGCCCCGCTCTCAGCTCTCGCTCGGTCAACAAAACATGCACTCGAGAGGCACGAACGCTTAATTAACTTTGTTGTTGATGCTATAAAACGGTTTCATTGATTCTACAGAAATCTTGGATAACGTTAGCAATGAATTCTGATAAAAATAGCTATTGTATGTTATATTGCAACGTAGATTGAAGACAGAGTTTTACAAAATAACGCTTCTGTTTAATGGCGGGCCAGGAGCAGAACATGCAGCTCACGCGCTTCGTCGTCTTTCATGGCGCCGACCTTTGCGCGCACCGTCCCGCGGTGCGGGAGCCCCTCATCATTGTGTCAATTGCCCCCCATGGAAAAAGCGACCGTCTCCGTCATGTCAAAAAGTTCTTTCGGCGACAAGAAATGGAGCTCCTCAGGTGCATCTCGGCGTTCACGCACGCGCATAGTAGGGTTTCATGCGCACTACATCAACAAGTTCCGCGCGAGGACGACGACGGAGCGAACCGGGGTCAGAACTGCAAGGGACGACTTCGTAGGTTACGTCACTGAGGTGGCGTATAATCTTGTAGGGACTAAAATACCGGCGGAGCAGCTTTTCTGAGATTCCATGACGACGGATGCGCGTCCAGACCCACACGAAGGCGCCGGTATTGTAATGGACGTCGCGTCGACCCTGGTTGTAGCGAAGGGTGTCGGTATGCTGTTGGCTCCGGATACGATGCCGAGCAAGCTGGTGTGCTGCGGCTCTTCTGGCGTGCTACGAATTCTTCTGCGTGTTCGCTGGGCGGGCTATTACCAACCAGAGGTAGCATGGCGTCAAGTGTTGACGTGACGTGGCGCCCGTATACAAGTTCGAACGGCGTAAACTGTGTAGTCTCCTATACAGCAGTGTTATACGCGAAGGTTACATAGCGTAAAATCTCATCCCACCTCTTGTACTCTACGTCGACATACATGGAGAGCATATCAGCCAGCGTTCTGTTCAGACGTTCAGTTAATCCATTGGTTTGAGGGTGATACGCAGTGCTCTTGCGGTGAGAGCAACGGGTCAGCTGGAGAACGTCCTCCATAAGTTCGGCTGTAAATGCTGCACCGCGGTCCGTGATGAGAACAGACGGTGCACCATGTCGTAGGACGGTGTGGCGTACAAAGAACTTGGCCACTTCATACAAGTTCGCTTGCGGAATACCTTCGGTTTCAACGTACCGCACTGAGTAGTCGGTAGCGACGACTATCCATCTCTTGCGCGAGGAGGTCACTGGGAATGGCCCAAGTATATCCATTCCTATTTGTTGGAACTGTGCTTGAGGAGGGTCCAGAGGGAGGAGAAAGTCAGGTGGTTTAACTGGTGGTTTTTTGCGGTGCTGACAATCATGGCACGTCTTAACATACCGTTGAACAGAAGAAAAAAGCCGGGGCCAGTAGTACTTTTGGCGTATCCTTGCTAATGTCTAAGCGAATCCCAGGTGTCCCGCACATGGCTCATCATAAGAGGCTTGCAAAATGTCTTGGCGCAGCGCCGACGGCACGACAAGTAGGTACGTATTTGGACCACTTCTGCAGTTTTTCAAGTAAAGGACGTTGTTGTGCAAAGAGTATGATGATAAGCCGCGTACGAGCGACCGAGGTAAGACACCTTCCTGTCCTTGAAGGTGCTCAATCAGTGGGAGCAGCTCAGGGTCAGCGCACTGGTGCTCAGCCATCTTTATGGCGTCGATAACGCCGACAAATGGCAAGACATGGTCAGGGTCCGAGGATGTCGTAGGGAGTGGTGCGCGTGACAAACAGTCGGCGTCGCTGTGCTTCCTACCAGATCGGTAGACAACTGTAATGTCGTACTCTTGTAAGCGCAGGCTCCAACGGGCTAGTCTGCCTGAAGGATCTTTGAGGTTGGCAAACCAGCACAGGGCATAGTGATCGCTGACAGCCTTAAAGGAACTACCGTACAAGTAGGGTCGGAATTTACCAATTGCCCACACAACCGCTAAGCATTCTTTTTCAGTGGTTGAGTAGTCTTTCCCAACCTTGTTGAGACTGTGGCTTGCATAGCAATGGGGCGTTCCACACCAGCTTGTCACTGCAGAAGAACTGCGCCGAGACCCGTAGTGCTGGCGTTAGTATGAATTTCAGTGTCAGCGTCTTCGTCGAAATGAGCAAGCATTGGGGCCGCTTGCAAACGCTTGCACAATTCATTGAACGACTGCTGCTGCTCGTCCGACCAAATGAAAGGTACATCGTCGCATGTGAGCCCTGTCAGAGGCTCAGCTAGTCTCTAGAATCCCTCGACGAAGCGCCTATAATATGCGCACAAACCAAGGAAGCGTTGGACAGCCTTCTTGTCTGTGGGTGGCGAAAACTCGGCTGCGGCAGCTAACTTGTCGGGGTCTGGTCTGACGCCCTCAGGGCCAACGACATGGCCGAGAAAATTGGGCTCTTGGAACCCGAAGTAGCATTTTTCAGGCTTGATGGTGAGGCCAGCAGTACGGATCGCCGCGAGGACACTCTCGATTCGTGCGAGATGTTCGTCAAACGTGCTCGAGAACACGACGACGTCGTCCAAGTATACGAGGCAGCTGAGCATGTGTTGGTGGGCTAGTTGGTTGAGCATGACTACAAAGACGGCGGCGCCGAATAAAGCAACACACGAAGAAGGGGGACGTGCTGTCTCATGTCCCCTTTCTTCTTGTGTTGTTTTATTCGGCGCCGTCTTTGTAATCATACGAGGCAGGTTTGCCATTTGAGTTCAGCAAGCGCGGTATCCATGATCCGCTGAAAGGTGGCAAGTACGGAACAGAGACTGAAGGGGAGAACTTTGAACGCATAAAGCCCGTCAGGTGTCACAAACGCTGTTTTTTCACGATCCTGTTCATCGACTTCGCTTTGCCAATAGTCTGATTTAAGAACCAACGAAGAAAAGAAATTGGCATGTTGTAGACGATCCAAGGCGTCGTCGATGCGTGGCAATGGATAAACATCGCGCTTTTCGACACGGTTCAACTTTCTAAAATCTACACAGAAGCGTAGTGTGTTGTCTTTCTTTCTGACTAACACTACAGGGGAGGCCCACGGGCTTGTGGACGGCTCGATCAGGTCGTCTTGGAGAATCTCTTTTACCTGATGCTTGACCGCTTCCTTTTCCACTGGATACACTCTGTAAGGATGCTGACGAGCAGGACATGCGGACTAGTCCATTATAATGCTGTGCTTTGTGATGGACGTCCGCCGTACTTTGGACGACGCTGAAAAACACTCCGCAAATTCATTCACGAGACTCAGTAGACGGTCTGGCAGAGCAGCCTTAACGTGAATTCGTTTTTTTTAGGCTGGGTAATTGAGATTGCTGAGACGATGCGATTTCCAATGTGGCAATGTCAGTAACATCAATTATTTCGCGAACAAATGCGATTGTCGTTCCTCGCGGTGCATGCCGATACTCGTTGCTAAAATTTGTTAGCAAGACGACTGAACCTTTGTTCCGCACCTGAAGAAGCCCTCTGGCTATGCAAATGTGGCGCTCAAGAAGCAGGGGGATATTTGCCTCCGCAATTCCTTCGGAGTCATCCTCCATGTCGCATCGGACAAGGGCAAGTACGGTGCTCTTGGGTGGTAACGTGACGTGATCGTCAGCTACGCGAAGCGCGATGTCACGGTCGTTGCCATTCTTGTTCGCTATGGCTTGCGTAGTAGCAAAGCTGACTCTAGACTCTGGAAGTCGATGATGGCACCGTTCGCCTGAAGGAAATCCATGCCGAGTATAAGGTCCTTTGAACATTCAGGAAGAATGACGAAGTCGCCGATGTACGTGAAGCCTCGAATGTTGACTTGTGCCGTGCACCGGCCCATTGGAGTTATGAGGTGCCCTCCTGCAGTACGAATCTGAGTCCCGGTCCATTGCGTTGAAACTTTGTCCAGGATACGCGGGAGATTCTGGCTCATAACAGACGTGTCCGCACCCGTGTGACTTTGTGGTCATCTATGGTAACTGGTACGTGGCAAGATACTGAAACCAAACTACACTGCTTTCTCTGCGTCTCAATTACGTCATCTCGCGGTCGTCTTATTGGAGGATCTTCAGCGTTCGCAACTTCAGCGACTTCACCTCCGCAGGTCGCTGGACACAGTTTTCCCGGGAGGCAGGGCTGGGTGCGCGACGCCTTGTTGCGCTCGGCGTGAAGATGGGGCTGGAAGACCTGTTTCGGGCGGGTGATGGTGACCGGGGGACACGGAATCGTGGGGAAAACGAGGTCCTGGCGTCCGCGAGGTAGGCTTCAATCTCCAGGGGGCGTTCACCATTGCGCGGGCACGGCGCATTCAGTGAAAATCCACGGAGCCCAGCTCGGTGGTCCAGACACGCCCTGTAGAGGGGATCGGCTTCACCGCAATGAAAACACAATGGCCTGCGGTCTGCAGTGCGCCATACATCACTCTTGCGGGGTGGTCGTGTTTCAGACATAAATAGCGTGCGGCGAGTCCTGAAGTCGCCAGTTGCTTGTTCAACGGCGAGCACACCATGAAAGCCCGGGACGTCGCGCACATCGTAAAAAGTCGGGGTCAACGAACTTCTCGCAGATTCCGCAGACGACATGCGAGGCTGTGGCTGCCGTACCTCGTGCTGTGGTGTCTCGCTTCGCTCCGGGACTTTTACTGCTTGCCTGATTTCCTACCGGACGAGCTCCGCCAGAGCGAGTCGTGGTACCGATACCGGAGCCACCTGAAGCTTTTGAAGCTCTTCTCGGACAACAAGCATAACGAGCTCCCGCAAGGCGTCGGTATTGTCCAAGGGTATAGCGAGAGGGTCACGCGATAGGGTCGTCACGTCGCGGTTGTACTGCCTTGTTCGCTGCTGCAGTGCCTTTTCCATGGATATGACTTCCACGAGAAACTCTGCAACGGTCTTTGATGGGTTGCATATAAGTCCACCGAATAATTGTTGCTTTACGCCGCGAATCAAGTTTCTGATCTTCTTTTCTTCCGGCATGGATGGATCCGTGCGTCGGAAAAGTCGGCACATATCTTCCACAAACATTGCGACGCTTTCGTTCAGCCGCTGCACTCTCGCCTGAATTGCAGATTGAGCTCGCTCCTTGCGATCGAGGCTGGCGTATGTGCTGATTAGCTGCCGTCCGAATTCGTCCCATGTCGATACGGCCACCTCACGGTTCTTCAACCATGTCCTCGCATAGTCCTCGAGGCCAAAGTAGGCGTTGCGTAGCATGCGCTCTGGAGTCCGGCCATTGAATTCTGCGACACGCTCAATGTGATCGAGCCAGTCCTCAACATCTTCGAAAGTGTGCCCATGAAAGGATGTGGGGATTCGCGGCTGGTTAAGGACGACCTCGGTCGGTGCGGTTGAGGAAGAAGACGGAACTGAGGTACTCATTCTTTTGACTCGCTTGGGTAGAGGCTCGTGCTCAGGCGGCAGTCCTTGAAGTCGACGGCTTGTCCATACGTCAACTGGAGTCAGCTCAACCGGACTTCGAACTGGGCTTGTAGGCGGTGTTCGATCTGGGAGTGGTAGCGTGTACCCAGCACCTCCACCAGAAGAATGTAACGTAGATTGAAGACGGAGTCTTACAAAACAACGCTTCTGTTTCATGGCGGGCCAGGAGCAGAACGTGCAGCTCACGCGCTTCGCAATCTTTAATGGCGCCGACCCTTCCGCGCGCCGTCCCGCGGTGCGGGAGCCCCACATCTTTGTGCAAATATTGTGCGTTAGATTCTACGTTATACTTTGCTGTTAAGTTATGTTATGCTGTGATGTTAAGTTGTGTTCTTCTCTGCTGAGTTATATTACCTGTGTTACACATTCAAACCGCATTTGTATGGTATGTTCGCGTTTCGTTCCTATTTGTCGATTTAGGCCCATGTGTGCACGTTATAGCATTTTTCACGTGTGCCAGTGCGAACACAACAAGGTTGTTCCGGCTCACGTTAATAAAGTTCATTTATATAATTTTACATAAATAATGATTTCTTTATTATTGCATATATCCCTTACAAAAAATTTTAGTAACTTTTCATAAACCGTCTTTAGACACCGTAACAACTTCCTAGTAACCTCCTACCAACTATTGGCCACTGATATTGAATTGAAAGTATAGATATAAAATATCGATAGAATTCTTACCGACTGCTTATTATCTTATGTCGATAGGAAGTGTCAAATGTGAAGCAACTATTTATTAACCATATTAACCATATTTATTAACCATACCTCCTAACAACTTGCTAGTAACATCCTGTCGACTATTCGCCACAGATAGATAGTTGACAGGATGTTACTAGGAAGTCGTTAGAATGTATAAAGGCGGTTAATAAATAGTCGCTTCGCAGTTTTTAGGAAGTACATAAAATTTTATTCAGAGATAATTACTTTTGCAAATATGTAGTGCAAAATAACCTTTCATTATCGCTGAATAAAATTTTTAATTTACTTGCTAAAACTGTGCAACGACTATTCATTAACCACCTTTATATATCCTAACAACTTGCTAGTAACATCCTGTCAACAATCTGTCTGTGGCGAATAGTGGTTGCCAAGTGGCTAGGTGTCGCATGCAACTGAAGAAGACAGGATTACATTTGTGCTTAAACACATCCATTTAATATCCCCGAGCTAGTAATGAGGACGAGTTGTGCAGCTGCCCTTGAAGTACGCTGAAATGGTGCGTTGTCTATAAAACAGAAGAAAAAAAGCAAGATATTGGTTTTGCTACAGTGACATTGCAACACACCATGCATCTGTTTCTGAAAAAGGAAGTGCGCAAGACACAAGTTTTCAACCCTGTGTGCTCTAAACATCTCCACCTGTTTTGTGCAAAGTCCTAAAATGCATGAAATGGCTGAATTAGTGCATTAGAGCTGGGAGCGTGCTGCATGTGCGTAACATCAACAGATGCACGACACATAATCATACCAATTGTAATCTACAAACAAACGCTGTAAATCAACTTCAGTTTAATAAACTTCGATATTCGTATTGTGACCCGTACAAGAAAGTTTCATGTGTGAATTATGTAGCGTCCCTAGCTAAAGGACACAATAGACGGAAAGTATTGCTGTGGAACTGGCGTCCATCTTGTCTACCATTTTATTCTCACTTCCTTCTTCTCTTCTCCTGAACCCCGACTCCTGCGCTGCTTCATTTTCTATTCCAAGGCTCATACCGCTTCACCCTTCCAGGTTTCTTTTGCTAACCCCTCCTGGGGTAATACTTGAAAGCGTTTCCAACCGAAGCACATTCAACTGAACCACGTTCGCCAATGTACCACACAGTCTTCAATATTCCTTTCTGAGTGGCTGTCTGTCACAGAGTAAGGACCACAAAATGTTGCACTGGATTCTCTTACTCCTTTCCTAACTAGAATGAGGTCGGTGACTTGAATGTCTGGGATATCTGAGCAATGTCTCTTCTCAAAATTTTTTTCATTCGTTTACGGTACCTCTCCTCCTGCGATTTCTGTTTCCTCTCCTCGACGATCTTGAGATTTTCTAACAGCCCCAGTTCACGGTCCGCCCGAAGAATAGGGGTTTCTCCTGAAGAAGCGAACTGCGGGCTGCATCCCAAGCCACTGGTGTAGGAGCGATTGTGATGTCTTACAGCTGCTTATAAAGAGCATTTCCAACCACCAGGGAAACTATCGTAGAACCTAATGGATTGTTTCACATCTCGTATAGCACGCTCAGCAAGCCCATTCGCTGCGGGATGGTATGGCGCACAGAACTGGATCGATATATTGTGGTCTCGATCCCATCTTGCTAGCTTTTCATTCTTGAACGCTGGATCGTTGTCACATACAATTGTCCTGGTTGTCCTAAACATATCCCGTTCGAGAAGGGCGATGACACTATTCGCATCTTCTTTTCCTGCCCGTGCCGCGACCATCCTGGTGCATTCACGTATGGCCAGAAGAAAAGCTTGCGTTTTTCGGACTCCTTATCGTTTCTTATTGAGCTCGGCGAAATCCCGGTGCATAACTTCAAAAGGCACGTTCGAGTGGCAAGGTATTATCATGGCGTCCATAGGCTGCTTATATTTCACTTTCTTGACTTGAAAAATGTGGCATGAACGAACGTATCGATTGACGTCTTCTTTCATGTGAAGCCACGTAAATCTCTTGACTAGCTTGTTGTAGGTGCGCCAAAATCCGTCGTGTCCTCCAGATTCTGGGCTATCGTGGTACAAATAAAGCACCCTGGAAACCAGCGTTGGCGGGACTTGATAGCGACCTTCCATAAAAATCAATTGTTCAGTGCCTTCCCACAATTTAATTTCATTGATTCCTTCTGATTGTTCGTTGATGGCCTGCATCATCAGTCTAGACAATGCATCTGCATCAGTCAAAAGGGGTCCAGGTCTGTGGGGGATGGTGAAAGCGAACTGCTGCAACTAGTTCACCCATCTGGCGATACGTCCCTTAGGTTGGGTCATATTCAAGAGATGAGTTAGGGCCTGGTGATCGGTGAACAAAGTAAACTTCGCACCTTCTAGGTACGTACGGAAGTGCTGAATTGCTTTAAGGACTGCAAGAGCTTCCTTTTCAGTAGTGGTGTAGCTGACTTCAGATGGCTTGAGGGTGTAGCTGTAGTAACCTACTACGTTTCGCTTTTCTCGGCCGGATGCTTCTGGACATTTCTGATACAAGACTGCACCTGTCCCATAGTGTGAGGCGTCGGTATTCAGTTCAAAGGGTAAAGTGAAATCTGGTATGCGTAGAATAGGGTCAGCAGAGATACTGTGCTCCAGATCACGGTAGACTCTCTCACATTCCTCATCCCACTCAAATGGAACTTCTTTGTGCGTTAGGCGAGTGAGGCACCTTGTTTTGATGTCAAAGTCTTTTATGAAGGGTCTGAAATGTCCTGCTAATCCCAAAAACACACGCACTGAGTGGACGTCATATGGTTTTACCAGTGGGGATATCCTCTCGACGGACTCTTATTTCGTGCTTTTGGTAGTCCCATCAAAGACTCTTCCAAGAAGCACAACTTTTCTATGAAATAACGCGCTTTTCTTAAAATTAACCTAGAGGTGTGCCAAGCTCAACGCATTTAATACCTGGGACAGGTGTTCCTGATGCTCCTCCTCTGTTTTGGAGAAGACGATAATATCGTCTATGTACACGTCACAAAAGACACCTAGGAAAGGCTTCAGGACTTCATTCATAATCTTCTGGAACCATGCTGGTGAGTTTTTCCAGCCGAAAGGAAGCCGGTTATACTCGTACAGGTCGAAGGGCGTGAAAAAAGCAGTGCACATTTTTGTTTTTTCGGTTAGCGGGATCTGCCAGAGACCTTTGCACAAGTCAATACGTGAAAAACATCGGCAACCACCTGTCTCATCTATAATCGCGTCTATCTTCGGCATGGGAAATGGTATAAGTTCTGTGTGTCGATTGATAACCCTGTAATCTGTGCACAGTCTGAAAGTTCCATCATCTTTCGGCGCAATAGTTATGGGAGAGGCGAAGGGTGACACCGAAGGCCGGATTATATTGGCGTCTAGCATGTCGTGCAATTCCTTCTTCAACCATATCTTGCGCTCTCGTGACATGTTATAAGGTGATTTTCGGATGACGGTCTTGTCGGCTAGTTCGAAAGGCACCTTGTGTGACGTCATCGCTGGTGGATAGCTTCCTATGCATACCAGTTCAGGATAAGTCGTTGCAATATCCTCCGCGCACTTGACAACTCGCAGGTTATATTTTCTATCCGGCTGTGTCTCTCGCCTGGATAGTCCTTCCACTAAAACCGCATCATCCCAGTATACGTTGATTTTTAGTTTCTTTATATCTGGTCTGGATAGCAGAAAGCCATACGTCACCCTCTCAATCACCAGTACTTCACTCTCTATTTCATGACCTTGGAACTCGATGTTTACTGAGGCCCATTGATTATGCATTGTCACTTTTCCATCGTAGCCTTGCACCCGTAGTACTCTTCCACTATGTAGGTGACTTGCATCTACCAGCTTGGCATTTATTATAGACACAGAAGCACCGCTGTCAACGAAAGCTATCAAATGTCTGTTTCCCACTTTGACAGGGATGTGATGTAGGCTAGAACAAGTTAAATAAACAGTCTTAGTTGTGCTCATCGGGTCGGACTGATCACCTTTGTTTATCAGGTTTTTTTCGTCGTCGGAGCCTCTTCAGCGTCCGAAACTAAGGGGACAGGGTCGCTGTCGACGTTATTCACCCGACCTCTGGGAGTGCACCAACCCTAGTTCTGTGTGCCGCCTGCAAGGCGGCGCGGTTCTCGCTGATTACGGCTTGACCAATCCGCGCCGGACCGTGTGAAGTAACTGCTTGAGCTAGCGCTTATATTTTCTTCTGAAGTCAATGGTATGTCGTGAAGGCCCTCCAGGATCCCGTCCATAGTTTTAGGTGACCGTATTTGCAATTGCTTCAGGACTTGCGCGTGCAGTCCGTGCATTATTAGTGCTACTACGGCAGAAGGAGGACGCATAGGCTCGGCCAGCTTTAAAAGGCGGCGTTTGTCAAAGAAATATTCGATGAGGGAGCCTTGCTTGAACTTGAAATTAAGCGCGGCGTCCCACCTTTGCACTGGGTTGCTTCGGAATGTCGTCAAAAATTTTCTTTCCGATGATTCCAAGAGTGCGCCAGCCTCTTCAATAATGCGCAAATCATACCACTTCCGTGGAACACCGCTTAAGTAACTACGCATGTTAGTAATCTTGTCCTCATTAGAGTGCCAATTGTTCTTCCCAGTGGCATATTCATAGAATTCAAGCCAACCTTCTGGACTTGAAGACATGCCGTCGAATGCATCGGGTTCTACAAATTTAGTCACCGGGTTCTCAGCGTTTAAAGAGCTTATAAGCGATGTCACCAGCTGGCTTTGTTGCAAAATCTGTTCTTGTTGTAGCCGAAGAGCTTTCAAAACGAGGCTCACCTCTTCCGTCGACGACTGTGATCCAGAGTCATTCGACGCATCGGTTGAAGAACTAATTCGTCGAAGATCGCCAGACACAAGTTCACTTTCACAGCACCCTTCCGAAGTAGTTCATCATTGTCCATGGAAGCCTTCTCTAAAACCAGGTTCGCGAGTTCTGCCATGTTGAGGTAGTTCTACCGCTGGTTCATCTTCAGCTTGGTATCTCGAAAAGATTATCTTCTCTGCGGAGGTCTCCTCAAGCAAAAATGTCACATACATGTTAGACTCTGCTGTCGGCTGCGCCAAAATAATGTAGCGTTCCTAGCTAAAGGACACAATAGAAGGAGAGTATTGCTATGAAACTGGCGTCCATCTTGTCTACCATTTTATTCTCACTTCCTTCTTCTCTTCTCCTGGACTCAGACTCCTGCGCTTCTTCATCCTCTATTCCAAGGCTCATACCGCTTCAAATTATCTTTGGAAAGGCAAGGTGCCAGTCAGAACTGTGCTGCAGCTTTGCTTGGGCACAGGTGCATAGACGAGTTGACTTTTGTGTTGCACTTAAGAACCACGAAATTATAGAAGCAACATGTAAGCAGTTGAACAGGCACTATGGACGTTCTACAGCAAGATTAGAAAATGCCTTTGCTGTGCAGGTAGACATTGTCAAAGTGACCTTGTTACTAAACATGTTAGCTTTCCACAAGACATGATATTATATTATCAGTGCATTCATATGACCAAGGCCTCTATCACAAAAATAGATATGCCAACAGTAATGAGAATTTCGTAGTTATGGTGGCAAAGCTTGTATTATAATGTGCTGTTATAATCAGGTTAATAGCTATTTTAGCAGGAAAGAAAGTTGTATACCCTAACATACCACTGAAATTGCCATGAAAGGAGTTTTGTTGGAAACTGCACAAAGAATATTAAGATGCTTCTTTGTGACACATCCCTAGTATGGCGTTGACCTTCTTGGAATCCAACGGATCATTCTTTGGAAGGCATTTGACAGCCGCCCAAAGAAGGACCTCCCTTCAACCTCTTCCTTTGAAAAAGGAGGGTTAAGGAGGCCCTCCGCGAACAGAAAGCCTGAGTTGTTAGCATCCAGGCGCAGCCTCTTCAGCAGGCCCTTTTCAACATATACACCGTCACCGATGTATACCTGTGAAACAACAAGCACAGATTCATTTTATACACGCTTGATCAACGAATGGTTAGGAAATAGGGTAAGGTTTGCAAAAACGGAAGTAGCTGCTTCTTGTTGATTCGGTTTAAAGAACAAAGCAGCCTTACGTATGCCATACATGCATTGTACTCAGCTGTGTACTTTCACGTAAGACTAGAAAGTATTGGGAACTTCAATACGAAAGAAAGACATGCATTTGCCTAGATCTAAGCAAATGTGTGCCACCCCTTGACAGAGTGAGATCTTGTGCCATTCTAGCGATTAGCAGACATTGAAAGCTTCAAGCCTGATTGAGTATTGGGCCAAGCCGTGCTCGATTTGTGAGGCACAAGTGCTCTAGAACTATCAAACAAGATGCAATTGCCTTCAAATACAATTCTGACTTGCCCTTGCAGACATGCAGGTTTAAATTTACCGACTGTACTTGGGTGTAAAGATTTTGTCTAACAGAGTGAATAAACCACATACACAAGCAGCATTCTCATAGTTAGCATAGTCTTTAATAGATACAGATACCTTCAATTTAGAAAGCCCGTTATATAGGGCCTCATCAAACTAATTTCATAAAAGGTTTGTCAAGGTAGAAGCATAGAATATAAATCATTAGAAGAGAGGCGAAAGGAGTTCATTATTGCAATTATTACTGAAAATTAAATTTTAGACAGCTCATCCCAATGAGAAATTGATGTAAGCAGTTTGTACATGCCACATAAGCATTTAGTTATCAAAAATATTGATAAGAGAAAACCTTCGCTTGCAGGTTCATCAGTGCAAGCAGCCATGCCCTCGTGGAGACAATTTTTTTTTCTGTAGGCAGAAAGAGGCTCGAGTATTTTGTTGACGCATATATGTGTCCATGCATATATGTTATCTCTGTTGTAAACCTTTTTTCATGTATATGCAAGGTGTGTATATAACATCTTATTGTGCACAAAATCAAATCCATAAGAACCTGACAAGAAGCTAATCAAACAAGAGAGCAATCCCAGTGACAAGCCGTGCTAAACCAACGAGACAGCCATCCCGATAACAAACCATATCAAAAATTTCACTGCCATGAATTCTGACCTTTGAAACATAACGTGTTCATGAATGTTATGTACATTTGGGCGATGCGCAACTTTAAACAATGGTTACGGCAACATCAGAACGATGTGGATAAGAAAAGAGTGGCATCAAATGCTTTGACAGAGCATGCAGCAATGACTAAACACAATAGTGACTGGGTGAACTCTAGCATAATCGGCCAGGAAAGAAATTGGAAGCTATGCCTGTACCCGGATTCGCTAGAGATGCAATCAACACGACACACGCTATCTGAAACCAAGGTGCCCTCCCCCTTCTAATGCTAAAGGATACTTCTATATGCACTTCTACTTTTTTTGCCCCATTGTGAACAAGGCTTCCATATGGAAGCCAAAATGTATTGCTTTTAATGTTGTATTTGGTTGGTACATGTGTTTCTTTGTCATGTTTCATACCGACCACACAGGCTTCCGTGAAACTCTTGATGATCAACTTTTGTGCGAAAGCATTGCTTAAGGCACTTTTGCCTAAACCCTGTTTTTAGGTGGTAGAACATATTTTTCTAGGCGCTCTAGATCACATTATTCTCAGCAAGAAACCTCAATTCGAGGTTCTTAAAAAGGCAATTCGGCTCGATTAATATAGAGTCTATATGGAGTATATCAGGCGTAATTACTCAAGCCCCCAATTATATTTAACTCACAGGAGGCAACTTTTGGTAAGCTCATTAAACAGAGGGCAATCCACCAAAACATAAAATTCTTGATCAGCCAATAGAAATCGTGAAAATGGCAATTCAGTAAAATGAATGCATATTAGACAAATGTATCCTACAACTCGAAAAATAGCGCCAGTTTTGTACACACCTTTGTGAAAGCACACAGATCAGGTGCTTTATGGTCGTGCTGTCCAGCTTCCAGCAATGCAGCAGGTTCCTGCAGGATGCAGGGATGCCTCCAGAATTCGCATAGCCTTCAAAAGAAATATTTAATTTATTGTGCTGTGAACCTGAAACTTTGTGATTTGCCAGAGTCATGTAGAATCAAAAATAGTGCCTCACACAGCCAGCTGCATGAATTTGCGTCTGGTTTGCTAAGAGATGGTGTGGGCAAGCAAAAAAAGTAGAAAGAAACGTAGCTCCGACATTTCGAGAAAATCCTTACCTGGCCTGTACACGAGACCATTAAGCCGTAACATTATTACTAACTTACTCTAAAGTGTCTTCTACTTTCACACGCACTAATTTTTACACATACCCATTTTTACCAGAATGCGCATACCGTTGGAAATTATCGCCTCAATTCATATTCAATGCGTTTGGCATACTTCACTGAGTAATATAAGAATACTTGAAAAATATTTTCTTCTGCCCCTTGAATTTCGCATTAGAAACCATTCCCTGTTAATGTGTAATGCAAGTAGGCAAATTCCAAGCACTGAACAATCCTTTCATTTTTTACCCTCTCTTACAGCTACACTGTTTGCATAAAGACTTCAATACCATGTAGAATCATCGTACACTGTACATTCTTCCCTCTTATTAGTTGTGAACACTGCATATCGCTCCTATTGTGCCAAAGTTGGCTTGTAGAAAAATAAATAAATAATTCATTTATTTGCACGCTAATACAAAGAGCTCGTGTATAAAAATAAAGATGTTTTTGTTTGTTTGAAGCCGCTGTGGAGTTGGCAAGGCAGCTGCATGATGAATTGCAGGAACCTCATGCGGTGTTTCCCTCATTTGTCAGAGTTGCAGGTTCAGTGCATCTGACAAGAACAGACGCCCGGCTCTTGTTCATTCCCATATTCTTGTTTTCCGGGCGACCGCATTAATTCTGCTACAGCGAAAGCTTCACTATTTCTGAGGTTTGCCGTTCGCTTTGTTCCAAAAATGGTTTCAGGATTGCAAACATGACATTGTCATGAATATCTCGACGGATAGTTTGACAAGGAGCGATGTCGCGGTGGCAACGGCACCGCAACGGCAACGGTGTCAACGGCACAGCGAGCAAATTGGCATGCCACCTGCACCTTTCAGCAATTTCAAACGTGATTGCATCGCAACAGAAGCCAAGGTAGTCGTAAAATATTCACGGCACGAACCAATAGAGTAGGATCAACTTTAAGAAGCAGTCCGGCGTGCATTTTCTCATTACCTTCACACCAGATCAAGGTTCGAGGTACGCACACTTCCGTCCAATGCTACGTACATCCAAATCGTCAAATGTCGCAGCAAGCTTACTTACTGGATTGGTTTCAGAGTACTGTTATTAGCCCCAGTGAAGTAATTGCATACTTAGAACAGTTTCTTTTCTTTTTATGCAGAAAGTTGTCAGATAGCTTCTGTCGCCGTTGAAACCTCATTTGATCAATCAGTTTCTCTTTTTTTTCAGCGTTGGGCAGCTCAGGTGCACTTCACGGTGCCCCACTGTTGCAATAAACATGACGTCCTTTTGAAGTTAATTTTCTTCGTGCGACTGACACCCAACGTACGTACTTCGTACGTACGTTGGGTCTTGAGCAAAACAAATTAATCCAAACGCGGACGTTAACTTCGTCAACTGGTGCGAATACCCACTGCGCATGCAATTTGCGGTCTCGCTCCTCAATGCTACGTGTAAGACCAACTCGGCTGATGCATATATACGCCTTCTTTGAAACGTTTCGTGGCGTGTGTGACCCGAAGTATTCGTCGCAGCACAATGTTCTTCGTTCGACCATGTTTATTCACTCAACTGTCTTCGCTTTGCTGCTCAGCGCCTTGTCGTTCGGAGCCTGTTTCCAACTTCCGGACCCTTCTAGAAAGGCCCATCAACTTCTGGACCAACTTCTGGAAAGGCCCTGAGCTGGGGCCTTTCCAGGATAATTCAGCGGTGATTTGGCTTGTCCCAGAGAAACTTCTTGCACATCCCGCGGCTAGAGAATCAGTGCAATGCAAGAGCACGTGACAAAGTTCAAGCAAGCCTAAATTTAAGATTGGCTCTTCCTTGTCGAGCTAGCAATAAAAAGGTTTCAATTTCCACAATAATTAAAGCGTACAATTCATCGTGCCATATTTCATACCTACATTACCTATGGCCACCTTGTCTTGGGTACCTTAGGAAAGACTAACACCCACACACCAATTAACCCTGCAGAAGAAAGCTTCAAGCCTTATTGCTGGCGCTGCTTAAACAGCACAGAGGAAAAATTTGTTCATTCAATACAAAGCCTTACGCATATATGTGCCTTTTAAATGACATCTAGTTTGTAAGCTGATTTTCTTCCCAATGGGTTTGTGATTTCATAAAACCAATCTTCACACTAACACCTAAGAAGAAGCGTGTCGCAACCGGCAGTACAGAGGAGCGTACGAAAACCAATTACGGGAGGCGAAGTTTACATTTTGTTCTTTCTAACAGAATAAATATACAGAAGAAAAGCAATACAAACGTTCTTAGATTGTTCCGAACACACTTTAAACTACACTTCCTTCAGAAAGTAGCGTAGCTGGTGGTATCTAGTGCGACTTTGTATACCATCATTATTTCCTCAGTGCTATGAAGTGTGATTTCGTAGTGTAGTCACTTATAAAAAGTTACTTCACGTTTTGGAATGATATAATTACGTACCGCTTTGCCTGCACCGACTTTCTTTACACAGTTTGTGCTTTCTCTGTTATATGGCGATCATAATTTTATTGATGGGATGGGCGGAGGGCTCTTTTTCTTTCTTCAAAGAGTGCTAGTACACTCGTGCTGTGCTGCTCTTTGCCTTGTCTGTTGTCGGTCCATGGAGCACTTTAAAATCACTTTCGTGGCTTCTAGTTGCGTTTGACTTACATGGATTATCATGTCTTATAATACCAATTCATGGAACCTGAAGACGATAACTGTACACTCTAAATTTGTTCGCGCTTAGCAAGCATGGGTGTCGACGATTATTTGCATGCTTGTTCTAATCGTGGTGTGCTTTCGCGCTGAAAAATCACACTTCCTGTGCCTCACTCGCGGGATACGTAACGGTTGCGAAGCGTGACTGACTACTATTTTTCGCACGCTCGTTTTAGGCGTGGTGCGCTTTCACGCCAAGCTCTCACGCTTGCCATCCGTGACGAGCGACCGCCGTAACGCTTCGCGAAGGTGAAAGATATATGATTTTTGCTTAATTGCTTCGGCATTCTCTCCCTCTGTGAGGTGCCTTTATGACTCGCTGCCGATCTTGAGCTGTGCGTAAGCACGCAATATGTGCCGTTAGGTACAACATGGAGAGTAGCCAGTGAATTAGTGAAAGCCTGTCTCATATTGTGTGTACTACCTGTACTACAAGCTGCATTCCATATTTATAGTACAGCTAGCAAGCTCATGTTACGCGGTCGCAGTGCAGTGTTCTAGTTTGCACATTTGCAAGGTGGATATTGAAAGTTGATTTTTGTAATTAGCTATTTAATGACGGTCATCAGTACACTCTCCAAGCAGCCGCCACGCCCATAATTGCGGCACAGCAAATATTGTCTTCTTTGAGCTTTCTTTTTAAATTATTTCTGACGGTCAGAAAAGTACCTTGCAGGGAAGGAGAATGCTGGATCAAGTAAGTAAAAATCCTAGCACTTTCACTAAGCGTTAGGAGGTCGCCAGTCACGGATCGACAAGCGTCACATTGGGATTGCGATGTTAAAGCTTCGTTACACAGGGCTCAAAACTGAGTAGCGTTAGCTGAATGAAGGCGTTTTAATTTGCCTCTGAAACTTCGGTTGTGACAAACCGAAGCACCGTTCCAGGCATTGCAAGACAAACGTTCGTAATGCATCTTGCACAAGTGCACCTAGCGAATCCTAGAATAGTAAAAAAATAATAAGTGAGGATTTATGTGAGGATTGCTATGACGCTTTGCGTTTTGAATCAAAGCTGATGAGCAATATAGAACGATGAAGTGAAACGAATTTTAAGTTGGAGTGAAACATTTTATTCACAATAACTTACAAGAACGTTTCCTTATATAGAAGAACAATCCGAAAATAAAAGACACCATAAAATAGGCTCCAGATGAACTCTTGATGTCGGTTTGATGCGGCACGTGAACTTTGCTATGTACGTCACTCAAGCGAAGTGTAGCTTCGTCAATAAATCCCGTAGCCTGTATTGCGCCAATGGAATTTTGTCGATGCCGACACATCTCACAACTGCTTTAGCGAAACCTAGCAACTACCCGAAAGCAGCAGCATACGTAACGTTATTTACGTAATACGAACTCAAACGAAGCACCATGGCTTTTTCCAGTGATGCTGGCAGCTGGCACGGCTGCCAGCTGCAGCTGGGCGACGTGAAGCAGCTGTCATGCGGCTCTTTGCCGCATGCCAGCTGCTTCACGTCGCCCCATACAATGCCCGCGCCAACGATGTCCGCGCATGGAACCTGGCAAAGATAAAATAAAAAAAAATAAAGTGGAACCTGACGGAATGAACCGCTGACAAATTGAATTTCGTGGAGAACTACAAATTCATTAAAATTACTTTATCGGCAAGCCTCACACTGCGAGTGCGGCGTTAAATATTCATTATGCACGGGTCAAAATTGAGTAGCGCTAGCAGAATGAATGCGTTTTGGATTGTCTCTGAAACTTCGGTTTTCACAAAACAGTTTACTCACCGCTAAAATTAGGGCGCTTTTTGTGAGCCTTGGCCGTAGGTACACGTCGACGCCTGTGTATGATGGCTCCACTAGGGATGCAAGTGTCGCCGCTGCTGGTAAGACTTTTCTGTGGTGTTTTACATTGCATACGACAATGTTTGGAGATCTCAACTCACATTAGAAGGCAAGCTTAAAGAGAAAACATGGAAATAAACTTCACTAACACATATTACAGTGCATAATCAGCAAAAAATTGAGACTCTTTGTTGGTTTAACTATAGCGCCATTGTGGGCCAGCAAGTACAGTACAAACGAGTTCTTCGTAGCGTACGCATCGACTGTGGGAATCTGCGGTATACAATATTTTTCGTCATTTTCGAGGCACACTGTGGAAGACGGAGGGAGCAAGCGCTTTTTACCCTCACGCACGAGAAGCCAGGCGCTTCCTTCACCGGCAGCGTTGCGCCTGCTGCATCGAAATTGGCCACCGACGCGAACCCCGACTTGGCCGCGAAATTTGGCGCCAACGAGCGAAAGCTGACGAGCCAAAGACGCCGGGACCGGCGGAAACCGAGCGGCGAACGAGATAAGGGACTCTCAGCGCCGGAAACGACAGTAACACTCCTCCGTTCTTTCTTGTCAACTTTCTCGGTCGAGCTCACGACCAGAGTCAAACAAAAGCTACATAGAGAACTTGCATTAACACTAATGCGAAGTTCAGAGCTCAATAAAACATCTACACAGTACACTAAAAATGTTGATGTTCGGAAAATAGTTCTGAGACAATAATGAGCAAAAGCATTGGGAAATAATTTGCTTACCCATATATTTCAAGAGACTGTGAATGGCAGGTGAGTGCCAACAGTAAAAACACCATCCGGCCGGAATGTTGGCGTTCGTAGTGAGCGGCGCCGTGTTACGCGACCACGGAGGGTAGTCATACTCGGCGTTCTTGCACCAATACCGCGCGGCGCACCACACAGGTGAATCGATGTCAAATTGCTTATCACGTTGTTCCTTCTTCGCCACTTTTTACCATCAGAAAGCCAGCACTACGCACAGTACACACTTGAAAGGCAGGCAGACACGAAGCAAAATTTGGAGGACGCCTCAGCTTCGCCTTTAAGAGCGGAACGCGATAACATTCAAAGATCCCTAACTGCATCTCACGCTTCCCAGCTACTGGAGTGTATGTTACCGCAATGTCTACCTAGAAACGCTTACCGCGAACGCTATGCACGAAGGAGAGCGCTGTGGTCGCACCACGGCCTCTTGCGTGAGCCGCGATGCGGAGGGGAGCGCCTGGTGGAGTTTACGCAAGAGAGAGAGAGAGAGAGAAACAACTTTATTTGCCACTGCAGGGTAGGAAGTTAGGGCAGGTAGGCCTAGTGTGGCTGCCAGGTGGGGGCGACGTCTTGGGCCCACGAGACGAGTGCCAGTTGCGTTTTCTTGTCTGCTCTTGTCAGCAGCTGGTTCCAACCCTCCTCGGAGGGAGCTGGCAGTAATAATTGTGGGGGAGGGTTACCCTCGCATCCCCAGAGAATGTGTGCCCGAGTGGCGAACACTCCATGGTCGCACTTAGTACATACGGGGTCGTAATCCCTTCCAGTGATTAAATAAAGCCTAGAATGACTGAGAATTGAATCAGTCTGCAGTCTGCGAAGCATGGTGGCTTGCGCTCGTTCGAGGTCGGCGTGGGGAGGCGGGTACACGCGTCTCGTCTCCTTGTAGAAGTTTGTAATTTCTGCATAGGATTTGGGGGCCTCTGCGAGCACATTTGGGTTCGAGGGGCCGGCCTCCTGGTTAGTTAGGCCTCGGGCTAAACGGTCGACCCCTTCGTTCCCAGAGTTCCCCGCGTGAGCAGGTACCCGCACTAAGCTTACAGTTCTGTCGAGAGCGCAACCGCGGAGGATGTGTGCGGCGGGGAGACAGAGTGAGTTTTTTGAGAAATTTTGGATGGCTTGTTTAGAGTCACTGAGAACCGTGCTTGTGCGGGGGTCCGCGATGGCTAGCGCGATAGCGACCTCTTCGGCAGTGGTGGAGGAGTGCGTGGGCACTGTAGCGGCACTGATGAGAGTGGTGGTTGGCGTCGCTACGCAGGCTACGTATGTGTTAGAGTCGCATTTCGCCGCGTCCACGTACATGGCATGTTTATGCGCCGACACAAGCGCATAATCATTCTTGTTCAAGGAAAATTCATACTCCCAAAGTCTTACATTAATGCACCAGCCCATTTGCCCTGCGTACACTCGCCCACACTTAAGCGGGAAATGGTCCACAGAATTGGTACTGCAGGCTAGTTATTTATTAACATAATTCACTTTGCACCCTACATTAGAATTACGTTTTGCTCACCTTGCTCCGCTTTAGGCCACCGGACAAATAGCATTCAATTTTCCAGGAGCCGTACAGTCAACTTGCACCCCATAACAACCTGCAACGTTTTTGAGGCCATGGTACAAGCGATATGTGTAGGGTACAGCTACCACAGGCTTCTTCCTGCATTTTTCTTCGGCTTCCTGCCTCCTCGAGTTTTTTCACTCATTTAATCAGCTTCCCACCGCTGCCCGTTATTAAGCTACTCGGGTAACCAGCTTCCTCTACCTTGGCTACCTGAACTGCAAAGGCATCGCCCATTGCATGCACACGTGTTTTTACAAGGGTGGCCCAAAGTCCGAAGATGCAAATGGGATTTTTGTCTAATTTGGAATGGCCTGAGGTAAAGTGCTACAGAGGCTTCGGAGAATGGGGAAAATATTCCCAACAGACATGGTTGTCTAAACAAGTTAGTCTAAGGTCAACGTATTTCTGTTCACCCTCTCTGGCTTGCTCCGAGGTGAACCTTAACGCCTGATCAAGTTTGGTCAGGGTTTGAGGGTCAGGTCAGGGTCAACGCTCGTCCTGGGTTCTTTCCCCTGGTCTGTCGTTCCGCTGTTACCATTATGAATGCATAACAACTCGGCCACTTTTCCATTTCCGTAATATACAGCAGCACTTGTCGTCTATTCTATCACAGAAAACTAAACAAAGCGTAAACTGCTTACTCTGTGACACTACTGACAGGCGAGAGAGAGGGTCCAGTTTTAGAGAGTTCGGCTGTCTAAGCGTGGTTGGTCATATTGTTGCTCCATGACCACCGCTTCTTTGCGGCCTTGTTCACCATCATATTTTGCAGCTATTCATGCGTCTTGGAGTAACATGCACGCTGGGAAGTTTCTAAATCACCGAAGCACAGGACTAAAGAGTCCCTCGTATCCCTGGCGCTGTGTCGCGAACGGGGATCTTATACGGTGTGATTGGCATCCAAGCTGAAGTGAGCAGTTCTCCAACCATAATGTTTGGTGTGACATGAACGTTAACATTATTTTTACAATGTGTAATGATGCCTAACTTGATGGAGCGCGAAATAAGTTTATGCTGAGTCGCTGAGATATTCCTAATTTGAAGCTAGTGAAATTTTTGTTATGCAGGAAGGTTTGCCCTAGTTACAAGTACTTGAAAGCGGAGAGGCTTCTGCACTTCTTGATTAGATACAAACCAACTACCTCATATACTAATCAACTGCCTTGTTGTGCTTATTCGAGCGAACAAGCCTACTAGCATGACGCTACAGGGGGCAAGGGGGCATGGCGACACTCTTTAGCATGGTAAATAAATCATACTACACAGGAGAGAATGCTGCCGTAAACACCAAATAACGAATATGACGGAAGTCCGTGCAGTGGGGAATGCGTAGCGACGAGGGTGGCGATATGGGCTTGTTGGTCGATCCTTATTGAAAGGTATCTGTAAAGCGAACGAAGACGAAGACAAGCGCTGACTATATAGTTAGCGCTTGTCATCCTCTTCGTTTCTTCTTGTGTCCTTGGTTTGTTGCGCTATACAGATACCTTTCAATGCGTAGCGCCTCTGAAAAAATCGGTCATGCATTCAAATGACTCGATCCAACACCCGCCATCTCAACTGAAAATAATGACTTTATGGCGCCATCGCGTGGTAATTGGTTGAATGTGAAACATCACGAGAAATAATTTTATCAACAGTCACAAAAGTGCTTGCAACGGTAACAACGTCCGTGATACTTGGCGCATTAAAAGTACGTCAACTATCACACACTGCGTTCAGAATGCTAACGCAAAAATTCAGTTTTGTCGTTTGGATACTTCCGGGCTTTAGGAAGGGCCAATAATGCGATACCCACTTATTAGAATTCCCAACAAAAGTATATTCCAGTATGAACAAGTATGAATAACAAAAAAAATTGAGAGCATAATTTAAGATTTCGCCAAGGGACTTCACTGTTTAGATCACTGTGGCGTCACACCAAATTTATCTGCCCTTCTACTCGAGCCTTTATCATGGTCTTGGTTGAGAATTTCTTCGTGCCTTTGTGGCCAACTTCACCTCACCCTTTCAGAGGTAACTTCTGGTGACCCACAGGGTAGTGTGCTACGCCTACTCCGTTTCTTATTCTACAATGAAGATCTGCCCACTAGCATTCTGTACTGGGTGCGACTATTTGCTCACGATTGCGTAATTTATCTTGCCATTGATACTTCCAGTGACCACTAAGCCTTACAACATGACCTTGATCTTCTCCAGCAGTGGTGTGTTCGATGACAAATGACATTAAGCACTTCCAAATGCAAAGTTCTTAAAACTAGCCGTAAGAAAGAAACCTCTGATATTTCCGACGCCATAAATACGGCTCCAATGCCTCGCGCGTCTTCGAATTAATTTTTTCTCGTTCATCTTACTTCTAGCCTATCAGTGCCCACCCAGATTAAACAGATAACCGCGAAAGCTATGAAAACAGCTCTACTCGCGCAGCGGCCCATGTGACATTAGAAAAATTGCTTACTTGTCATTTGTTCACCCTCAGCTCTATTATGCCTCGTCTATTGGTTTACCACATCAGGAATATTTATTCTACGCTATTGAAGCACTGTAAAACCGTTCTATTTGGTTGAGAAAGCGCAACTGAGATCAACACTTCAGAACACAAAATTAAATTACGCACATTTCCCTTCAACCTTCAGAAATGCGCCTTTCTCCAGCCATGTCGTTCCTTTTTTGCAACGAAGCCAGTTGCCTGTATCCCTTGTATGCAACCCCTGCATGCGTTCGCAGGAAGTACCCTGGTGGCCTTACGTCCGTATGCGAGAAAGCAATGTTTGCGACAATCCCGGAGATAGTGCAATACCGGGCCGACCAGCAGGGGAGGTGAGATTTTGTTCAACATACACACACTAAGCAAAATACGCACATCCCAATACGATGACTGCTGTCCTTGGTATGGTGACACACCAGCCCTCAAGCGCATCACTTGGCATTGCAAACAAAGACCACCTGCGTTTAACTAACTTCTCGTCAGACGCAACGAATTTGAAATATCGTGGGAGGAGCGACTCGCCCGGCAGGACCTGGGAAGCCAGCAAGCAACCTTGGACCAGGCCGAACGAGCCAGTAGAGCAAGTGGGGCCCTGGAATAAGGGCTCCGCCCGCAAGAACCTCAGTCCTCTGTTTAAATCAAATGTGTATTCCTCCTTCACCGCGCTTCAAGCACTCCGCCAGCTACCAAAGATAAGTGCAACATCTTGGATTCAAATAGAGCCACGTGAATTCGGTGTTGTAGGAGAAACCCTCTCTCTCTCTCTCTCTCTCTCTCTCTCTATATATATATATATATATATATATATATATATATATATATATATATATATATATATATATTGTTACGAGCACGGGGAAAAGGGGTTTATTTAGGCGTGCGAGGGCAGGAACGGCAGGCTACGAAGAACAGGAATGGCCGCTGCACAGTCTTCGTTCTCCTCTTCCCCTCTCTTCTTGATCCCCGCGTCCCTTTGACGCGCTTGGACGTAACATACCTCCCCTCGCAGACAAAGCCCCCTGGGCGAGTCAACTAGCTTGTCGTGGCGTACATGATTTCAACCGTGCGACATGCGCGACTTGTGTCCTAGCAGAACGTCTACCAGTGTTCGTGAGGCGCGCGAGAGTATAGTTCACTTCGCTGACTTTGTCGATGACAACATACGGTCCATCGTAGTTTGCCAGCAGCTTTTGACACAAACCGCGCTTCCTTGTGGGAGTCCAAAGCCAAACGAGATCACCAGGGTGATATGTAACAGGCCGATGTCGTGCGTCGTAGCGGGCTTTGGAGTTTTCTTGTGATGCCAAAGTCCGCAGACGCGCAAGTCGCCGAGCCTCTTCAGCGAGGCATAGCGTATCGGCGACCGTAGGATTTTCGTGGTGGTAAAAGGGGAGGACAGTGTCGAGCGTATACTGGGGCAGCCGAGCATATAGAAGGAAGAAGGGGCTGTAGCCGGTTGTCCCGTGCTTGGCGGTGTTGTAGGCGTAAGTAATAAACGGTAAAACTTCATCCCAATTCCTGTGATCGGACGCAACATACATGGAAAGCATATTGGTGATTGTTCAATTAGTGCGCTCAGTGAGGCCGTTCTTTTGCGCTCGCGTCTCCTACTGGAAGCCGGCCTCCGCTACAGTGTGACAACCAGCTATGACCGCTGGATACATGACAACAGATTCCACAAAACAATGCTCCAATTCATACACAACACAGGCCTCACAGCACACATATAATACACATATACAGTCCAAGAATTATGCCTTAAGGGCAAGCCTTATCGCAAAAAAAAAAAAAGTTTGCGGATGATACGGCGTCGAGTGCCGGAGGTGCGAGTTACATAAACGCACAAGCTCTTCCACGATATCCGCCGTGAATTGACGTCCCCGGTCGCTTATGATAACACCAGGCGGTTCATGTCGTAGAACAATAGCGTGAAGTAAGAAAAGCGACACTTCGGTGGCAGTTGCTGATAGTATAGCCGCCGTCTCGCAATAGCGTGTGAAATAGTCGGCGCAGACAATTATCCAGCGGTTCCCCTTAGATGACTTTGGAAAAGGGCCTAACAGATCAATTCCAACTTGCCGAAAGGGTGAGCTGGAAGGCGGCACAGGTTGAAGGAGACCAGATGGGGCAGTGGTTGGGCGTTTCCGACGTTGGCACTGTATGCAGCTGGCGACATAAAACTCAACCGAATGTCGCATCCGGGGCCAGTAAAAGCGTTCTTGAATGCGATAAAGTGTGCGCACAGTGCCTAAGTGACCGGAGGTAGGGTCATCGTGCATAGCCTGAAGGATTGCTGGCCGGAGACGCTCCGGCACCACTAGAAGGAAGCGTGCACCCGTGCTTGAGTAGTTCTTTTTGTACAGGAGCCCGTCACGTACACAGTAGCTGCTTGTTGCACTTGAATGGGCAGAAGTAAAGAGTGGCTCCAATTTAGTGTCTGTCCGTTGTTCTGCTTTGAATGCATCGATATCAGGAAAAGCGGGTGTCACAGAAGGGACGAGATGATCAAAATCGTCTGCGTCGCAGTCCGTCGTGGCAAGCGGCATACGGGAAAGGCAGTCTGCGTCAGCGTGTTTTCGGCCACTCTTGTAGGAAACAGTGAAGTTATATTCCTGCAACCTCAAAGCCCAGCGCGCAAGGCGACCACAAGGGTCGCGAAGGTTCCCGAGCCAGCACAGAGAATGGTGGTCTGTGACGACTTGGAATGGGCGTCCGTACAAGTACGAGCGAAATCGCTGAACCGCAAAGATTACAGCGAGGCATTCTTGTTCTGTCACCGTGTAGTTGCGTTCAGGTTTGCTTAATGAGCGACTTGCATAAGCAATCACGTGCTGACGGTCGTCATAGCGTTGGACCAAGACGACACCCAGACCAACGCCACTAGCATCTGTGTGGATTTCTGTTGGCGCAGTATGATTAAAGTGGCGAAGGATAGGTCGGGAGGTTAACAGGAACTTCAGCTGACGAAATGCAGAATCGCACTCGGGTGTCCACTCAAACCGTGCGTCTTTATGTAGCAGATTTGTCAGAGGATAAGCGACGTCAGCAAAACCAGGAATAAATCGGCGAAAGTAAGAGCAAAGACCCAGAAAACTACGAAGTTGCTTCACTGACTGCGGTGCACTGAATGCCTCGACAGCTGCCGTCTTGAGGGGATCAGGCCGGATACCGTCTTTGTCAACAAGATGACCCAGCACAACTGTTTGACGGTCACCAAAGTTACATTTCTTGGAGTTCAGAACCAGGCCAGCGTTTTTGATGCGGTCGAGGACAATATCCAGGCGCGTATTGTGCTCATTGAATGTGCGCCCAAATATAACAACGTCGTCAAGATAGCACATACAGATGTTCCACTTTAACCCACGTAGAATGGTGTCCATGAACCTTTCAAAGGTTGCTGGAGCGTTGCACAACCCAAATGGCATCACATTGAATTCGAATAATCCATCCGGGGTTATGAAGGCTGTTTTCTCCTTGTCTGCCGGGTGTATCGGGATTTGCCAATATCCTGAGCGCAGGTCCACTGAAGAAAAATAAGAGGCCGAATGCAGGCAATCAGTTGCATCATCAATCCGGGGCAGGGGGTAGACATCCTTCTTAGTCACGGCGTTTAATCTTCGATAATCGACGCAAAATCTCCAGTTACCGTCTTTCTTGCTGACAAGTATGAGCGGAGCTGCCCAAGGACTCGAGGACTCTTGTATTATTCCATTTTTCATCATGTCATTCACTTGTTCCCCGATTATCTTCCGCTCGTTAGGCGACACGCGATAAGGCTTTTGCCTGATCGGGCGCGCAGATCCCGTATCGATAGTATGGCGTGTTCGTGACTCGGGGATCGAGAACGCTTTGTCCCGCTGCGCAAAGTCAAGCACTGACAGATGCTTAGAAAGCGTATCCACCAAGGTATGGCGCTCCCTTGTGCTGAGTGACTTGTTTAGCATAGACAGAAGCTTTTTGTCTGAGACGTGGCGAAGGTCAGCAGGTTCACACGGCCGATCTGTTAGTACGGCTACGGACGAAGACGTGTATTCTGTAAAGTAGGCGAGTTTCAAGCCGTCTGGAAGCAGGATGGGTTCTGCCGAGCAGTTGGCCGTCCACAAGCCAGCACGCCCGTTGCCGATGGATACCACACAATGAGGGACAAAAACGTTCTTCTTCATACAATTGAGATGCATTGGCTCTACGGAGGCATCAAAACTGTCTGGAACTTCACCGCGACACACAACCGGCACGCACACAGAGGTGGACGCAGGCACAACACTATCTGCAGACACACAAAGTTCACCTTGACGGCAAGTCTCCTCTAAGAGCCCGGACGAAACATGGCCATCGACGCAAACTTCCCCCGTGCGACAATCGACGGTCGCACCACACTGTCGCAAAAAGTCGATGCCCAAAATCACTTCGTGCGTCGATCGGGGAATAACTACAAACTCCGTCGCGAAAATTCCACCAGCCAAGGATACGTCAGCAGTGCACACACAAACAGGGCGCAACGACTCGCCGCTCACTCCACAAAACGTTGCAGCCTGGTCCCACCGAAATACAACTTTACGCCCCAACCGACCTTTAAAACCGAGACTCATTACGGATACAGTTGCTCCGGTATCCACTAAAGCCATTGTAGGAACACCATCAACAAGTACATGCACTTTGTTCTTAATCATAGCAACTGCGGGGGGCATTTCTGTCGATAGCACGTGTCGAGCGACCTCACCCCCATCGGCCGCGCTAGCTAGTTTTCCGGTTGTGAAGGCGAGGAGGAGCGGCGCACTGGCGATGGCGATTGACGTAAACGCGGTGCACGAGAAGTTGGCGGTGGCGTCAAACTCCTGTAAGATGCCGGCGAGCGGCTCCTGAAGCTTCTCTGCCAGTAATCGTTGCCAGGAGGGACGCCAGCTGACCAAGAGGTGGTTTACGGCTCTTGAGTTGTCCTCGTAGGAGATGTGGGCTTTGTTGAAAATCCGGATCGACCATTCCACGTTGTTGGGCGACGATTGCAAAACCTCGCTATGTGGCCCGCGACACCGCATTGGAAACACACCGGCAGATGCCTCGAATTGCGATGTTCTTCCATGTAGTCGCGCATGTTGCTGTCGACTGCATAGACAGCAGGTGGGTGACATTCATCGTGGCTAGGCATCGGCCGCCGGGAGGCCTGCGTGCGGCGTGGGTGTTGGCCGTAGTCATGACCTTGATAGCTCATGGTCCCTCTCGTTTGTGGGGTAGACCTATACTCCATGGTCGCTGAGTGAACCGTGGGTTGCCATGCGGTCGAAACGGCCGTGTTTCTCATCTCGTGTGGTGAGTACGCGCCAGTGATGCCGGGTGTGCAACGGTACATCTCTTCCTGATGGAGCAACTCTTCGCGAACAATCTGCCGTATAGTGGGTGGAAGGTCAACACACGAGCTCGGGTCTACACTCGCCACCGTCGTGACATTAGCCAGGCGACCAAACTTCGGTATTATCCGTCGCATCTTCAACGTCTCAGAGGTCCTGCAGTGGCGAATGACGTCAGACACGGAGTCCAAGCTTTCCTTGCCGATCAAAAAATTGTAGACGTCTTCGGCTATTCCTTTCAACAAATGTCCCACTTTGCCATCTTCAGACATCTGAGAGTTGACTATTTTACAGAAGTACAGCACTTCTTCGATATAAGTCGTACAGGTCTCGCCGCGAATCTGAGCTCTTTGCGAAAGCGTCTGTTCAGCGCGTTTCTTTTTTGCGCTAGAGTCTCCAAAACACGCTCTGAGCTCCTCGACGAAAAGCTCCCACGAAGTGAGCGTGTCTTCGTGATTCTCATACCAGACGAGCGCTGTGTCGGTAAGGGAAAACACAACATTGGACAACTGTGCGGTCGAGTTCCAACCGTTAGACCGGCTCACCCTTCGGTAGTTCGTGAGCCACTCGTCGACATCTTCTCCGGCTTTTCCTCCGAAAGTGAGTGGCACCCGGTAGTATTGCCACGGAACACCAGGTGTTGGCCTTGAAGCCGCGTCAGATCCTTCGGGAATCTGGCAGGCGTATTCAGGCATGGCAGGTGAGGGTGGCGGAAGTCCGGCAAGTCGACGGCTTCGGCGAAGTTGTAGCAGCGTAGGCTCCGTGATTCCGAGGTTTACCCCGCACCTCCACCAATTTGTTACAAGCACGGGGAAAAGGGGTTTATTTAGGGGTGCGAGGGCAGGAACGGCAGGCTACGAAGAACAGGAATGACCGCTGCACAGTCTTCGTTCTCCTCTTCCCCTCTCTTCTTGATCCCCGTGTCCCTTTGACGCGCTTGGACGTAACAATATATATATATATATATATATATATATATATATATATATATATATATATATATATATATATATATATATATATATATATATGTAGGGCCTATAGCGTTGCAAGTTGGCCTTCACGCGCTTTATTTGTTCTAAATACTGTTTGACCAACAATGAGAGGAGCAAAAATGTGGCGATGGCGCTTGTGCACTTTTTGAGTGGGCTTCGCGTCGGAGGACCCAGGGAGGATGCAGCAGCAGTGGCGCCATATTCATGGGATGTGTGGTGAACGCGGCTGTGCTTGTGTCGGCGTACTATGGTGCGGTATTAAAAAAAATACATGATTTGATAATGCATGCAGCCCATGTATGCAGAGTAAACAGCTTCCGGCACAACGAACTTTTTATAAGTACATCTGTAGGTCACGATCATTTAGCATCCCGTTACAAATACCATCACGCGCGTCTAGTCGGCTTCACAATCACTTCAGCTGTAGTCGCCTACCGGGCCGCACGCTGGCTTTCAATCTTTCTGCATTTCCGCGTGCTATCCGCCCTTGGAATAGCCTACCGGGTAACATAGTTTCAATACCCGACCCTGTGGCCTTTCGGGAAATACTGCAGCGGCATTTCTTTATTATAAAGGTTGCAGTTGATTCCAGAGAAATGCTAGTGATTAGTTCTTGGTGTGAAAATTCGTGCAATTTTTTTAGGGTGCAAATGTAATCATAAAACACGAGACATCGTGTATTCTATTCATAACGTGGAAAGTCATCGCTGTAGTGCACACCAAAAAAAATATCTGTAGTGTATGGGGACACCTTCGTTTTTTCCCGCATGTAGCTTGGAGCAGCGCAGATCAGACTCACGAACAACGTAGCACGTTTACATGCATATGAGGGGCCGGCACAAAGCAGACTGGACGGTGACAACCACCACCGCAGCCACGCATGATTCCTACTTACAAGCACACAAGCCGGCGGCACGCGTGCGCCAACAGCGGTATTAATATTGAGCCGCGGGCGCGATGCGTGCACGAGGCGGCGGTGCCTACGTACGGGTAGCGTGGGAAGCTCGCGCTAAAATTCATCATGAATAACGACTAAGGAATATGGAACAAAGCAAAGGGGCTGGTAAAATGTTGAGGTTTTTGTACGGGAAAAAACATTGACGCTCACAGTGTAAAAGAACTAGGAAGCTTACCAGCAAGTATGCGTCCGGTATGGGGAGCAACATGGCAACATAGAACGTGAAGCGGAAAATCTGATAAACTGAGATAATATCATGGGTGGCGGCAATTAAAAAAGAAAAACCTTCCATGAGTAACCATATAAGAAGAAAAAACGAAATCAGGAAAAGAAACAATTCATGATAATTACAACAGAAGCTTACTACTTTTGCAAGCGAGACCTGGTTGTCTTAGAACACGCGCTTAGAAAGCGAGATACTACAAGGAACAAGAATCATGTTCTTGCTGCGGTATAGGTAGGGCAACGGTGGAGTATGTTCTATTACAATGTGGAAATTTCTGCCCAGTGGTCGATTTAGGCACCCCTGGCCTCCTTGAAGCCCCTGGGTTTCACGAGATCACATAGGTGATGCATTCGACAAAAGAAGATAGAGTTTCGTGGCGCAAGCCACCATCCTGTTGGAAAGTGGAAGCTCATAGCATCCATCTATCCATCCATTCCAATCTCAAACAAAACTGCTGCTACCACATCTGTCCCTTCATTGATTATTTTGCGACTATCTCAACTAAGAAAGTACATGTCGCATAATATTTATTATAACGGTACGTAGCACAGCACCTTTCAAAATTTCACTCCTTTATTGTGTCTAATATTGCAGGAAGCAAGAAAAAAACAGCTGTTTTCCTAATGGTTTCTTTAGACAAGTGTCACAAACAATTTCCATAAATCCTCTATATTTCTTTCAGCGTAAGGCATGCTTACCATGTTACCACTGCTTCTGTATCGAGTCCGTACTTGCTCTTATTCGTCGACTTCTACGTGATATTTAGTACACTGAGGCCATGCAGGGAAGTTCGCGGCGCTGCTGGAAACATTTACTGCTACGTGACAATGGCACCTACACGCAGCGCCTTCTGGAATATTATGCTACTTCGGTAATACGATCGATCTGAGCCATCCTAATAGACAACGTTAGCACCGATTTATTGCCAGTAATGCGCATTGTGCGTAGCGCATGAATCTTTTCCAGTCAGAGGTAATGTGTTCGCAAAGTAAACCTCTCAATCTCAATATTGTTACGTGTAGCTGAAGCTGAATGCTATTTACAGTTTATTTACAAGAAAGCTAACGGGGGCCAAAATGGCGACGCTATATCAAGCCGGCACACACGTCGTCTTCTTTCTCCTCAGCGCAGCCACACTGTGGCGGCTGTTCCGTAGCATCTACCCCGGCTGTAGAAGCACCGTCCCGGTGCTTAATCTACACATCCGCGGTGAAAGGCGTGTGGTATTGGTTTAGCCTCGCCACGTGAACGATGTCACTTGAAGCTGATGATGAGGCTGAGAGGTCGGCGGGGATGATTTCATACGCGACATCGGTCACTTGTCGCACCACACGGTAAGGGCAAGTGTAGCGCGACAGCAGCTTTTCAGAAAGGCCCACACGTCGAATGGGTGACCACAGAAGCCCCAGAGAACCCGGAGAAAAGTGCAAGTCGCGATGGCGGCAATCATAGAGGCGTTTCTGATGCTCCTGTGAGGCCTCGAGACGGGTGCAGGCGAGCTGGCGCACGTAGTCGGCGTGTGCGATCGCGTCGCGGGTGTATTCAGTGGCTGAACGTGTGGCCGAGGGCGGCAAAGTGTCCAAGGGCAACGCGGGTTCTCGGCCATACAGGAGATAGAATGGTGAATAGCCGGCGGTGTCGTGACGGGATAAATTATACGCGAACGTCACATATGGTAAGTGAAGATCCCAGTCATGGGATCTTCCTACTGAATCATTCTCTTAGCAGTAATGTGTCTTTGTGTAACTTGACAGAACCTATCTTGAACTACCCTATATATTTTGCCTCATCGACAAAATAGATGGAGTTCAGACAATTGTAAGATATCTCACTTGTTTTAGGTACAAGGTACTTCCTATTCTGCGGAAAAAAGAGTGGGTAGGGGGAACGAATTACACGGCAATTGCATGTTCTATAGAAACGTGCTCACAACAACCTACTTCCTTTCTGCAGCATAAAGTATGAAATGCCTCGCACAGCTGAGGCGTGTTTTTTATTTTACAGAAATACAACGTTCAAGCTGATGTCTTCGCCTGGTCACACAGCAAAAAAACATTCTCAACATGCAGCCCGTTGACGGTAAGAAAACTTTCATTCTGGCATATTGTGAATACTTGGAAGAAACACGAGTGGGCGTTAAGCTATTCTTTTGAAATAATTATTTACAAAGACAAGCGAAAGCGAATCCGCAAATTTTCGCAACCCCTCCGTAACTGTGAACTCAATTGCTGTGATAGCAGCCTAGAAAACGCATTCTTACTGACCTACATCATCGCCTTTTCTGGCCTTCTAAATGCGTGAAAAATACTAAGACTCCCAGAGCCTCTCTGAGGCGCGAAATCCTGGACCCACTACCAAAGAAGCGTGAACATGGCGCATAAGCCGAGCGGTAAGCGCTTCCGCTTCCCTAGTGAAAATATCTTATCATTTTGATTCCGAGTAGGGGTGCGGGAAGGGTGAGCATCGGGCGAAGTTTTATCCTGTTGCTTTAATAATGTAGGCCAAGCTTACAATAAGGCGTTACTACCACGACCAGGCGGGCTCAGCTGCCATACCTGTACCTTCCGTTCGCGTAGCTGGGGTTACATGTCCGGCCGTGGTGGTGTAGTGAATACTGCGTTGAGCTACTAAGACCTACTGCGTGGGATCAAATTCTCGCCGCAGCAGCGCGCTTTCGTTGTGGGTGAAATGCAATATAACCCCTGTGCTGTGCATTGAGTGCAGGTTAAAGAAGCTCATGTGGTCAGTATTATTCCGGAGTCTCCTACTACGGCGTCCCTCATTATCATACCATGGTTTTGGCACGCAGAACCTCAGAATTTAGGCTGGTGTTCCTGGCGATGTAACAGCATAGGTTCGAAATAATAAATCTTCCTGCAAAGCATTCGACTTTCGTGCGAAAAATAAACCTGCTTGAAAAATAAACAGGTGGATAAATTATAATAAAGGGCACTAACGCGCCAACACTAACACGCACAACAGCTATAACAAAAGACGGATCAAGAACAACGGAGGCGAATCACTGCATGAAAGCGTGTCCAGTAGTTCCGGCACATGTCCATACTTGCAAAAAAAAAAAGAAGCATCTGAATGCTTTGAAAGTTGCCTCGTCCAGGCCGCTAACTGGCTGCGGTGTTAGTGTCGTCTCTAATGGCAACGCACGCTTTCCCACTATCCTCAGCCAGCAGGGCTGCTGCTGAATTGGCTGGGCACACATGGGACAGTACAGCGACACATAAGCCGTGTATCAGTGCCGTAGCCGAACTACCAAGTTCAGAGGAGCATGAGATCGAATTCTAGTGGCAACGATGAGGGTTGGTATCATTTCTTATTTGTTTTCCCTGCCATGCGCCTGAATCTAAGACTAAGCAGGTGACCTGACGGAAACAACAAAACTTTGCTGTCGACCATCGTCGGCGCAATAGGAAGGACACATTCACAGAGAAAACCGACCTTGGAGCTTTCAACTGCTGTCGCACTAAAACAACGATTTATTAGCGCAGGAGGAAAGCATATTACCAATCGTAAATTTGCGTCTACAGTGCCACATGATGGTGGTCTTAAGACGACGTATGGAAGAAAAAGAAGTTTAAAATGTTGTCTACACACAATCGCAATATCTCTACAACTAGTAAAACCCAAGGCTTCCCTTTGGTCAAAAGCCTGCATGACAAATTCGTGGAGGTTCTAGGTACAACGACGTACACCAGCCCTGCAGTTGTGGACACCCCATTTCATGGGGCAAGATGTTGGAAACGAGGCCTTCCTGCAGAATGGTAACTCCCGGCCGAGAGGGCGACGACATGAACTCGAACCGCCTTGAGATACCAAACGCAGACCTAGGGTACCATTAAGAACCAGCGGACGCCCAACACCTTTAACGGAGAAGTATTTGAAGATTTGGAAGCTTGATTCGTTAACTTTCAAAGTGTCGCTGATTTAAATCTCTCGGACGACGCCGGAGACCTCTGCAACCTCTACTTCAGCTTATACGGCGGCGCACGCAGCTGGTTTCAAAATAGAGAAGGTGCCTTAACATGCGAGCATCAATTACGGCTTTGGTTCCTCCAGTGTTACGCAAGCGTTGATCATCTACAAAGGGCTGAATGTACGCTCCAGTCCCCTGTTAAACTACGGAATGAGTCCGTTAAGATACAAGTCAGGTGCATGACGCGTCTCCTCAAGCGAGTGGATCCTGGGATACCAGAGGAGAATAAGCTGTGCCGCCACGCTGGAGCCGTAACAATGGAGATAATACTTCATCAGCAGTTTGGCCTATTTCACTGTAAAAAGAACGCAGTATCATGTCCCGACATGTCCATAGCCTTCTGTAACAGCAGCGCCCACTGGGTGAGCCAGTTCGCTCTGTAAAACGCGCGGAAATTCGAAACTTCTATGAAGCAAGCTAGCCTGCGGTTGGTTCCAATCCCAGTGTTATCTGCAATGAGGTCCAGCAAGCCCTCAGAACTTCTTCGCCTAGCGATGTGATAACGGCGCTTGTGCTCACAGCAATTCAACGCCTGAAATATGAGTAAGCCGCCTTGCGACACTTCGTGTCTACTTTTCGCTCCGAAGTCGCAGTCCATAGCGAAGGTCCAATCTCGATCCAACCAGCCCACGCTCCTTTAGCCTTCGACGGCCGCCTTGCGTCCACGTAAAATTCTGATATCTGGCACACTTCGAACACACGACCACTTTGCGACAGTGCGGTGAGGCCGCTCACGCCTACCACGAGTGCCCATACCGATAACTCGGACGGGACAATTTTTCTGTAAACTCGCCGTCTTCCGTAGTTGACTGGAGGCCAAGGGAAATCGAAGAATATTTCGAGCACCAACGTATGCAAGTTAGACGACGTCACTAGCTGTCTGCCTCTGCGACGTGATCCTCAACCATTTGCCGACGTTTCCGAATGGTGGCACTGGGCGCTCGCCAAGCACTTGTCTGGAAAACTGAGGGGGCATCCGGGAGTTAGGTGCTGACACTCGACGTGCAGAATACCTTCTATTGAAGCTTGCATGAAATGACGAAGTTTCAATGAAGATAACAGGGTTTACACGCTATGAAGACAAATCATGCCAGCTTCGGTGCCGTGACCATGAATCACCGATATCCTCATCAGAACTTCATGACTTGGTCTCTCTTCACATACGTGTGCTGATGGACAGTCTTGAGGTCAGCGCTTTATTGAATACGCAGGCTGAATATTATGATACAAGCGGGAAACTGGGTGAAGTTATTAAAAGGTTATCATCCCTTGGAATTTATCCCCCATGTGCACAGATATCGATTACATCGCTACACCGTCGGGCTGCCGTATGGCCAGAAAAAGCATTCGTGCGTCGTCATTTGGAATCACCTGCCGCATTCTGTGGGACTGGTCTTCAATTTATTCTCGGGAGGGCCTTTTTTCACAAGTATAGTGTAAATGTAAATAACTGTGCGCGTATCATGACCTTCTAAACAGAGTGTGTTTTAATGAAATATCGGATTTGTTTTGCCCCTTCGTATAATATTTGCGAAGCACCACTCCCCAAACATCGAATTTTACCGGTGATTAGGGTTTCACTATTCTACGATAGCCTTTTCGCGTCTCCGCTAAAGACCCCGAGGCCATTCATGCTCAAGTAACGGAAGTGCGCACTGTGGCATGATATAACCATCCAGCAGTCCGTGTTGTTCGCTCAATGTTCTTGTTAATAATAAAGTCGGAAGATTGCACTTCTGTTTATATTACAGGAAGCTAAACAGTGCAGCTAAAATAGACGTTTACCTTCCCACACGTGTCAACAACCGCTTACGCAGGCTTCACCAGTATTTAGGTAGTATTAAAGGAGTAATTGATAAAGGGAAAATCAGAGATCCAACCGTTCGTAGCAATTGCTACAAAGGAAACCCATAAGGGTCCCTCGAAAGAAAAGCCTCACAGTTGAAGAAAAATTCGTCCTCGTCCGGGACTCGAACACGGGACCACCGCATTTTCGGGATAGTCGCTCTACCATCTGAGCGAATCAGGCGCCTAGCAGGTGGCAGGGAGAAGTCGAAGTTGTCGACAACACGAAGCAAAGGCAAGAGTTTTATTTCATTTCATTTATTATACCCTCAAGACCACAAGGTATTACAGAGGGGAATGGGGTAAAAAAAAAGGTTACATAACAAAGAAAACAAAGAAGGCAGCAAGTGACGTAGTCATAGACATGTGAAGCCCGAAGCGATGGTGTTCATTATGGCCGTAAGAAATTGTGCCAGGTCTTCAATAGCAATCAATGTGGCGGGAAGGTGGTTCCATTCTTGACACATCCTAGGAAGAAAAGACTCATGACAAGCTCTAGCGCAACACTGCAAAACTCCAACTTTGTGACGAGGATCAATGCGAGGAGAAAAGTGGGTTGGGGATGACATAAGACGTAATTGCTCTGCGAAAACCAACAAGATGGAGAGAAGTAATTAATAATGGGAAAATCGGACATCCACCCGTTCGTAGCAATTGCTACAAAGGAAACCCATACGGCTTACTCGAAAGAAAAGCCTCACAGTTAAAGAAAAATTCGTCGTGGTCCGGCACTCTAACGCGGGACCAACCGCCTTTCGAGGGCAGCTGCTCTACCATCTCAGCTAACCAGGCGTCTAGCAGATGGCGGGGCGAAGTCGAATTTGTCGACAACACGAAGCAAAGGCAAGAGTTTGACGTATTAGATGAGGTTTTTCGGTTGCGGCTGTAAATAATTTTGGTGAGTATTCTCATCGATTGAGGTAAGTGGCTATTGGCGGATTGTGGTCGATGAGCGAAACTGAGTAATGAGTGCGTTTGTAACTCCGGAATACCTCTAGACATTACCTAGTTCTTCCTTTCGTCCCCTGTTTGGCTCCAGCCACTTTCCAGTGAATGATGAATACTGTTCTGGCGGTCTTGGGAGTAGCAAATCGGTCTTGTATACCCCGTTCATGAGGTTTTCTTCTAGAGCTTCAAAGAACATCTGAAGCGCCTAAGAGCGGTTCTTGAAGTCATCCTCTCAGCTGACGTCACTGTGAGACCTCAAAAATGTCATTTAGGCTAGTTATGACCAGAAAATTTTTGAAGAAATGTTGAGTTACGATGGAGTTCAACCCGACAACTGTCATCGCCGCCTTTCCTGTTCCATCATAGAAAAGAGCAGTACGAAGTTCCCACGGCTTGCACGCTTAATATCGTGGAATCATTGGCAACGCTTCTAACATAGCCGAGCCACTCACTTGGCTAACTAGAGGAGCCTACCCTTTGTGAATACCATAGAGCAAATAAGTGCCTTCAGAGGTCTACGACCTCGCTTGCAGGCAGTAGCTGCATTTGCCCATTTCGGCGAGGAGGCCACTATAGAGGTGCACACAGAAGCAACCAGCGTCGGATTTGGAGCTGTTTTATACAGCAGCACGGTGGCCTTGGACAGGTCATACCCTATGCCAGTCTCACTCTCTTACAAGCTAAGTCTAACCAGTTTACTTCAGAAGAAGCCTGCTTCGAGGGCGTGTGGACCATGACAAAGGTCCAGCTTCACCGATATGGATGCCCCATCAAAGCGCTGACAGATCACCACTCACTGGGCTGGCTGGCCCGTCTCTGAGATCCGTCGTGACATATAGCTCGCTAGACTCTGCGCTTGCACAATATTAAAATCATGATTGGGTACAAGTTTGGGCGCAAGGATGAAGATGCCGTTGCGCTTTCCTGCAAACCCGTAGAAAATCCCGCCAGATGTTCAGTGATTTTCTCGGTGTCGGTACTGATTCTGACGTCGTGGCTGCGACGGGCCTAAGCGTTACAGCCAGACACTGACCAACTAGAGGGCCGAAAATGTAAGTTACTCGCCACATTCATCTCACACTGTCCTCTTCGTGTGTTTGTAGAGGCGTGCTTAATAAGAAAAACGCCCATTGCAGAGACGAAGACTATCACCTCATCGTGTCCACTGGCCTCCGGCACGACAAGCTTACATCGAGGCACTCGGGCTTCTCGAGGACTATCGCCAAAGTGCGCCGGCTGTACAACTGGCTAAGGCTATTAATTATAGTTCACCACTTATGAAATTCTGTCTAGAATGCCAGCGTCGCAAGTTACCATCTATGAAGGCTACTGGGTCACTTCAACTGATTGAGCTTCTCACTTTTTGACCTCGTGGGCATGGATCATCTCCTGGGCATGGACATTTTCGGACCCTTACTTTTGTCGTTTAAGGGAAACAAATGGATTGTAGCGGCAACAGACTACTTGACTTGTCTAGTTCAGACAGAGGGCTTGCCTCGTGCTCTGCAGCCGAAGTAAGCTAATTCGTGCACCGCATCATTCTACGACACGAGACTCCGTCTCACATAATCAGAGGTGGAGGAACTGAACTCCCAGCACTTATGATGGAAGGCATTTGCAAGCTGAGCTGTACCAGCCACCGCAAGACAACCGCTACCATGCACCCACAAATGGGCTGACAGAGAGATGAAATCAGACAATTGTATACATGCCTATAAAATACGTGGGTGTCCAGTACAAAACTTGTGACGAGATTCTTCCGTACATCACGTTTGCATGCAACACCGCAATGCAGAAAACAACAGGACGCCTTTCTACCTGGTCTATGGTCGCAACGTGCAAACCATGCTCGGCTCTATGGTATCATGCGACAAATATAGCAACCTTACCGGATATGTCGCGCGATATGTTCAGCGCGCTGAAGAAGCCCGTCAGCTGACTCGAGAGCTCATCCGTTAGCAGTAAGATCAGATATGTCACGTTACAACCTCCATCGATGTGACGCCGCTTATCAGCTCACCGAGCGGGTCCAGGTTTCGACCCCTATTCTACACGCAAGCTTGTTCCAGAAGCCCCTTAACCGTTATTTTGACGGTATAAGGCCTTAAGACGCCTCACTGATGTCGTGCATGAAGTCATTACAGACGCTGCCTTGTCTCCGCGTCGATAGCGTCGAACCGAAATTGTGCATGTTGGAGGCCTGTAGTCGGACTCCACATAGTAGCGTGCGTGCGTTCGCGTTTTTACATGTGTGTGTGTGACAGTGGGGAAGTTATCTTCCCTTCCTGCTATGGTTTTGCATATATGGATGTATGCAGCTGTATGATTAAGTACTGTTCGTTTCTTCGTATTTTATTTCTCTCTCTTTCTTTCTTGAAACATCCACTGTCTCTCGTGCCCTGTTTTCAAGAGGTGTGTACGTATGTGTTTATTGGGCAAGCCCAGAGTCGATGGCCCGAAAATAGGGGCTGTGTGCCTTCTGTCACGTGGTGCTTGTTTTAAAGCGGTATATACGGTGAAGACGAGATAGCAGAGGAACTAGTACACACGTTATTGTCAGACTTGAAAAAGCAGTAAAACCCCAAAGAATTACATTTTCTCATTACTTTGCGTACGCATATGTAATTAGATGTACGCCGTTCCTTCGTCAGTAAGCCACGAATTTCAGAGAAGTTTTGTCGGATTCTGCACAACAGTTACTGAGCCACAGACGAAAAGTTTACCCTGACTACCTTGCTCTTTCATTCCCTTTCGTACCTGGAATCCAGCATAAATCGAACAAAAGGGTAGCGGGACTGCCTCTAGGGCAAAGTGATACGGCATAGCTATAATAACGAAGGCGGGTATGCTTCTTTATCCTGCGCATAAGTGTACACAAAGCCTCCGCAAAGTGCATGCTACAGCAAAGCAAGAATAAATAAATGCTATTGATTGATTGACTCCTTGAAGGAACCTAACGTCTTAAAACAATTCTGTAGCTATGAGAGGTGCCTTAGGGGGAGAATGGTGGCTACAGCGATCTTGCAATGCCAAGGTGACCCATTACTAACAGTGGCAATATTGAAAACGACAAAGTCTTCTGGAGAGCCGGCGCCACGCAGCTCCTTGCCAGATTCAATAAAGAGTTCTAGACCCGCCGTGGTTGCTCAGTGGCTACGGTGTTGGGCTGCTGAGGACGAGGTCGCGGGATCGAATCCCGGCCACGGCGGCCGCATTTCGATTGGGGCGAAATGCGAAAACATCCGTGTGCTTAGATTTAGGTGCACGTTAAAGAACCCCAGGTGGTCAAAATTTCCGGAGTCCTCCACTACGGCATGCCTCATAATCAGAAAGTGGTTTTGGCACATAAAACCCCAAATATTATTATTATTGTGAAAGAGTTCTAGCTTGTCCGTAAACATGTTACGGATTGCGAAATGCTGGATAACTGGTGGTGTGTACGAAAGTCAAAACGTTAGTAATGACATGGCGTGGCGCAAAATTGAGTCATACGGCACGGAAAAATGACATTGCGGTAACCTATTATCTTATACGCCAGTTCGGTTGACGGCAGCATGATTATTAACTTACAATTGTGTTACCATACTGTACTTTTATAATTTTACTCCAACGAAAACAGTCATTCAACACAAAAATCTTTAAAGAGCATTGTAATTGCGCCAAGAGTCACGAGATGTCGCTACTAAATTTGCTACTGTAATTGAAAGTGTAAATATACAACTAGGACGAATCCAAAATTACGTGAGAGAAACAGAAATAGTGAGTTTGATGCGAAGCAAGGAAGCAAAAGAGATTATGGAAGCTTACAAGAATGAGAAGGAAAAAAAACTAAAGGGAGAGATCTGTACGATAACAGAAAGGGCAGTGCCTTGTTATTTGAGGCTCCAGTTGGTCGTCTGAGGAAAAGAACAAGCCGTAGCAAATATTCGCAACTAGATGAGGCAGGGATATGCTGCAGCGAAATTCCAGAGATCACTTCAATATGTCCTCACGAAATTCATCCGATTGGACTCGTAGGTAACGTACTACATCCAGGAGCGCTTCGATACAGCACAACAGTAACAAACTATTTGGGCACACGCAACGCACGTACAGGCTTTTTCTTAAGCTACAGAATATATTTTTCGCGTCCATCTCTACCTCTCTTTGGTATATTCACAAATGACCACGGTCTGTGAACATTGCCATGCCTTCAGTGAAAAAGGGGGTGGGCGGGGTGCTTTCTAGGTGTTTAAGCAATCTTGCGTGACGTTCTTGCTTTCCGTCTTTGAATGTGTAATCCACTGAGGGAGGCTGTTGTGACTTTTTTGTAGTCCTAATGTCTTGTTGGACGCGGTCATTCACGGCGCAGGAAAGAATGAAATAACGCCGAGAAGAAATCGGAACTGGTGAAGCAAAACCTGTGTTTCTTGTGTCCACTATCATGCTTCTTGAGTGGTGCCAGCTACTATGGCTGGCTGGCCAATGAAGATTCACATTTCACATTTAGCCTATTTTGACTTTTCGGCGTTGCTGGCGCTCTTCACAGCTTCCTCGTCGGCTTCCTTATGGTGATGAATGTCAGCTATATAGCGATAAAGTTCAGGACTTGAGCAGCGGCGCCCCCGCTGCTGCTGCTTCGATGGCATTTGTCCTCACTGCCCTTATGCTAGCGTTGGCATTTGGCGTACCTCCATGTTCTTCTGCTCAAAAATAATGGACTTGAAAGTTGATGTCTTCAAAATAACAACACGCAGTACCTCCACAATAATGTCGCTACTAATAATGCGGGTAGGGTCCTATCTTTGATATGTTCGAAGCCGCATGTCTGAAGAAAATATTTGCGATCTTTACGTAATGCTTTAATTAGGCGACCCAGCTGCCTTCCCACAGTTTCTATTGCATAGGTGCAGTGATACCGGAAAACATCTTCCAATTGCCAACTTTTTTCAGGTTCTGCAGTACAGGCACACTTGCAGCTGCGCTTTCGGTTAAAATATTTTAGAAGTATTTAGGTAATGTGAAAAAAATGTGTATTGCACCATCAATTGGCAGTGGCATTTCTTGTGCTAGCGTAAGGAACGAATACCTGCAAAAAAAAAAAGATACATTCTTGACGTTACCACAAGTAACCTGTAAATACTGAGACATTTACGGCTTGTAATCTTGACCTATCCGTGTTCTTTTTTTTTCGACTAGAGAGCCCAGAACGCCTAGGAAGTCTTTGTTCTAGACAGTAAGTAATTTAGCCCTACACATCTATGAGCAAATGGTGTTTCTGTGAGTCTGTGACCCTGTATGATAACATTGTCATAAACAGAAGAGGTTGCAGGAATTGCATTGCCTGTCCATATTACCGAAAGCTTTCATATTCACAGGCGTGTCGTAGCTGCATCATATTCATGCAATCGGCAGCGACAGTTTCGGCGAGGCGAAAGGAGAATATGCTGGATCGCGGTGCCTCTCGGAAGCATTTCTGCAAAAAAAGGGGCGGTGTGCAGCGATTACGAACAGACCAAGAACATTTTTATGGTGCCCAAGCCTAGTGCTAATTTTCAAATCATATTGAAGTTTAAAAAAAAATATGTTTACTTACTTGTTGATGCTACCATATATTCAGTATCCCTCTTTGCCATGCGACTAACATATAGAGGAGGCACTTTCACCGCGGAAAGGTCCTCTGGCAGTGAACAACCACTTCATTTTAATATGAAAAAGAAATCGTTTACTGTTTTGTAGGATACACTGGGCTTCTGATGACAAGTGCGCTGAGGTCAACAGTGTCTGAGTAGCGGCTGTCTGTCGTAACCGATAAATATTGAACAACGTAAGGCGGGCTGTCAGCGCGCAAGAAATTATTCTTCGTCGAACTTGAAATTTGTCGATCCTGATGTTGTTTCCACAAACAACTGATGTCTTATTAGTTGTTATTAGTTATTATTAGTCGGGAAGCTGCCGGCAGTGAGGTGGTTCAGATTATACATACCTCCAAAGTTAGGAATGCCGCGATGTCCCAGACGGTGGCGTGCGTCGTAAGATTGCAAGGAAGCGCTCTTGTACGCAGTTCGGAAGGTTAGTGTTAAAATTAATGCTCGTCAGCAGCAGCGAAACATGTCGCTGGCAAAAGCACATGGAAGCGGGGCCTCAGCAGTTTGACCTTTACACAAATGCTATACAATACCAGCGTTTCTCAGTTCTCGGAGTTCTTTGTAGGGTAACATTGCAAGGTCAAGAACACTCTTATTTGGGGCTAAGTACGATTTTTTGCTTGCGTAGTCGTTTGTCGCAGGATAAAGTTACACAATTTTCTTGTTAAAGAACAGGCTTTATTTCCTCCAATAGATTTTACAATCTCTCATTCAGTAAAAGTAGATGAGAGCCAGCGGGTTTTATTAATACGGATAGTGTTCTTTTCCTACTTCAGCCGCCTTGAGCCTGCCTATCTGCCTACCTATTACGAGATCTATCTATCTATCTATCTATCTATCTATCTATCTATCTGTCTGTCTGTCTGTCTGTCTGTCTGTCTGTCTGTCTGTCTGTCTGTCTGTCTGTCCGTCTGTCCGTCTGTCCGTCTGTCTGTCTGTCTGTCTGTCTGTCTGTCTGTCTGTCTGTCTGTCTGTCTGTCTGTCTGTCTGTCTGTCTGTCTGTCTGTCTGTCTGTCGTGCGTCTTATGCCTACCCAGCGGCACAAGTTGTCTAGATGGCTGGGCAGCTGGGTGGGCGTCTGCTCCTGGCCAAGATGTCGTCGTGGTCGTTCCATTGTCTTCATTCCAGCCTCGTGATCTTACTGTCGTCATGTCGTCATCGTCACGCCTTCTAACCAAACCTAGTCACCTGAGTTGTCTAATAGCTTGGACCAATAAGTATGGACTCGTGATTCTGATGGCATTGCTGTCTCTGTACCGCCGTCAGTCTAGATTTGTCAACTCAGTCATCATGCCGTCGTCGAAACGCCATCGTCGCCATGCAATCCTCGCGCATTTGCTGTCACACTGCCATAGTGTGCCATCGTTGTCATTCAATCATCGTCACTCCGGCTTCATGATCTAACTCTCGTCACTCTGTTGTCATCGCGCATTATACTCCGACCCAGTAGACCAAATCGCCTGGGCCCTAGCAATATGTTCGTGGTCGTGATGCAGTAGTGGTGAGTGCATCGGTGTCATTCTCTCATTGCCTCTAGGCTCTATTTATGCCAGGCTCATCACGACATCGTCATCATAGAGTCGTCGTCATGTCGTCGTCGTCATGCTGCCATGACAATAAGTAACATCAACCCATAATAGTTATGCCGCCGTCCTCGTTCTATCCACGCCATTTTTTATTTGTGAGTGCATCCTAATTACACTGGGGCCATTCACTCGCAATTATGGTGCCCTTGTCAGGCCGTCATGGTCAGCGGATATCACGCCGTCACCACCATACAGGTTTCGTGATACAGTCGTTGTCTGTAAAACAGTCACTGCAATTGACTTTCATCGTTCTCTTTAAGTATGATCACAATTTACAGGTTTAAACTGCTGGAGCTAATATAAGGAGTTTCGATCGCTTCACCATGGGCTTATTGAAATGGCTGCTTTGCAATTCCGAGTGTGAACGTTATGTTTATCACCACAGCAATTTCTTACCACGCGATAACGTCCTGCCTTTTGATCCAATTGAAATATTTAGAAATAATAGGCTTGGACATTTTCGCATTGGCAACACAACGCACACTTCGGAACATACCAGTAAATACATTTCTCAGGTTATTTTATCAGGTCATCAGTATTCGCTGCCAAATGAGCTTATTTACGCAAATGGGTTGTATAGAAGACCGTTGCAATATGCCAAGTATTTCAAACTTTTAGTAATCACTTTTAGTAATTTTAGCACAATTCAAGTCCTTCAGCTGGTGTACTCGAAGAAGCGGACAACACATGTGCAATAAAATGAAATAGATCAACAAATAACGTATAATAATTCACTAATTGCACTTTTATTTTGTTACGGGGACGTTGAGAGTATAGAAACACTGTATTTATAACATGTACACAAGAAGAGTCAGTGTAGTTAAAGATGGCTGACAAGCAACAACACGCAGCAGCCAGCGTCTCACGATCTTCTTCCTTCCTTTTCTTTAATCCTTCCGTAACAGAACCCCCGGGTGCTGCGCCGTCTCGTTGCATGGTAGGCGAAGAATTGCGAGCGAAGTATGGCTTCAGCCGCGAAACGTGAACGATGTCAACAGGCTTCAAACTTGAGGATGGATCAAACTGTAACGGCGAAATCTCGTAATTGACATCGTTAACTTGAAGTAGGACTTCATAAGGCCCTGTGTAGTGAGAGAGAAGCTTCTTGTAGAGGCCGACCGGATGGAATGGTGACCAAAGGAGCACCCAAGCAGCTGGGGTGAACTTAACATTGTGATGGCACCGGTCATAACGCTCTTTTTGTATATGCTACGAGGCTAATAAACGAGATCGGGCAACTTGACGCGCCATGTGAGCGCGATCAATGGCTTCACGAGCGTAATCAGTTGAAACACGTCTCACAGAAGGGAGGATGCTGTCAAACGTTAATGTTGGGTCACGACCATACAAAAGATAAAATGGTGAATATCCGGCGGTGCCATGTCGGGACGAGTTATACGCCAATGCCCGCATCCCAGTCGTGGTGGTTGTTGGATACGTGCATCGAAAACATCTCTGCGAGTATTTGGTTGAGACGCTGTGTAAGACCGTTCGTTTGTGAGTGGTAGGCGGAGGACAGCTTGTGTTCAGCGGCACAAGAACGGAGGAGGTTGTGGTCAACTCAAGACAAGAACGAGCGGCAGCGGTCTGTAAGAAAGTGTCGAGGTGCACCGTGGTGGATAATCATGTCGTGGAGGAAAAAATTGGCGACGTCAATTGCGCAACTAGTCTGCAAAACCTTTGTGATCGGGCAGCTTGTCGCGTAATCTGTAGTGACGGCTATCCACTTACTCCTTCTAGTCGTCGTCGGAATAGGGCCAATCAGGTCAAGGCCTACGCGATGGATTAGATGGATTAGATTAGATGAATTAGATGGATTCGCCCGACAGGTGGCAAGGAAGGTTTCTTCCGGTGCTGACACAATTCGCAAGTAGCGATATAACGAATCACAGAGCCAGCAACAGAGATCCAACCAGACGAACCGGCGTCGTACGCGGTGGTATGTACGGAAGACTCCAAGGTGATCCGCCGTCGGTGCATCATAAAGTTGTTCGAGAACGGAGGATCGCAGATGGCGAGGAAGGACAAGGAGCGACCCAGCGCCATCAGGTTTTATATTGTGGTGGTAGAGGATGCCGTCGTGCAGAAAAACATGCCGCACGTGCCGTCCGTGGTGCCAGATTGCACTCCGGCGAAGATGGACTTTAAGAATTCGTTGCGTTGTTGTTCAGCGTGAATGTCGGTTATGTCAATAAAAGTAATGACGCAGGTCGCGGATCATGCGCAGCAGGATCAGGAGCATGCACGGGGTGATGATAGAGGCCGTCGCAGTCCTTGTGGAGACGTACAGGCTTGTAATAGACAATAAATGAAAATTCCTCGAGCCGCCAAGCCCAGCAAGCAAGCCTTCCTGTCGGGTCCCAGAGGGAAGACAGCAAGCAGATGGCGTGGTGGTCTGTAACGGCCAAAAACGTGCGACCGTACAAATATGGCCGGAATATGCCGACAGCCCAAACCAAAGCCAAGCGCCCACGCTCGTTGATGGAGTAATCGCTCTAGGCAGATGACAGCCGGCGGCTGGTGTAAGCTACCACGCCCTCGGTACCATTCTGTTGTTGGGCGAGAACAGCGCAGATGCCATGGCCGCTTACATCAGTGGGTACTTGGTCGGTGTAGCTGGATCAAAGTGGGCAAGTATGGGAGGGCTGGTCAGAAGGCCGATGAGAGCGGCGAACGCGTGAGCCTGCTCCGGGCCCCATGTGATTTCTGTCAAAGGCCGACCAATATCGGCGAAGTTTTTGACGAAATGGCGAAAGCTTGTTGATCTTGTTTAAATGGCGGTAATCGACGCAAAAGACGCCAGGTACCACCTTTTTTTCATGAGGACGACAGGCAAAGCCCAAGGGCTGTCTGATGATTCGATCACCCCTTTGCGGAGCATTTCGTCCAGTTCTGATTGGATGACTCGACGTTGAGCATGCGATACACGATAGGGGCGCCGACGAATAGGATTCGTGTCTCCAGTTTTATGCGGTGGTGAACAAGAGGTATTTGGCCTAAAGTCCTGTCGCCGAAATCAAAGATGTTACTGTACGATTGGAACTGGAGAGATATGTCCGGGCCTGTGCAGTGGTGAGGTCAGGTGTAATCATTTTGGCGAAGTCATCCATTAAGGAACCAGAGCTGTGAGCTGCAATTTGCGCTAATTAACCAATCTCGGCATTTAGACTCTCAATGTCAAATTAGGAACTACTAGAAACGCTGGCCAAGAACATGCCGGCTGGAAGCACTTGAGGGCACAGGTTGAAATTCACAAGCGGTAGAAGGACGCCGTTATTAGTAACCTTGACCAGCGTATGCGGAACAGCAAGCTTCCGGTTCAAAAGCACGCCGACGATGGGGTGAAGGTCATATTCACCGTCAGGAACGTGCGGCTGTGCGGTCAAAGTGACGTAAGTGACTACCTGGGGTGACAGACGCACATCGCGAAGCGATCACACGTGCTTGGAGCATCGGCGAGTTGAGGCAGTTCTAACTGAAGAACGCCGGTTGCGCAGTCGATCAGATCAGAATGATTGGATAAAAATCCAATCCAAAGATAACGTCGTGAGGGCAGTTGTCGGTCACAGCAAAGGGAACAGATGTAGGGTGGCCAGCTGTACCTAAATGTGCAGTACACATTCTGAGAGAAACGAGCACGCCGCCGTCGGCCACACGAAGTACTCGGGCCGCTGCTGTGGTGAAAATCTTCTTAAACTTCTACGTAGGCTATAGCTCATGACAGGTGCGTGGGCTCTAGCGCCGAGGAGTTCTTGGACAGGTATGCCGTCTATTTTATCGCCAATTACACTTCTCTTTGTGGGCGCAGACAGATGACTTGCTGCAGTAGTAGGCAATGCAGCACCACCTCCCAGGGGCTACGTTTCTTAGTTTTCCGAAAGGGTGCGACCAGAAGTCACAGAGGATGAATGGCGACGTGGCTGCGGTGAACTGGAAGATGGGCGACGCGTTTGCGTTGATCGAGACTGGTGTCCGCGAGGCAATGGTGAGCGACTGTATCACGTGTTCCTGGCAGAGTTGTCGGCTTTGTTAGAATCGGCGGTGGGCGAAACATTGGGGGCATTTCCATCAAAATGGCTCAATTGGTCGGCGTGCGAGGTGTTGAGGGCCACGAGTCGCGACAGTAGCGGGTGACATGACCAATTCGGCGACAGGTAAAATATATTGGCTGGCCGTCCGCAGTTGTCCACTCAATCGGGTTGCGATAATGCGGAGAGAAGCGTCGGGGTGGAGCGAAAATAGTAGAATGGCGTTCGTTGACTCTGCGGCTGGCGACAGCACAGACAGAATGCAAACCAATGTTTTCAAGATGCCGGCGAACGATGGCTCGTACTAGGGGAACTGAGAAAGGGATAGCATCAGGGCTACGCAAACAGAAAGAGGCGGGCGCCATCGCATTCAGGGCCCGTCGAACGATTCGCACCATCACCTCTGACGGCGACGCATGCTGCTGTGCGGGTTGATAGTCACACGACGACGTTGTGGAAGTATTAGGATGTCTGGATAAATGCTGCAAGACGCGTTGGTATTTTTTGCCTGCTCGAATTGCCGCCACTCTTTGATGATGGCATCAACTGTCGAGCAGCTTTTGCACATTAGCAGAATAAAGCCATCGTCAGCGATGCCCTTCAGCACGTGCCCGACCTTCTTATCTTCTGTCATGTCGTGATCGGCTTGACGACAAAGCGCCAGGATGTCCTAAAAGTACGTGACACAGGATTCCGTGGGGGATATGGCACGGGAGGCCAGTTTTTGCTTTGCGGAAATTTTACGGCCGGCTTGTTTGCCAAAGAACTCTGTTAACTTCTATTTGCGTTGATCTCCGCTAGTTAGCTTCTCTTCGTGGTTTCGTACTACACCTTTGCCGTGCCTCTTAGGTAGAAGAACAGGTTAGCTAGCATAAGCTTAGGATTCCATCTGTTGATTTCACTCACGCGTTCGTACATCGCCACCAACTCCTCAGCGTTGCCGTCATCGGTCCCGCAGAAATTTCCAGGATATTTGGGTTGCATAACCACAACTGAAGGGGACAGCGACGTAGCTGGCAACGGTGACGTTGGAGGCGGCAACGTCGTTGCTCGCACGTGCTTATCGTCATTCATGGTAATGCGAGGTCCACTGTGGAGCTCCGTTTCCGACCGTCGTATCCCGCACCTGTCACCAATATGTGCCGGGGATGTTGGGAGTATAGAAGATTCTATTTACAATAATATATATATACATATATATATATATATATATATATATATATATATATATATATATATATATATATATATATATATATATATATATATATATATATATATATATATATATATATACAGAATGAGTCAGAGCAGTTAAGATGAGTGACGACCAATAACACGCAGCAATATTACCGATCATACAAAACGAACATGGGGAGGGTTGAGCTCGCTAATTGGAGGCATTTGCGCGCACTCCACATTCATGAGGAACAGAAGGCATGCTGAGTCATGCAACATCACTGAAGCCCAGGCAATCGGCCACAATATAATAAGCAAAAGGCTGCCTGCTGCACCATAAAAACATTGGCAATGCCAAAATCAAACGTATTGACGAATTCAGAGAGGCATGCAGCCCTATCACAATCACTACCATCGAGAAGGGAAGCCACATGCTGATAAGCATTGGCAAGTGCAACACAAAACAAGTTAAAGACTGCGGAACAACTCAAGTCGACGTCGACCTCTTCTATCTCAGGGAGGCTTGAGAGATCATGATCAGAAGACGGCTAAGGCTAAAATCAAGAAATCACCGAGGGAAAGATCACCCAAATGGTCAACCAAGCGGCTTAGTTTGCAGATAGCCTGGAAGGAAGCACTGTGGCAAGTTTTGTTATTGTGATAGCAATTATATTGTTACGTTGCAGGAGTCAGAGATAAAGATCTGTTTACAATATTTACAAGAGAGACAACGATACATAAGCAAGATGGCTGTGCAGACCGATTCCACCTCTACACGTCGAATTTTCTTCTTCTGACTGGAGTCACTATATGCTGCTCCGTAACAAAATGTAGACTCCAAGTGCATTTTTGCTCCAGCGGTCGCAATCGGGGTCGCCGTGATGTTCTCTGTAAAGTACAAGGCTGACAACACCGTCGCCCTATGTCCTATGCTCTACGTCCGAGTGAAAGCACGCGAGAGATGCCGGCATTGGCGGCTCGATCTGCCGGTCACGAAGGAGCAAATGTGGGGAGCAAACGCGCCTTCTTCCGTCACCGTCGGGGGATGAAGGGAGGGAGGGGGCGGCGTTGTGCTCGTGCAGTAACTGCGTATTTCGTGACTAGGCGCAAGGGGTACTGACAATCGCGGCTCAATCTCGTACATGATAGGGAGGACAGCGGGGAGGAATTGCAGGAGGGAAGGGAGGCAGCTTCGACTCCGTCAACATGTGCGTACTTTCAACGGCCGTGTGTGGTCACGCGCAGTATTTTGAAATGGATACGTGGTAGGCTCATAGCTGTATGTAAATTGTGTTCCCGCAGCTCTAGCGTTGAAGTGATAGACAGCATGAAGGTCACTTCGCTCGCTGCAGCTGCCGCGCTTCCTCACACCGGCGTGTTGACATAGAGTGTCTAATTCTCACCGAATGTGATGTGTTCCTGTTTGCTTGTGCGCGCTGACACAATGTTTGTTAATTCAGTTATAAAGTTCAGTATAGAAAGACTGTTTATACAATATATACACAAGCAGAATCAGTGTAGTTAAGGGCGGCTGACCAGCAACAACACGCAGCAGCCAGCGTCTCGCGTTCTTCTTCCCATCGTCTTCTTTTATCCTTCCGCAAAAATATATACACTTTATGGAGCATACTATAATTTACAAACTGTAGCTGATAAGACTTGAACGCATGTCCGCCTAAAAACATTCTGCGGATGACGATGGTCAAAAAATGAATGCCATGAAACTTGCAGTAAAAAATGCGCTGCTGTTCCACTTACTTACGGTGTACATTTGTCGAATTCGACATTTAGGTAGGGTTTGTCTCGTTGTAAAATTCTGTATTGAACAGAGCTTGCAATCTGCACACCTGTAGGGATAGTTTATATGGTTGCCCGTATACGCTGACACGATATATGTATGCTACCCTGTGTTGACGTAGTTACCGTGAAAGGGAAGACTACTGGCTGCTTCAAGGAAGAAGTCGTAGTTTCTCGAGAAAGGCGAAGCATCGATTACGACAAAGAATCAATAGGCGGCCTTAATAAGTAAGGTTAGTAGTTTTAATGGCCGCGTAAACTTTTGAACTTTCGATTACTAACTAAATTAACAACCATGGTGTCAGCGCGCATAGGCAAACATGCGCACATCGCACTTGATGACCATAGACACTCGCTGTCAAAATGCTGCCGTGAGGAAGCGTGGTAGCAGGTCTATCGCTTGAACGCAAACTGAGTGGCGAACAGAACACGCATAGCTACGATCCGTCGGTGTACCAAGACTAGGCACCCAATGCAGATCGCTTTCCAGGTAAAGGCCACTCGACCACGCGAGTCCACGCCATACCCCGCTGCTACCGAAGTACCACGCTCCCCTCCCCCTCCCTCCCTCCTGTTCTGTCACGGCTTGTCAGCCGTTCGTTGTCGGCGCAAAGTCGTCGATGGTGTATACAAGCCGGTTGGGCCTTCTGTAGTCAAGCGAACACAACGAAGGAGTCAGAGTCTGGAGAACGAAAAAAAAAATATTTATAGAATGGCCATGACAGACCAATTAAAAGAAACGCAAAGAACACAAGAACACTAACACGTGCATTTATTCTAGATTGGTGATGAAGACAAAGGAAATAGAAGGAAGAGTTAACAGTGAATACAGAAATTAACACTACACAAACCAAATTTCATGGTGGTCTTCTAAACAGAGTTCAAAAGAAAACAAATGATGGCGTACGCATGGCAGGGCAGCAGCAAGCAGCAGCAAGTCCATAAAGCATGGAGTGAACGGCAGAGCTTTCCCTAAGGGCGCTGGCAAGCCAAGTGGACGCGATTGCTGGGCTAGGATTCGTCGGAGTCTAGGTCTGACGCCTTCCCTCGAGCAGGTTGAGCTGACTTGAGAGGAACTACCGCGAGCTTCGTTGCAGACGTTGGTATGTTGTACGTTATGCCAATTTGTAACTAGCAGTTAAGGCGTGGCTAGGCAGCCCAAGCGATACTGGACGGCATTAACTCCTTGAAGCTTCTCACCAGATTATAGGTTCAGGTTCTACACTGCTTAGCTCGGTCTAAAGCCTGCGTTTAAATAACTTCTCCTTTGACTAGTTCCATGTGTTGGGCAACGGCTGATATTGGTGACGATCCAATCAAGTTCACCCAATTGTATCCCGGCTCCTCTCAAGGTCTTGGGCAGGCCCCTTTTAATTAGGGGTCAGAGAGCTGGTGATTCCCCCTTGCTCATAGAGGTTGCGCACTTCTATTGCACCACGCACGCACACCCTTGAGTCCACCGTGGGGCTCTATTGTTCGTTCACATGGACAGGACAAAGGACGGCAACCGGCCATATGGCCCTGTCGGCACATATACGCTGTCAGCAATTCGTGGACATAGGATCACAGAGAGCCACAACGTATTTCGGAGTGTTCGCACCCCTACTTTCTTAGTAAGCTTCTAAATGCACCCGTAGGGCAGAAATTACACGGGGGTTCCTACAAAAAACTGTCGGGCCATCACTGTCGCGCCGACGACAAAAAGACAATAATCTCTAAACCTGCCTTCGCCTTCTTTCGGCCGCTTGCCCGAGTGGCTGGCAACAACCGTTTTGCTTGCCGGTCCCTATTTCGACCACCTTCTATCACCCGTTGATCGGTGCTTCGCCGAATCTAATAATGTCGCATCGTGACAGGTTCCTTGCGCGTGACGAAAGACAGCCCAATTACGCCCCGCTTACCTCCCTTTCACGCGTGAGATCGAGCCGCGAACGTCGGCTCACGCTTGCGCGCTTTCACTCGCACACACAGCATACTGCATGTGGTGACTGCTTTACCACCCTTGGACTTTCTACGGAACACCACGGCGGTGACGACTGCAAAAAGGCCCCTGGACTGTCCTACAGTTGCCATAACAAATAAAAAAAGTTTCAGAGGCAACCACACTAGAGCGACGTGAATGGTTCCAGGAAAAATTGCAGCGTGTTTCGATTACATTAAGTGCGTAAGATACGCAAGGAAGAATTATTGAGGTTGGTACAGTAGAGAGCGTGGTTCTCTTTCAGTCACTGCGTGTGGATTTCGAAAGATCAAATGTCTGCTGACTGCTCACTTCGACTTTCACAAGTGCTTACTTAGTTTCAAAGCCATGGAGCCATGAGGCCATGGATTTAACCTGTTTAAATTTGTCTGGTGGTGTGTAAAACCATCCTCTACACAATAATTCTGTACAATATTTTGGAAAGACAAACATAATTCTATCATTGAGCAGTAACGCACGGTCGTGGTGGTTTTTCATGAAGAGCGGTCTTTTACTTTGGAGCATGTTCACAATGAAGAAGTGATTGTTGCTATTCACAGGAGAGCGCAAATGTTCTGACGAACTACGCAGCAACAATACGGTGGGAAATATTCCACAGCAGTAGGGGTGATCTTTCCCAGAGAAATGTCAAAAATGGCGGGTGATACAGCATGCGCTCAGTCCTGTTATGGTGTTGGCTATACCACTTGAACGTTTGAAGGTTTTATTGAAAAATATTTCAATGCAGGAAAGTATATGGTACATATTAGTACAGAAGGAAGAGCCCAGAGTTTAAACTGCCGAGGGGAACTCCTGTTCTAAGTACAAAAAATAATCAAATACAGACATGCAGTGGTGTTGCAGATCAGTTAAACAGTATTAGTAAAGACAAATTAAATAACGCGAATACATAACTTCATTAGAAAATTATACAGAGAAATGTACACAAAGCGAATTAAGTACTTAAAGGTTACACATAACGTAAAGTCTAAAAAGCAAAGCACGGTTCATTGTCAATAAAGGTCGTTTATTACTAACAGGCTGTCGACCACAAATGAATTTTCAATGCGTTATGGAATGAGTGTTTCTAATTGACGCACGTTATGTTCATGGGCAATGAATTCCAAAACATTATTCCCGAAAAAAGCGCTGTCTGCTTGCCGTAATTTGTGCGTACTTTAGGTAATAACGTATTATTTTGCTCCGGGAATCTTGTAATATTACGGTTGAGTTGTTGGGGGGCAGAAATATTATTAACGACAGTACCTTCATTTCGGATGCGATAAATTAAAAGACCAAGTTTCAGTGGTAGCGAATAAGGGAGGGGAAGGATTTTTAGATTTTGGTAAAGTGGGAGGGCAGATGCCAGGTGAGGACTAAATATAATCAGGCGTATCGTTTGGTTTTCTAAGTGGTGAAGGCATGACGTGTGTGTTTCATGCGTGTTTCCTCATGAAGTGAGGCAATATAGCAGGTGACCATATATGAATGCGTAATATAGTGACTACAATGTGTGCTGCTGAAAGTAATATCGCGATTTGTTTATTACGCGCAAACTAAAACCAATTTTTCAACAAGTGATATGGTATGTTTGTTAAATTTCGGAGGTGAGTCAAGAACGACGCCAAGAAATGTGGTCGTATCAGGTGGATAAATTATGTGGTTATTGAGATTAGGACTCGGAACTAAAGAGGTTTGCTTATGATGAGTATGAAAAATCATGAAGCATGTCTTTGTGGCGTTTTGTTAAGTTATTAAACCCTTTATCTCCAGCAAATATAGTTGCATCTTCAGCATAAAGTATGCAATCTGAATTGTTAAGGCAATTAGGCAAGTCATTAATATACAAAATAAAAAGGAAAGGGCCTAAAATGGATACTTGCGGAACACCTTGATTAGTCGTTATTGGCTGCGATATGGCATCAGCGAATTGGACAACCTGGGTACGATCAAATAGATAACCCTATAAAAGGGTTGGAGTAGGTCCAGCGATACTAAGTGATTCTAACTTAGAAAAAGTACTGTGTGGGTAAGTGTATCAAGTGCCTTAGTAAAATCAAGAAATAATGCCGCGGCCCAGCACCTGTTGTCAATGAAATATTTAAAATATTTAATGTGGTCCGTGAATTCTATTAGGGCAAGTTCCGTCGAAAAATTAGGGCGGGAACCAAATTGATGCGGTGTCAAAGGGTTACATTTTTCAAGGTACTTCATGAGGCAGTTAGCAAAAAGTTTCTCGATTAGTTTACGAAAGAATGGTAGGATCGTTATCCGGGGATAGTTACCTAATACGCTTGGATCTCCTTCTTTAAGAACAGGCACTACTTTTCCTTGCTTTAGTACGGAGGGAAAAATACTTCTGGTAAACATATTATTTATAAGGGTAGCAAGAACACCCGACTGCCCATAGCGACCAGTTTAAGTTTAGAGGGGTGTATGAGGTCTAACCCTGGGCCAGTGCATTTTAGACCACATAAAACACAAAAAACCTCATCCGGTAACATAGGTCGTAAATAAAATGATTGGGAGCAGCGAGCATAGGGCGAAATATGAGTCGGTTGGTTTGAGGTCACCGTTGAAGAAACCTTGTTTAACGTGTTAGCTATATGAGGAGTGTTAACGAGACGCCGGCCAGCATCATTAAGTCTCTGAAGTACTAAAGCGCCAAACAGACGGCACAAGAAGCGACACGGACGAGCGCTTACTAACAAATGATGCTTTATTGACGGAAACACGCAATATATATATATACGCAAATCTGGCGGCGCAACTCACACGTTGTCGAAAATTACATGGTAACAGGCAAAAGGCGATAAAACGATTGTAAAGGTGGCGTTCGGGACAACGATACGTGGTGTATAGGGCCAAATGATCATAAATGATAATGGTAACGCGATAGACAAACCCCGCCACAAGGGAGTACCCCTTTTAAAACTAAAAGATTAAGATTTTTCACCAAGCGCAGGCGGCGCAGCAACATGCTCAGTTCTAACTAAGGAATTCTGGTGGCAACATATGCTAAACAACACACTCAAGCCCCCTGACAAGAAGGCCAGTGGTGCTGTAAAAAGTCCTGGGACAAGTACAATTCCCGGATGAAGTGAAAAACTTGCTGGTGAAAGGGCCGAAGTTCAGCCTCGAACCTGAAACAGCAGCGCATGAACTACTTTCTTTGAATAGGCGTGTTGCCGAGAAGGCGCCACCTGAAGACAAGGAAAGGTGCCTATTGGAACGAGTAGACGTGCTGTCAAGGACAGTTTCGAAGAAATCCTCGAACAACCGACTTGGAATTAACAAAGTAGTCACCTTCTTCAAGGACAATGGCCTGCTCCTTTTACAGGCTGACGAGGAAGGAGGCTTCGTTGTGGTCCCGCAAGGAATTTACAAGGAGAAGGCCTGCCGAGCTGTGGAAAAGAATTTCGCCGCGTCAAACCTCAAGCCGGCTAGAATGAAATCTCAGGATGTGTCCCTCTGCAAGGAACTGGAACTAGGAAAGATAGCAAACGCCATAAGTAAGTGCAAAAATAAGACTTTGGGCATGTTTTTTGCCACCAAGACCGACAAAGAACAAGTTCCGTTCCGGTGTATCGTGAGCGAAACGGAATCTTTGCAACGTCATGTTAGCCAGTTTCTCTTAAAGCATTTGAGTTCACTTAACATATAAGATCCTTTCGAAACAAGAAACAGCAATGATGTCGTAAGATTTTCGCTGTCCTGCGGTGCGGCAGGTAGTTTTTTCTCGGTCGATGTTAAGGATCTTTTCTATTCCATCCCACACAAGGCGCTGTTTTTAGCCGTCCAGGCCTGTTTTGAAAAGAAAGGCACTATTTCATTTCAGAGTTCTGTGGGCATGTCAGTTCAAAATTTCATTAGGTTTCTGAAGTTTTATCTTAGTTCCACGCCAGTTCAGTTTGAAGATAGGGTTTATGTTCAGAAGAAGGGCATCTGCATAGGGTACTACGTAGCCCCTATCTTAAGCAATATTTTTCTTTCAGCCGTTGATAGCGTTTTGCACAGCATGCTTGACAAACAGAAGGTTTTGAAAGTGTTTAGATATGTAGATGATTTCCTAACTGTGTTAAACAGACAGGATCCATCAGTCCACCAAGAATCTGTCAAAGAAATGCTAGATATTTATAGAATATAGCCATGGTTTGGAATGCACCTTTGAACTACCAAAGAACAATAAGTTACATTTTTTAGACCTCGAGCTCAGCCTAGGAGCTGAAGTGCACTGGAAGTACCACCCCCGAGCACAAAAAGAGCTATTGTCTTATGAATCAGCTCACTCTAAGATAGTAAAAAGAGCGATAGCCACAGGGGCATTGGAATCGGCTGCCAGGAAATCATGTAAGCATGGTATACGAAGCAGCTTCCAACTGAAGATTGAAAGGCTAAAGGATGCGGGGTTCCCACAGACAGTTCTAAGTTCAGTAGTAGAGTGTCTGCTCCAGAAGATAAAAGCTAAAGTAAGAAAAAACACGCAAGAACAAACCAGGAGATTAAGACCCGTAGTCGCACCATACTCTCACCGCGTAGCTCCCAACCTGAAGAATGTCGCAAGTAAATTCAAAGTCCCGGTTGTTTTCTCAGCCCCTTCAAAACTTGCTACTTTGTGCGTCTGCGTTACCAACCAAAAAACAGTACGCGCGACCTGCGGAACTCAGCATACCAATCCACTTGTCAGTTGTAAGGAAGGGATGGTTTATCAAATTCCGCTCTCATGCAGAAAGGTTTACATTGGACAAAGGGGGCGTTGTTTAAATGAAAGGCTAAAAGACCACGAACGCTCACAGGAAAAAGGAACTGGTTCCAATATGGCCATCCATTGCTAACAGTGCGCGTGCAGACCTCGCCTAAGAGATACCATTGTTCTGCACAGAAGACGAGACAGCGTTGCCCGTGGGCTGAAGGAAGCCTTCCACATTAAAAGGAAACGTCTTGAATGCGTCAGCGAACCATCAAAAATTCTGTATAAAAGTGAAATGTCCTTTTTAGAAACCCTTAGTTAGAACTGAGCATGTTGCTGCGCCACCTGCGCTCGGTGCAAAATCTTAATCTTTCAGTTTTAAATGGGGTACTGCCTTATGGGGGGGTTTGTGTATCGCGCAACCATTATCATTTATGATCATTTGGCCCTATACACCACGTGTCATTGTCTCGAATGTCACCTTTACAATCGTTTTATCACCTTTTGCCTGTTAACATGTGATTTTTGACAACGTGTGAGTTGCGCCGCGAGATTTGCGTATATATATATATATATATATATATATATATATATATATATATATATATATATATACATACGCAAATCTCGCGGCGCAACTCACATGTCAAAATCAAGACACGGACGAGCGCTTACTAACAACTGATGCTTTATTGACGGAAACACACAATATATATATATATATATATATATATATATATATATATATATATATATATATATATATATATTGTGTGTTTCCGTAAATACAGCATCAGTTGTTAGTAAGAGGTCGTCCGTGTCTCTTCTTGTGTCGTCGGTTTGGCGCTTTAGTACTTCAGTAACATGCACCAACTAGCCCAACAAAAAGTTCTGCTGGAATATAATTAAGTTTATCTGCTACAGTTCGTTATTTAGTAATGCTCGAAAATTATTTTATTAGTTCCTAATATTTTCATTTATTGTTCACATTTTTATTAATCTCATTTTAGTAATATCCTCGTTTAGCGTTTTTTTTTAATTCTGGATAATGTTTGAGTATATTTGGAAGCGATTTTTCAAAGCCAGAAAAAAATGGTCGCAATTAATCTTTTTTTTGTAGCTTATCCTTTTTACAAATACACCGCAGTAAGTTAATAATAATAATATTTGGGGTTTTACGTGCCAAAACCACTTTCTGATTATGAGGCGCGCCGTAGTGGAAGACTCCGGAAATTTTGACCACCTGGGGTTCTTTAATGTGCACCTAAATCTAAGCACACCGGTGTTTTCGCATTTCGCACCCATCGAAATGCGGCCGTCGTGGCCGGGATTTGATCCCGCGACCTCGTGCTCAGCAGCCCAACACCATAGCCACTGAGCAACCACGGCGGGTCGCAGTAAGTTGTTCGTGATCCATGGGTTTCTGGGGTCCGAGTACTATATGTGTGTAAAAGAAAATGACGAGTACGAGCTAATTGTTTCCGTTATTTTAGCACAAAAATTGTTAAAAGCTGCTTCAACATTCGGTTCGTGAAGAAAAACGTTCCAGTCAGTGTGCGAAATTCTCTGTTGAAACAACTTAGCATCGCAGAAATTCCTTTTTGAATTTCTTATTTTGCATTGGTTGTGCGATTCGACCAACAAGAAAATGGGTAATGGTCCGTGATATCAAAGCTAACAACGCCAGCAATCTGAGGAGAAATGACGTTTGTTAGAACATGATCAATGAGAGTACCAGGGCTGTGGGAGATGCAACGTGTAGGCGATTGTAACAGTGATTTCATTCCATCCCAGGTAGCACAAAAGAGATACGTAACGTTTTCGTACCGTTTATCCAAGACGATAAAAACGGGTTAAAGAAGACACGAATGAGAGAACTTCGGCGGGAAAACGTCGTATATCTCTGCTAATGTCCGGCTTAATTACTTTCTTGAGACGATCTAGAACAGGGGTGCTATACAGGATGCGCCGAGTTTGGCGAAACTCGGGATCTTCACGAGCTCTGGCGACACCCCAAGATGAAAGCACAAATGGTACCGAGACACAGTTTATCTTTCGACAAGCCTCCAGTTTCATTGGTTTATCTAGATTCACTCTGGGTGGCTATCATTCCTTGGGGATTTGCCTTCTGGGCGGTCGACAAACTGGGGCTCACGTGATCATACCGTCGGTGCATGGTCGCGCCTTCTTTCACTTGTTTGTCGTTCCACCGAGTGCGTTACACGCACAAGCGAGTTATAAAACAAATGCATTTAGTACAATATTATTAGTTAGTTTAACGTGGTTTAAAAGCATTTTAAAGCTTACAAGATGTACACTGTATGTATATTCGACTAATTTGTAATTTAGTGCGCTTCGCATTATACCACGAGGGAACGCTGTGGTGGCGTCATCACATACATTCATCGGGCGAGCATGGCGACTAAGCATCGGAGAGGCGCAGTGTAAACAAACTCGTACAACGAGCTTGCAGTGCGCGACGTAGTGATCAGGCTCAACGATGACCACTATTTCTTGTATAGTTCTCTTCCTCCGTGAGCAATCTTTCCGTGCACCCCGTAAGACTGCGAATAGCTTAAGCGATTTTACAGATCGCAACGCGCACCTACTGTTCATGGCACAATCCTGAACAAACAAATCCGGTGCTGCTTCTGTGAGTGCGCTGAGTTTTTCCACTCTGCGTGACTGTGAGCGTCACGAATATTGCATAGTGTGTGCAAAAGGAAGACAGCCGATATAGCTACGATGCGACAAGGAGGTGGTGCCGACGATGGATCTCGCAACCAACACTGTGAAGGAGGCATCGACAAACTGGAGATAAGTATATTTCCACTGTTTCATATTTAGCATAATAAAAGTGCACGGATTAAGTCACTTTCGTAGAAACGAACTGAATGTCCAGCAGTTTAAGAAAGGCATTGAAAGCCAATGAGTGTTCGTGCTTTTACATGTACGTGGGCCCGCGAAAATGTGGAAAAGATAAAGGTAACCTTCACTAACTGAGTGATACAACAGAAATTCATCAGGGATATTCAGCCCGCAGAATCTATGGAACAGTATCTTTATCCAGGTGAAATATCAATAGCAGGTAAAGACATAAAGCAAGAAACCTATACAAAAATTTAATGGGTTGAACAGCACATGGGAGGCATTTCCGAATCGTGATCGCCACGTTACCGATATCCTTGAAAATGTTTAGAATAGTTGCATTCGACCGGTTATGCAATATGGAACATAAACCTGGAGGTTAACAGAGAAACTTGGGAAGTCGAGGACTGTGCAGAAAGCGAGTAAAATTTTTGGAGATAGCATTAAGGCAGGAAGACAGTGGCGTAGTAAACCGTGGCAACTGATATGCTAGTTGAGATTAAGAAAAAAAAAATGGAATCGGTGGGCAGGCCGTGCACGTCTTCAATCACTTGTTGCCAATTTATAACAGGTGATTACATAAGCGTGACAGAATGGATGTCAAGGAGAGAGAACTGCAGCCGAGGATGGTAGAAAATTGCGTAATGGGACAAAAATATTATGCTTGTAGGCATAGGATGCAATCAGCTCGCACAAGACGGCATTGTAGGGAGCGCCATTGATTTTGTAGTAAACAGAAATAGGTTTGTGGTGCTGACAGTAGAGACTCGTGAAGGTTCGAGGACACCTCAGCTGTTGGCACACTAATAAACATTACATTTGGCTCTGAAAAAAACAACCTGTTATGAAAAATGAAGCAATGTTGTCCCGACAAATTGTTTTATTACGCATACACTAAAGGCTTCCACAGTTAAGGGCAGTTAGTACCAATAGTGCAATGAGCATTTTTATTTGTAAATAATGGTTTATGTGCAATTGATTCATTCCAACAATCCACTTTTTTTGCAGCAAAACATTCTGCTGCTGGAGGCATTCAACCACCTGGTGGCAGTGGGCGAGCGCCAGGCACGTGCTCTTGACAGTGTGGCAAGGTCCAGAGGGCTGCTCTGCAACAGTAGCATCAGTGCCCTCACTGCTCTCCAGTCGAACCCCCAGAACGCACCTTATTAAGGAGCTTTCAGTTTATTATTTTGGTTATTATTCAAGAGCATGAATAAAATTATTGCAGTAAACATTGTGCTGTGCATATTAGGAGACTTGCAACATGCACTTCGTGTCACTTCAACATAGGCAAAAACGTAAGACAACCTGTGCCACTATTGGACCGTGTAAACGAAAAAGACACTAATGCAGCATATACGTCATTGTGCTGTTTGTTCTTTCTATGTGCAAGGATACAGTGGTTGTTGATTAGCCACAAGATGAACGGTGTGTGTATTTAACAATGAAAAGACAGGAAACGGCATGACCTTAATAGTGCTATCACCTATAGACTGTGCACATGAATGCAACACTCACTGATTTAAACGTGCCATTACATGCATGTTCGATACCACATATTCTTTAACAATGTCATATATTTGCATGTACCAATTTTCACACAGCTTAAGCCCATGCATAGCTGACTTGTGATGTATCCATTTCATAGGCCAAATAATTGTACACTTTCTCCTTTTGTGTTGTATGAAAAGCGGCATCCTCTAGTCGGATACAACTTGACAAGACAGGAGAGGTCCCGTCCATATGACCAAAGCGCAGCAGCCTCCACGTCTAAAGAAATAGTCCCTCTCCAATGAGCGGGTATTAGTGCATCCAGTGGCACAATGTCAGTGTAGAGTGTGTGCCCGTTGGTGCCGGCTTGTGTTCACCTGCCGTTGAAGTGCAGGTTCTGCGGTTTCCTAAAGTTGTATCCGACTATAGAATCACGTAATGCCTTGCACTGGTTGCATGGACTTTAGCAACTTGATAGCACACAATGATCAGGAACAGAAATCTATAAAGGCACCCAAGCAAAGCTGGCTGGCCACACTTCCATTATGAGGGCCTGTAAACAGTTCTCGCCAAATATTCCCATGACATCCTTGAAAAAGAGGTGGTGTTTGGCACTTTAGAATCAAAAACAGATTACAGTGAATGTTGTGTACCACGTTAAAACAAACTTACCTTGGTTATCTGCACAGCATGTAATGGAAGCTTGTCCTTCACATAGGAAACAAAGTACTCTGTCCAGTACAATTGTCGAGTTCGCTGTGGCACCTATTATGTCATTAGTGTCAACATACAAATTTTCAAAGGCCATTAATTTCATCATTATTATTGTAGGACGGTTATTTCAATCAGTGCTTGTATTACATGAGCAGGTGGATTTGAAAGCAAAGCTTTGGTTGCACACCTTCAGACTTCCATAATTGTGTGGCAAGGCACTGGCATGGTATCGAATAGCTCACACTTGCTCGGTCCTGCACCAAAGAGGCCCAATGCTCTATTTGAAGTTGGATTGCGCAACAATTCGACGGCACGCAAAGAAGAGTAACACACACAGCAGAGCATTCTGCTGAGTGTATTTCTCTTCCTCGGTCCTGCACCAAAGAGGCCCAATGCTCTATTTGAAGTTGGATTGCGCAACAATTCGACGGCACACAAAGAAGAGTAACACACATAGCAGAGCATTCTGCTGTGTGTATTTCTCTTTTTTGTGTCCCGTCGAATTGTGCAATTCAGCTTCAAGCTTCTATACCAATACAACGAGTCTTCAACCTCACCAATGATCTAGTTATTAAGCCACAATGGCGCACGTCCTTGAAATGTCCCGACACGAATTAGCTCTCCAACAAATCACCACAAGCATAAAATTTTGCTGCACAGGTGTGTGCACATGCCATATTCTGTACCACTAAACTCGCAGGAATCAAAGGGGCAAGCATTAACCAGCCTTATTGCTGCCGTTACTATCATCATCATGACACCAATAGATTCAAGATTCAAGATTCATTTTATTTCTCCAAGAGAAAAAGGCCGGGGACAAAAAGCTGCCTTGAAGCAGCTTGACGGGGTCCGGGGCCCATTTACAAAATGGCAGCAGTGAAGGGAAAAAAGTACAATTTGACATATATCATGAATCAAGGAACACAATGCAGAATTTCAATTAAGCCTAATGCAATACAAGGTAAAAATTCAAATATGCAATGCACTGAGAAGTAACAAAAAAGCATAATACATCGTTATAGCAGAAACAGAAGGAGTAAAACGTAATTGCATTTCAACATTACGATATAATATATCAAGTTCAAACAATACATAGCAGCATTTCTTTTTATACAATTAAAAAAAACACTATTAGCCTAATTTGGGTTTGAACCCACCACATGTTCAAAAAATTGCTGAACAATTGTTTTTCTGTTTAGGTTCATATTTTCTGTGTACCATTTGTTTGTGTTAAGGGTGTTCGGAACCAGGAAATGCAACATTTGGGAGCCATACGTCGTGCGAAGTCGGGGTAGATGCCATTTCTCTTTGCGTCTGGTGCTTGTATGAGTGTGCGTTTGTGTCACCGATGAGATGAGAGTTGGATTATGAACTTAGCCCGAGGCAAGCTGAAGTTATTCAAGGCGCGAAGAATGGTAAATGACACTAGATGATGAATGGGAGATATTCCATGTTTAATAAACAGTGGTCTGGTGTGACCTAGGTAATCTGAGCCAGAAACTATGCGGATAGCTTTTTTTTTGCAGAAGTACTAGTTGGTTTAGATGCACGCGAGCTGCAGTTCCCCACACAAGATGGCAGTAGATTATTTGAGAGTGAAATAATGAATGATATATTAATTTTTTAACTTTCACGGGAAACAAGTCGCGACCTCGTGAAAGAGCTCCTATAGATTTCGACAAGCTTAAAGAAAGATGACGGAAGTGATCAGCCCATTTAAGATGTTCGTCAAATATTACGCCAAGAGATTTATATTTACTTACGATTTCGATAGCGTAGTCTCCAATAAGCAGTGGGATTGATATGGTTACTTTCCGATTTATCGAACGAAAAATAACCACCTTTGTTTTATTATGATTAATCTTTAAACTGTTTAGATGTGACCAGTTATGGAGGCTTTCCAATATGACGTTCGCTTCAAAGAGGAGTTCATTGGATGAGTTTCCAGATAAAAATAAACTAGTGTCGTCGGCATATATTATAAATTCCGCCTTCTTGGAAATATGGACGAGATCGTTTACATATACGTTAAAGAGGAACGGACCTAAGATACTGCCCTGCGGTACTCCGCATCTTATATACTCAATACTGGAGCTACAACCATCAACACATACGGATTGCTGCCGTTTTTCAAGGTATGACTTTATCAACTTAAGCGGATTGCCTCTTATACCGTATGCATAAAGTTTATCTAAAAGAATGGTATGATTAATGCAGTCAAATGCTTTGCTGAAATCGACAAAAATGCCTAATGTTAGAAGCTTATTTTCAATGTTTTGCAAAATTAGTTCTTTTTGTTTAAGTAGCGCAGATTCCGTACATAAGCCTTGTCTAAAACCAAATTGGGAATCTGTAAAAAGGCGATTATCGTTAAAGTAAATTTCCAAACGCTTAAGCAAAATTTTTTCTAGTGGTTTCGAGAAAATTGGCAGAATCGATATTGGTCGATAGTTGCCCATGTCTTGTGTCGTCCCAGATTTATGGATAACAATCACTTTGGCTAGTTTTAGTCTGTCTGGGAAGGCAGATGAAGATATTGATAGGTTAAATACATACGATAAGTGAGGCGCAAGAAGGTCAGCTACAAATTTTATTGGTTTTACTGACAGACCCTCTGCGTCAAGGCTGGAGCTATTCTTTAAGGCCATTAGTGTAGCAAAAACTTCGGATGGGTGCGTAGGGTGGAGAAAAAAGGAGTCAGGTGTCTGTACAGAAATTAGGCAGGTAGCATCTTTGTTGTAGTCTGTTTTAGGGAGACCAATAAAATGTTTGTTAAACCTATCCGCTAGTTCATTACCCATTAAGGTTACACCGTTCATTGTAAGACCTCCTATAGACCCACGGTATACCTGATGACAATTAGTCTCTACGTCAGGCGTGGACATGTAAATGAAACGGCCGCTGAGGTAGCTCACAATCCACAGGTAGAAACGGCCGCCAATTCACAAGTTATCTAGGGCATCGAGAATGGCTTCATGAAGGATGTTGTCGTAAGCCCCTTTGATGTCTAAGAAAACAGAGGCGACGAGTCGGGGTCGATGTTTCTCATGTTACACTGTGGTAACGAAGTCAACGACGCGGCCAATCGAAGAGCGACCCCGCGGAAAACCGGTCATCATGTTCGGATAAAGATCATTTCTCTCCAGAAAGGATTCGAGCCTCACCAGGACCATTCGTTTCAATAACGTTTCCAACACAGCTGGCTAATGCAACTGGCCGGTATGAAGTAAGCTCGTAAGGAGTCTTTCCGGTCTTCAAAAGAGGAAGCAGGCGGCTGATCTTCCACTGCTCCGGAACAATACAGGAAACCCATGTGTCATTGTAATAATTGTGCAGCGCGGTGCGACCAGCCCTGCCAAGGTGAGAGAGATACGAATGCGAGATCCCGTCAGGGCCAGGGGCGGATGAATGCCGACACGACGCAAGAGCAGCCTCTAATTTAGGCATCGTAAAGAGGAAGTCGTAGTGGTCGCCTGGGGAAAGTGACGAAAAACTTCGAATTTGATTGCGGCTGGTTGAGTTGTGCCCACAATCATTTTGCAGAAGTTGTCCGCTACCTCCACATCAGTGCAGAGTTGGTAAAGGGCCAGAACATTGAAAGGGTACCTTTCTTGTGAGGAATACGTAGGCTCCTGACCACATGCCAAATACGTGACAGCGGCTTGCGAGTATCCAGTGATGAGCCGAACTTTCTCAAGCGCTTCCTTCCTAATTTCTCGAGATGGCGCTTTATTTCTCGTTGAGCTCGGCGACAAAGGGCGAGATCGTACGTCGATTTCGTCCTTCTCCATTTCCTTTCAGCGTGTCGTCGGACTGCGCGTAACCTCTCAAATTCCACGTCGATAGGAGACCCCGATGTAGGTGCACATATGTTCCGCGTGGCCTCACCGAGGGCGGACGTGATCAATTCTATTTGGAATAGTGAATCGGGATCCGCACAGGAATTCTCCCTGAATGTCTTAAAAGTGAGTCAGTTTGTGCACCGCACTTGAGATGAAGTGGTAGGTGCTAACCACTTTACGTAGACATACTTTGGTATGTGATCACTGCCATATGTTTCCACATCACTGAACCAGCTAATAAAGGAGTGTAGACGTGAGAAAACAAACGTCAGGTCCAAGCAGCTACTACAGGACGTGCGACGCAGAAACGTAGGAGAGCCATCATTAATACTGACGAAATCCTGTGAGTGCATAAAGTCGGACAGGGCTTTGCCTCGGTTATTCATTACTGCACTTCCCCATTGGGGGTGATGAGCATTGAAATCGCCCACAATAAGATGAGGAGCTGTACAACTCTGGGTTGCTGAGGATAGTTATGAGAAATTAATGTGATCACAGGGTAGAATGTAGCCGCAGATTATCGAGAAGACCCGTCCTTTAAGCGTTAACGTCAAGTAAATGTAGTGGCTCGTGTTGTGGGGCTAGAGGACATGGCAGTAGTGAAATATCGCAGCATATGGACACTAACACCTTGCTGGTTTCATCACCTTCTCAAGACCACAGAAATACATATCCAGAAAGGCGGAAAGCAAAAGGCATGTTGGGCACACATATTACAATCACAGGGAAGCGGTATTTCTGGACGCGCTTTCGGAAGTCACTCAGGCGACCACGCAGGCCTCGGGCATTCTACTGCATCACTACACTGCGACGTATGTGCATCGACACAGAGGAGGCGCTGTGTGGTAGCGCTTTAACGAATTCCTCCAGTGCCTCCAAGAGCGGCTCAATTGCGTCCGAAAAGTAAACAACAACCCTTGCTCTTGGCGTATGGAGGCCTGAAAGCAGCGTGCGCATGGATTGTACAAATTGGTTCAGAAGAACGTTCACCTGCTGGTCTTCCGGCTTGTCCATATTGTCCGCTGGAACGTAATGGAATGTTGGACGCGTTGGTTCGACGACCTTGGACGACAGAGCAGGCCATTCCACATCAGAGGAAGTGGATAATATACCCGAATCTTTCTGAACCACCGTGGTAACATGGGGCGCTGCAGGAGGCGGCGTCTTATGATCTGTGGCTCAAGATGTTGAGCCAACGGAGCTGAGAGTTGCTGTGACGGTGGCTGAGGCAAACTAGTCGCGTATGACTCTGGGGGTGAGCGTCGGGAACGACGTTTGCGGTGACGAATACACGCGGCCGCTTCTTGGTGACTTGAGTTGTCTTTTACCATCATCTTTTCTCAGGATGAGCCTCTCGTTCTTCATCCTAGGATAGTCTTTAGTCGTCGCCTCATGAGCGGCGAAGAAGTTGGTACACTTGACAGTCTCCGTCTTGCAAGTATCATGCTGGTGTGAGCCGCCGCATCGATGGCACGATATTGCGTTTCTGCAAACAGCGCTCACATGGCCAATCCTGTTGCATTTGTGGCATTGAACTGGCTTGGGAACATACAGACGGACAGGATGCCGCACATACCCCACCTTGACGTGGGATGGGACAGAGTCGCCTTGAAGAACTACTTTACCACCCCGTGATCGTCCGAAACAATGAATGTCGACTATCCTGGCCGTAGAATTGATGAGTGTCCGCAAGTCGCTGTTTGTTATATCAGGGTCTACATCTGTAATAACTACAGCGGAAGTCCGTTTTCCATAAGCGAGATAGGGGCGGACCGGCATACCTAACACTCCAATTTCTTTCAGTTTGCCCACGGACGCCTGAGATTTCACATCTACCGTAACAAAATTTTTCCATGCGTTGATTCTGACCTCTTGCACTTGTCCCGGAATCACCTGGTCAACAAATTGGGTCAGCTGCTGTCTGTTATTGTTATTCAAATTAGCCGTCTCCGTTGTGGCTACGAAAGCCACAGAGAACCCGTCAGGTTCGTCAACATTCTCTGTAGGCAACTCGCTCGCTGCTGATGTCTGGCGCAACGTGCCAGGTTTGTCAAGTCTTTCTAGTCGACTCACCAGCTGCTGATGGCCGGCACAACTTCCTTTTCAGGCGGCGCGATAAAACAGGCGTGAAGCTGCTACTGTCGGAATCCAACTGTCACCGTGGAGTCATCTGCCGAATCTGGAAGATCCACGTTGGTGACGGCCGTAGCGAAGAAGGCATCAAGCGGCTGAGCAGCAGTTCGGTCGACTGCGCAGACGGGAAGCTGCACGGGACGTGTGCCCGCCACCCCGAAGGGTGGCGGGCACAATATAAGGGTGGCGAACACAATATTAAAAAGCTATAGAAAAGTGGAAGAGCCGAAAGCACAGATGTTCTCTTTCGCCACTTCTTCCAAAAGATAAACAATTGCAATCCCCAGCATGGTATTGTAGTTCGAGTTACTATGCAAACTCACTCGCTCGTAGGAGGAGGTACAGTTTATACTAACTTTGTCATGTGTGCTGGTGAAGATAGAGGGATTTCGCTCAGGCAAGGCACTGGCACATACCAGAGTGGACGAGGCCGCTGGAGGAGCTGCGCTTGCCCCGTTAGTCTTCATGGAGGGTAGCGTGCGACTTCGGAGTTCCAGATTGAACGAGGCCCAGTACATCCACTACTTGAGAGGACATTTATTGCAGCGGGGTGCGGGCAAACAGGTTCTAGCGGACATATTTAGCCAATTGCAACAACCACGACCTCATGCATGTACCGATACTGCACAGCTACTAACCACATTCCTACGCAACGCTTTTCAATTGTCCGTTGCGCCTTCATGTCTCTCGCTGGATTCACAGTGGTAATTGTCCTGAGGAAAGAATGCTTCATTTTAAAAGTATCGAAATATGGTTACAAACATTGTTATAGAAAATACCTCACTTGCTGCTGGCCTAAAAGGATGCTTTCTGCATACACACCTACAAGATGCAATTACTTTGCAGTAATTGAAGAAAAATTTTATTCGCATGATGCCAGCAAGAGCATTGCTACTTTGCTGCAACACAAAATCTGTTTGACTTCAAGAATATCAATAAATAAACACCCCGTCTGCATCAATACCGAAATTTGAACCTCGGTCGTCTCGTGAGGAGTTAGGAGCTAAGGTCGAGTGTAAACGTACGGAGCTTAAACAAATACTGTGTTGCTGTCTTCAAAGAATGCCCTTACTTTTGCCGGTTTCTTCCGGCAAAGATCATCCCAACCCTTGAGCAGATCATAAATAACATGATATAGAGCGATAAATATTTATAACTCTGTGTTATTCTATTTTTTCACCCCTGTTACGTGTTACAAAAACGCCGTTATGAGAAATCAAGTTTCCACAACTTCTTTTAGGAAGCCGCACAACTTGGTTGGCGGAAGAAATGCTAAAAAGTGACGAAAATTGGATTGCGATGAGGTAGTACATGGTGTATTAATTCAAGGACGACGGCATTCCATTATTCCCCAGTGGTATAGCACGGCTCAATAAAGTACCACACGAATACAGGACGGTTGCGGTCATTGTATACCGTGATACAATTCGCTTGCATTGCGCGTTCTATGCCCCAACCACGCAAGCTAGAAATTACACTTCGGTAATGCATAATATACTTGAGTAATCATATCACACCATTACGAAACCGCCCGTGACATTATGACAGACTGAATTCATCCTCAAAAACAGTAGGCTATGCACTCAAGGCTCACGATGCAGCGGCAACCCTCCCGAGGAATGCAGCATGCCGAATCAAAGCGCACAGCAATAATAAAACCCCTTTACCTTTGGCTTAAAATTATTACTATCGCAGGTTGGACTTTTAAAAAAATGAGAATAAATGATACCGTGTGACATGTTTTTCACGCTGCTCTCGATAACAGTCGTCTTGCAACAGCCTCTTCTAGTACAGTACTCGACCATTTTTGTTTCTTTTTCTTGTGAACAGATTTCTGTTCAAAGAGAATAACAGGCATTCTGTATATGTCTAATACATTTTCTACAAAAATGCTTGTCATTTTACGCAAATTTTGTGGAGTTCCATAAATTGATCATCATCATCAGTATGTATGCCGAGCACAGGGCAAATTCAGCTGCAAACGATCTCAACTTATTTCTGTGTTGCTTCAGAGGACCATGCCCTATGCCTGCACATTTCCTATTTCCTGACACCACCTAACTGTTGTCTTCTACTGTGCTTTCCTTCTCTTGGCGCACTTTGTGAGCATATAATAGTGTGTAACGAAGAAGAGTAGCCTGCCTGCGCCGCAACACCCGACGCGTTTCAAATGTTATCGAAGAGTCCTCACACTGTCGCTGGAGTGATATAATTGTGCCAGAGTTACGACGAGTTGCGCAGGCAACGGCTTCACACCCGACGTCCCACCCCGCACGCCGACTCACTGTCAAGCCTTGGAGTCGACGACAACTATGCTGCTCTGTTCGTAAAAATTCAGGAATTCGTTCGCGCAGAGGTCGCCCGCCACCTATCTTTGATATCTTCTGTCCAGGAACCACCACCTGCTTTGCATCCTACGGTCCGCGACTTCATTCAAGAGCAAGTATCTCAAGCCGTTCCTCCAGCCGCTGAGCAGACACCAGTCACGGCACCTCTCACTTACGCTGAAGCAGTTTCAGGATCTCGTCCAAAAACGCCCTTGCCGCCCTCTATGCATCGACCACCGACATTTTTTCCGCCATCTATGCCGCTTCACAACCGACGGCATTTTCCTCCTATGCCGCTACCGGACTGACAGCATTTTCCGAATCCTCAAGCACGACTCGGACATCACCCCCACCAGTGGCGCACCTTCGATGACCGCCCAATATGTTTTGCTTGCGGTGGTGCTGGTCACGTGGCGAGCCATTGCCGTCGTTCCATGCTTCCTCTTCAGAAGATCCGGCGAGCGCCGCCTTTCCCCGCTCCGTTTTCCTCTTCGCCTTCCAGCCTTCCTACCTCTTCCTTTTCCCCTGACCGCCCAACCGCCTCTACCCGCCGCTCACCATCTCCCCGTCGTCGCTCGCTTTCTCCGAAGAGTAGCCTGCCTGCGCCACAGCACCATCGCTACCGGCATGAGCTCCTGGTTGCTGTCCTTCGCCGACTGCTTGTGAGTGCTACCCGTTCGCGCCCGTTGCTATTAAACCTCTTAGCAAGAGCACCAGTCATCTCCTCCGCTCATTACATGGCCTAACTGTCTCAATTTCTCTTAATAAAATAAAATATTGTCTACTCCCGTTGGCTTTATAATCCACATCGCTGTCTTCTTGTCTGTTACAATGATGGTAAAACCTTCCTTTGTCGTTTTATCCCTGGTAGTGTTATCCTAACTCCTTCAGCAGAGTTTATGGTAACGTCCAAGTTTCTGTCCTACGTGTTTGTACCGGAAAAATATGATGTACTCTATTCATTCATTCATTTACTCACATACTCACTCTGAGTCTTTGCATTGCGAACAACATAAAAGCAACCATATCTAAAGCAACAATGGTGAAGTCAGTTTTTGTAACGTAATAAGTTTCCTTCCAACGACAGCAAAAAGCAGCAGCCGCTGATGGCTTGATAATACCAGAGAGAGATTCCGAACAATGTTTATTTTTCTGTAAATTTCCTTCTCACGAACAAAGCCTACAGGGAGCAATCGTCCTGAATAAACATAATCTGCCACAAATTCTAAAGACTGACTGCTAATTATGGATTCTGGTTCGCTTGCCTGGGTGCCGAATAGTCACTTTGTCTTCTTCACTTCACTTTATTACCTCAAGTACCCCAATAGAGATATTACGTAGCGTGTTGTTACCATGCGCGTACAAAAAACCAGGTAGGTATGGTGAAACACAAGTGGGAGTAATTTCCGAAAATTCTTATTTACAGGTATTGGTGGCTGTATTGCAAGAAATGTTGTTCCATTCATTAGGCGGCTGATAAAGAAATCACACCTAAAATGAAACCATTCCTGTGCGAGGACGAGTGACTTCTAGTGTCCGCGGACGCGTGATGAGGCCGAGTGATATCTATATAGTTACCGATATACTGTGATACGCTCGAAGGCAGCATGATGTATGGTTGTTGATTCAACTAAATGTAGAATTTCTGATAGATAGTGGACTGTGAGGCAGTGCTCGACGGTGTTGTACAAACACGGCGGCGCCATGCACGACTTGATGTCGTTGATGTAGTGCGTCTTAAGCCGTTCTGCGCGCACTTGCGAGCTGTGAAAGTTTTATTTACCGCTTGCTTTTTAGTAGCTTTTTACTACATGTTTTTTTCGGGGCTTTTGTTTTGTTATCAGGATGGGCTCGTTGCATTTCAAGTGGGGGGACGGTGGCATGGGCGCGCTTTTTCTGGTGACCACACCTTCCCATGCTAAGTTAAAATCAACGCTCTTGGCTTGTCGCCACCATTTCTTGTCATTTTCTATATTGTCACGTTGCAATGAAGCTCAAGGACGCAGTAGCAACAATGTGAATGACGAAGCGAGGTATTTATTACGTGGGTTCGCGCTCCTAAGGGCAAGTTATATTCAAAGCACCAAAATAGCGGCGAGCACATTCGGCGACCAGGCAAAATCTGACCAGCGGTTCAAGCACGTCGGCTCTTGTAGATGACTCGTCGAAAAATCCAGAAACATGGCTGATGCCCGCGAGCCTTCCAGAAAGTACTACGTCATTCCACTAGCGCAAGCAATCACAGGCCCTATATCGTAAAATCATTCCAATGTGTTTTTACTCTAATCTGCTGATGTCAAAATTACGTAACAGCCTACGCAAGCATAGGGCGGTGACTTGCAGCGTTGTATGAACAGCCCAATGAAATGCTGTTCTCGTTTATGGGAAGTCACTTTTGTTCGCTTTCGAAACAAATAACATTGCCTACACGCAGCGGGTATTTCTTTCTAATTGGCTGACAAAAGGGGAGGAGCGCGCTCAAGGGGAGAGGGACTCGATGTGCCCCAGCCAGCGCAGTCAAAATAGATCACAGCATGCACAGGGTGGTGCTGGCGTCTGCAATTGGCCCGGTTTCGCCTACTTATCTCGCGGTGGCTGCTCGAAAATCTTGGAGGCGTGCAATGGAAGGTGAAGAATGCTGTTAAAATGGATACTCAGTAAAGAAGTGTTGACAGAGCGATGTCGTATACGTGACAAAAGGGCTCGATAACTTTTACTGCCCAGCAAAAATGTTGATTATATGAAAATAAATCCATGCTTGCCGGCATGTGCGACTGGCAATGCCTGAGTGATCGCTGAGCAGCCGTCTACGATTCATTTCGGAATGGGAGAGACTCTGGCTATTCAGACGAATTATTCATTTTGTTTGGACATACTAATGCATGTTTAACGCGTACATGTCGCTTTGACACGGCAAGTTGCCACGATTTCGTGACGTCGCGTGAAAGACAGGCGAAGTGGCCGTAGCCCGAGAACGCCTGACCAGTAACACATGGCTAATGGTGCAAATGCGTCGAGTGAAGAATAGCTATTTTTTGTCCGATTTAATCATGCATAATCAGTGTGTATGAATCATATTATTACGGTGGGAAAAAGGACAGCTTTTCTGGATTTCTCAGTTGCTGTTTATGTATCTTGTAAATACGTCGTGTAAATAGTTTTGTACCATTGACATTTTGGTGTAGGTGCGGGGTATACGCGTCTTCGCCACGGAGCTCCGCAGCGGACCTCTCACCCAGCCTGGAAACATGCTTCCAGCGGAAGACACCGCGTCTGCAGCTGCATTGCCCACTACGCATACCCAGTACGTTGCTCTACATAAGCCACAAGATCTCGGCAAGTTCACCCGCCTCGATGGTGTGGACGTAGAAGAATCGTTGGCGATCTATGGGCGCGTCAGCAATGTTAGCAGGTGGAAGCCGACCATCATGCTGGGCAATGTCGTGTTCTACCTCTACGGAACACTGTGAACGTGGTTTTACACACACGAGGAAGAGCTAATCACCTGGGAATTGTTTAAAGGAAAGCTGTCGGACGTTTTTGGCAATCCAGCCGGTCGACAACTAGCCGCCAAGCAACCACTAACAATGCCTGCCCAAACTGCTACCGAGTCATGTCTTCTACATTCAGGACGTCTTCATCCTCTGCCATAAAATCGACACGTCAATGCCAGAGGCGGACAAGGTTGGATGCATTATCAAAGACATCGCGAAGGACGCATTCAACCTTCTGCTCTTTAGAAGCCTATCGACTGTGACGCCATTATAAAGAAATGCCGCCGTTTCAAGCAGCCGAAGAGTCGTCATATATACACTCAGTTTACAGGGCATCCAAATACTGCAGCGACCTCTTCTTGTACCGACACCACCGACCAATCTAGCTCACTGCCACCAAATGAATACATGACTCGTATTGTACGCCGCGAACTCGAACCACCGTTTCCTGCCTTGCCTCAACAGACGTCTTGGAACAACACTACCGAGGCGATATCGCTGGTCCAGCCCGTGGTTCGCCAGAAATGCCTAGTATAGATCTTCCCAGCGCCTGCTCCTTGAGCCGTCCTGATACCGGCCCGGCTTCTATGCCTCCGTCCTATCGCAGTCCACCTTACTGTGTCCCTTATCCCTACACTAACAGGAATCCATCGGACTGGCATACATCTGACGACAGGCCAATCTGTTTCTGCTGCGGCCGAATCGGTCACGTTTCCCGACACTGCCGGAACCGTTGGCCGTCCCCGTCGCGAAACAACTGCTGGAATTCAAGTTTGCCCCGAAGTTCTTCCCCCCCGTCGCTTCTACGATCTTCCGACGCCACTACCGTGACCGGCCGATATGCTCGCTCACCCTCACCTCAACGTCGCTAGTCTAGTCCACCCCTGCTTCACCGCTCGCACTCGCCGACCTCCCCAGGACAGTCCCAGCAGGAAAACTAGGCAATGGGGCACCTTCAGGTGGTGTTCCAATGTCGGATTCGACACAAAATACTCCTTTGGCCCAGTTTACGAGACATAACATCCTTGAAGTCGAAATCTATCGCACACCAGTCACAGCGCTCATAGACGCCAGAGGACACATAATTATGACAAGCCGCCTTTGCCGTTATTTAAGCAAAATTGCTGCGCCTGCCGTTACTCGGTTGGTACGAATAGCCGACGGTAGCACGATGGCGTCGTCGGAATCTGTACTGCACGTATGAGCATTTCCAATCGCCATACTGTCGTTCTTTTCACTGTGCTTGACCAATTCCCCCATCACATCGTACTATGCCTAGATTTCCTCTCTGCCCATTCAGCGCTCATCAATTGTTCCTCATGTACTGTGCGTCTTGACCTGCCGCTACTGGACGTTCCTCCGACACCACACGAAATTCGCCTAACACCGACTGATTTTGTTCACTTTCCACCACATGTCTTACCATACATCGAAATGTCGCCTTCTACGCCACTTTCCGATGGTGATTATATCTTCGCTTCTATAATTACCATCGTTCTCACCCACAACGTTACCGTCCCGCACACAGTACTGAGGGTCACAGAGAGAGAGAGAGAGAGAGAGAGAAATTTATTTACAGAAAGGCAGAGAGGTCGGCCTGAGCTATAACTTGCTCTGGCCTGCTACTCTACTCTGGGGAAAAGGGACGGGGAGGGAAAGGGCTGATGAATGATGATGGTATAAGGAAGAGATGCGTATATACAAATTCACAGAGTTGTATCTCTAAAGGCGTGCGTCCAGCCCAGTGGCTTGGAGAAAAGCTACAGCGGCTCTTGTTACCAGGGCTGCTCTGGTTGCATTAGGCTAAGGACCTAAAAGAAACTCGTCCGATAGCGGTCTCTCACGGATGTTTGCTATGAAAGAGACAAGTTGCTGTCATTCTTGCGCGTACGCGGGACACACGCAAAATATATGTTCAAGTGTTTCTGGCACCTCACAGCATTCACAGTTTGGGCTAGTATCACTGGCACCTATCATATTTCTATAACGGTTGGTGAATGCGACACCAAGGCGAATCCGGTGCACCATGCTCGTGTGGTTTCTATTGAACTTGTGAGGCATACGAAATCTCATTTCTTGGTCCCATTTGTGTAATCGCTTGTGTCGTCGATCTGGTTGGGCCCAGTGTTCCAACGTAGAGTTGCGGTTTACGCGACGAAGTAGGGCGTTTGTGTCTGTTCGTGAGAACGGAATGCGTACTTCACAAGCATTATCTAAAGCAGTTTTCGCTTCAGCGTCTGCCTGTTCGTTCCCTATCACGCCACAGTGTGATGGTATCCACTGAAAGGTGACATTGTGGCCATTTCTAGTTGCGTGGTCGAGATACTCTGTAATTTCTATAGCCATAGAATAATACGGGCCCCGTCTGAGGACACAGTCAATGGTTTGCAGAGCTGGCTTGCAATCGCAGAATATCGTCCATGCGTGAGGAGGCTCCTCGGAGAGAAATCGAAGTGCTTCCCGGAGAGCAACAAGTTCTGCGGCAGTTGATGTTGAGCTATGGTCTAGTTTAAACTGGCGAGCGATGACCATATGTGTAATGATGAAGGCTGCAGTGGAGGCATATGGTGTGACAGAGCCATCGGTATACACATGTACAATATCTCCGTACTCTGTAGAAATGTGCAACAGGGTGAGTTGCCTGAGGCCAATAGATACAACGAAAGACTTTTTAGTAATTCCATGGATCTGCAATGTAACGACAGGTTTAGGCAGAAACCACGGGGGTGTTCTCGGAATACAGTCGGGAGAGAATCTCGACGGCAAAACACTCTGATGCCGCGATATAGTCATTGAAAAGCTGGAACCTGGGTGTGTGGTAGGGAGCGATGACAGAGGATGGTGCCTGTGTCGGGTCAACACGCGAAGGTACAGTCGAAGAGGCTCGCAGAGCAAGTACACCCGAATAGGACAAGTACGAGCTTCCGCTATTGTTCAATTGGCTGACGTGCATCGTGGGAGGCCCAAACATGTGCGCAATGCTTGAGCTTGAATGCTCTCGAGCGCGCGCACACAACTAAGTCCCATGCTTGAGAGCGCCGGCATGCTGTACCGTATATACCCTACGAATAGTGCTCGGTACAATTGGAGTAATGACGACTCCGAGGGGCCCCATCTTGTTGCTGCCAGGACGCGAAGGACCTGAACAAAACTCTTCAGCTTTGACTTCAGTGCGGCGACGTGTCTTGACCAAGATAATCCCCGGTCTATGACTAAGCCAAGGAATCTGTGGTGTGTAACCGTAGGTATCGCTACGCCGTTAACAATGATCGGATACCTGGTCATACGTTTTCGCGTGAATGTAATCACAGAACATTTTTCAGTTGAGAGTCGGAGGCCTTGACGCCGAAGATACTTAGCTGCGATCGTCACTGCACGTTGAAGCCTAGCACGCATTTGGGGACGGGTGGCTCCAGATGCCCATATGCATATGTCGTCGGCATATGTGCTAATCTTTAGCGTGCTAGGAAGTTCGGATGCAAGGCCAATCAATGCAACATTGAAAAGAGTTGGACTGAGAACTCCCCCTTGTGGAACACCTCGATGTATATGGTACTGTCCAGTGCCACCATCACTTGTCGACATATACACCGTGCGGCCACTGAGGTAGCTAACAATCCATGTATATAGTCGGCCACCGATGTCTAAATCTTCCAGTGCATCAAGGATTGCATAATGGAGTACATTGTCGTATGCACCCTTAATATCCAGAAAGACAGCTCCAACTAACCGACGTCGACTACTTTCCTGTTCAACAGTGAAGACCAAGTCGATAACTCCGTCAATCGAAGAACGGCCTCTTCTATATCCGTGCATAAAATCAGGAAAGCAATTATGTCTCTCTAGAAACCATTTCAGTCTTGACAAAACCATTCTTTCCATTACTTTGCCGACTCAACTGGCTAAGGCGATCGGTCTGTAGGAGGAAAGCTCGTTAGGGCACTTTCCCGGTTTAAGCAGCGCTACAACGCGACTGCATTTCCAACCATCTGGAACATTTCCTGTCTCCCACGTCGTATTATAAAAAGATAGGAGAAGACGTCGTGATTCGGTGCCAAGATGGCAGAGTGCAGCGTACGTGATTCCGTCTGGTCCTGGTGCCGATGAGCGTCGAGAAACTGAAAGCGCAGCGTCAAACTCTTGCATCGTAAACGGTACTTCGAGTCGCTCATCAGGTGACGGGGGTGCGATGGTGACAAGGGATGAAGTCACTGCATTAGATGCGTCCACAATCAGTTTACAGTAGTCCTCTGCTACCTCCAATTCGGTCCGGCGTTGATGTAGAGCCACCGCATGGAATGGGTGTCTTTGTTGTGCAGTTGCCTAGAGACTTCGTATTACCCGCCAGATCTTAGATAGAGGCTGTCTTGGATCTAGGGATTTACAGAAAGCCCTCCAACGCTGTCTGTCAAGCTTCTCCAGATGTCGAAGAACATGTCGTTGAGCTCGGCGACTGCTCGAAAGATCGGACGGTGACTTTGTTCTTCTCTATCGCCGTTCCGCGCGGCAACGGATGGCACGAAGGGCCTCATATTGTATGTCGACCGATGACCTGTGCCTCGGTATGCTGACTTCTCTAGTTTTCTGCCGCAGGGTAGAGGCAATGATCTCTTCTATATCGGATGGAGATGTCATACTCTGACAGGCGGTGTCGACAGAGGTCTTAATTGCAACCCAGTCTGTTTGACGAATGCAACGTGAGGCTGAACGGCGAAACCAGATAAAGTGAACGTAAGTGGGGAGGTGGTCACTACCATGAGTCTCTAGATCCGTCGACCAGGATGCTGAAGACAGAAGGCTCCTTGATACAAACGTTAGGTCAAGACAACTGCTGTAGGACGTGCCACGAATAAATGTAGGAGACCCGTCATGGAGCACATTTAGTCCCCGACTACACATAAAGTCAGCCAAATATTTGCCACGAGAATTTATCCAAGTGCTACCCCACAGGGGATGGTGCGCGTTAAAGTCACCAATCACAATATGAGGACCTTGCGATGCTTGCAGCCGAGACATCAGGTGCGAGCAATCGATCCTCGCTCTTGGGTGGATATATCCTCCAATCACTGTAACCGTGCGACATCTGTGTTTTATGGTGAGGCATACGTAATCATTAGTAGTATGCGATGGGACGTCATGTCTGAAATACACCAGGTCGTGACGTATACAAACGAATACTTTGCTCGAGGTTTGGTCGTTACGAGACCACATCTGGACATAACCAGAAATACGGAAAGAAGAATCCATATTAGGTTCACAGATAACAATAACTGGAAATTGGTATTTAAATACCCGCTCTCGGAAATCCGACAAACGACCACGCAGACCTCGAGCATTCCATTGCATAACAAACGATTGGCGCATCCGTTCTTCAAACATTATCGCCATACTTGCTTAGAGAAGAACCACTAGCAGTGGTTCCAAGACTTCAAGTAGCTGCACGGCAGCCTTGGCAGCCGGGGTATTTAGACCGGAAAGAATCCTGCGCATCATCATCATCATCATCATCAGCCTGGTTACGCCCACTGCAGGGCAAAGGCCTCTCCCATACTTCTCCAACAACCCCGGTCATGTACTAATTGTGGCCATGCCGTCCTTGCAAACTTCTTAATCTCATCCGCCCATCTAACTTTCTGCCGCCCCCTGCTACGCTTCCCTTCCCTTGGGATCCAGTCCGTAACCCTTAATGACCATCGGTTATCTTCCCTCCTGATTACATGTCCTGCCCATGCCCATTTCTTTTTCTTGATTTCAACTAAGATGTCATTAACTCGCGTTTGTTCCCTCACCCAATCTGCTCTTTTCTTATCCCTTAACGTTACACCTATCATTCTTCTTTCCATAGCTCGTTGTGTCGTCCTCAATTTGAGTAGAACCCTTTTAGTAAGCCTCCAGGTTTCTGCCCCGTAGGTGAGTACTGGTAAGACACAGCTATTATATACTTTTCTCTTGAGGGATAATGGCAACCTGCTGTTCATGATTTGGGAATGCCTGCCAAACGCACCCCAGCCCATTCTCATTCTTCGGATTATTTCCGTCGCATGATCCGGATCCGCCGTCACTACCTGCCCTAAGTAGATGTATTCCCTTACGACTTCCAGCGCCTCGCTGCCTATTGTAAATTGCTGTTCTCTCCCGAGACTGTTAAGCATTACTTTAGTTTTCTGCAGATTAATTTTTAGACCCACTCTTCTGCTTTGCCTCTCCAGGTCAGTGAGCATGCATTGCAATTGGTCCCCTGAGTTACTAAGCAAGGCAATATCATCAGCAAATCGCAAGTTACTAAGGTATTCTCCATTAACTTTTATCCCCAATTCTTCCCAATCCAGGTCTCTGAATACCTCCTGTAAACACGCTGTGAATAGCATTGGAGATATCGTATCTCCCTGTCTGACGCCTTTCTTTATTGGGATTTTGTTGCTTGCTTTATGGAGGACTACGGTGGCTGTGGAGCCGCTATAGATATCTTCCAGTATTTTTACATATGGCTCATCTACACCCTGATTCCGTAATGCCTCCATGACTGCTGAGGTTTCGACTGAATCAAACGCTTTCTCGTAATCAATGAAAGCTATATATAAGGGTTGGTTATATTCTGCACATTTCTCTACCACTTGATTGATAGTGTGAATATGGTCTATTGTTGAGTAGCCTTTACGGAATCCTGCCTGGTCCTTTGGTTGACAGAAGTCTAAGGTGTTCCTGATTCTATTTGCAATTACCTTAGTAAATACTTTGTAGGCAACGGACAGTAAGCTGATCGGTCTATAATTTTTCAAGTCTTTGGCGTCCCCTTTCTTATGGATTAGGATTATGTTAGCGTTCTTCCAAGATTCTGGTACGCTCGAGGTCATGAGGCATTGCGTATACAGGGTGGCCAGTTTCTCTAGAACAATCTGTCCACCATCCTTCAACAAATCTGCTGTTACCTGATCCTCCCCAGCTGCCTTCCCCCTTTGCATGTCTCCTAAGGCTTTCTTTATTTCTTCCGGCGTTACCTTCGGGATTTCGAATTCCTCTAGACTATTTTCTCTTCCATTATCGTCGTGGATGCCACTGGTACTGTATAAATCTCTATAGAACTCCTCAGCCACTTGAACTATCTCATCCATATTAGTAATGATATTGCCGGCTTTGTCTCTTAACGCATACAACTGATTCTTGCCAATTCCTAGTTTCTTCTTCACTGTTTTTAGCCTTCCTCCGTTCCTGAGAGCATGTTCAATTCTATCCATATTATACTTCTTTATGTCAGCTGTCTTACGCTTGTTGATTAACTTCGAAAGTTCTTCAAGTTCTATTCTAGCTGTAGGGTTAGATGCTTTCATACATTGGCGTTTCTTGATTAGATCTTTCGTCTCCTGCGATAGTTTGCTGGTATCCTGCCTAACGGAGTTACCACCGACTTCCATTGCACACTCCTTAATGATGCCCACAAGATTGTCGTTTATTGCTTCAACACTAAGGTCCTCTTCCTGAGTTAAAGCTGAATACCTGTTCTGTAGCTTGATCTGGAATTCCTCTATTTTCCCTCTTACCGCTAACTCATTGATCGGCTTCTTATGTACCAGTTTCATCCGTTCCCTCCTCAGGTCTAGGCTAATTCGAGTTCTTACCATCCTGTGGTCACTGCAGCGTACCTTGCCGAGCACGTCTACATCTTGTATGATGCCAGGGTTAGCGCAGAGTATGAAGTCTATTTCATTTCTAGTCTCGCCGTTCGGGCTCCTCCACGTCCACTTTCGACTATCCCGCTTGCGGAAGAAGGTATTCATTATCCTCATATTATTCTGTTCCGCAAACTCTACTAATAACTCTCCCCTGCTATTCCTAGTGCCTATGCCATATTCACCCACTGCCTTGTCTCCAGCCTGCTTCTTGCCTACCTTTGCATTAAATTCACCCATTAGTATAGTGTATTTAGTTTTCACTCTGCCCATCGCCGATTCCACGTCTTCATAGAAGCTTTCGACTTCCTGGTCATCATGACTGGATGTAGGGGCGTAGACCTGTACAATCTTCATTTTGTACCTCTTAAGTTTCACAACAAGACCTGCCACCCTCTCGTTAATGCTATAGAATTCCTGTATGTTACCAGCTATATTCTTATTAACCAGGAATCCGACTCCTAGTTCTCTTCTCTCCGCTAAGCCCCGGTAGCAGAGGACGTGCCCGCTATTTAGCACTGTATAAGCTTCTTTTGGCCTCCTAACTTCACTGAGCCCTATTATATCCCATTTACTGCCCTCTAATTCCTCCAATAGCACTGCTAGACTCGCCTCACTAGATAACGTTCTAGCGTTAAACGTTGCCAGGTTCATATTCCAATGGCGGCCTGTCCGGAGCCAGTGATTCTTAGCACCCTCTGCTGCGTCGCAGGTCTGACCGCCGCCGTGGTCAGTTGCTTCGCAGCTGCTGGGGACTGAGGGACGGGGTTTGATTGTTGTGTTCATAGGAGGTTGTGGCCAAGTACTGCACCAGGGTGGCCAGTCCTGCTCTGGTGAGGGAGTGCGTTACCGGTTCTGGTCACCGGGATCAGGCCACACTCCGGGCCTGTTTGTGCAATTTTATCAACACGCGGATTTTTTTTTAAATCCGGTGGAAAATTGCCGGCACCGGGATTCGAACCACGGACCTCTTGCACGCGAGGCGGGGGTTCTACCTCTACGCCACCGCTGCACTCTATCCTGCGCATGGAGCCCATCAAATTTTTCACCATACTCGTGACGTCAATGTCATCCATCTTTTCATTTTCTTCAGTACGTATAGGAGCGGTGCATAAGGGCGTTCCCACAGGCCTTGATGGTATCGAGGGCCACTGAGTCTCCGATGTGGCTAGTGCCGATGATGGCTCGCCTTGTACTTTCGCGGCATACAAAGGCTTTGAGGCACGTGCTTCTTCATTCCTGAGACGAAGAGGGGGTGGATGTTGCACTTGAGCTGTCGTCCCTCCAACGCGAGGAGGGCGGCGATCCCGTTGATGTCGGGTTCGTGAACGACGTCTACGGTGGCGGATAGCTCTTGCCGCTTCCCTGTGCGTGGAACGATCTCTACCCATCTTCTTCAGAATACCCATTTCCTTCCTGATCTTTGGGCACTCTTTTGACGTTGTGTCATGAGCACCAGAACAATTTGGACATTTCGCAGCAACGTTGAAATTGCTGTCTCCGTGAGGTCCACCACATCGTTTGCATGTTAATGCACCCTTAGCAAACTGCACTGACATGCCCAAATTTCATGTACCTGTGACACTGTAAAAGCCTCGGCACCTAAGGACGTACCGGATGCCTCACATATCCAACCTTGACGTGTGTTGGCAAAGTTTCCGATTGGAACACTAATTTCACACATCGGGAACGTCCAACACGGTGAAAGCTGAGCACAGGAGCCGACGATGATAGTAGTTTGGCCAGGTCAGTGTCCGTAATGTCAATGTCCACATCGTAGATGACGCCTGTCGTCGCTTCCTTGCCGCATGTGGGGAATGCGTGAACAGGGATGCTTCCCAACTGAGTGATGTTTTTCAGTGTCTCCAGTATTGTCGGTGTATTGACTTCCACCGAGAGGATGTTCTTTCAAGCGTTTACACGTATTTCTTCTACTTGACCATGGGCAGTTAGTTCAAAATATTCCGACAGGCTCTGCCTGTTCAGTGAGTTGAGGTTGTCTGTTGTCGTTGTTGGTACATATGCAACAGTGTTTGATTGCTTGCCACTTGCCTTTTTCGTCGCCTGGCGACTGGTCGGTGATGTTCTTCGTATCTTTCTCTTCAGACGTCGGCTTGACACCACGGTAAAATCGCTGTCCGAGCCCATCTCATCAGTAGAGGAGCCATCAGATGACTCAATCGGGACCATGCTGGGGTCGAAGCGGTCACTCACGCCACCGGCATAATGAACTGGCCGTTCAGGACGAAACTGCCGGGCGGCGTTTGGGTCCCCCATTGCAGAGGACGACGTCCCCTAGTTTTCTTGTCACTGATTGCAGAGATCACAGAAAATAAAATAGAAAATGCAGAGAGCTCGAAGCTGAAGCTGCTCGCTACGATCACTTCTTCACGTGCGATGGTCACAGACCATCGCACGTATCTCCATGTGGTGAATTTCGGGCTCACTAAGCAACTTCTGCTTAAATATGTCGGCCTGGCTACTATCAATGCTTTAGACGTTAGCTGCGTTGAAACTTTGGCCGTCGATGCTTCCTGTGAGCCTTTCCGGTCTGCCAATTGTACTGACGATGCCATTCGGAAAACGATCGCCCCAAACCTCACACCTGTGGAAGCTGAACAGCTCTGCAGTCTATTTCTTTCGTACAAGGATATATTCGACCTGTACAACAGACCCTTAAGCCAGACGCCACTTGTCAAACATCGTATACATACAGGCGATAATGCACCTATTCATCGGCTACCCTACCGAGTTTGAGCTTCCAAGTGCCACGTCATCAAAGCGGAAGTAGACAAAAATGCTAGCGAAAGACATCATTGAGCCATGGTCAAGTTCCTGGGCGTCACCTGTCGTGCTGGTCAAAAAGAAAGGCGGCGCTTGGAGATTCTGCGTAGATTACAGCCACTTCAACCGCATAACGAGAGGACGTGTACACCCCCGAAGGGCCGTCTGCGTCAGCAGGCGTTATGTGTGTTGCGACACCACGTACCCGAGAACACGAGGGTTGGACTCTCCCGCGTATAGCCGTGAGCGGCTTAGCCGTGTCCGGGGAAAAGTGGATCCCGGGGGTTGAGCCAATGCCGGGTGTTTGGACTTTTACGGCCCCTCGGCGGCGGCAACACACCCCTTTGGCCTCGGCTTCACGTAGACGACACCCCCGGACTGACCCACCCGGGGGAAATGGGTAGTTGCCTTTTCCTGTCCCCCTCTCCATTCTGTGTCTTTTTCTCTTCCTTTCAATCTTTCCTGTCTTCTCCTCTCTCATATTTACTTCCGACTTTCCTGGCAGCGAGGGTTAATTTTGTGTGGGTGGCCAACATTGGGTACTCCAGATTGGGTTATAGTAGCACCGTACAACTGGCGAGGGCTTGTCTTACTCGTAAGACCTGCTCCGTCCCCATGTTGGGCTCGGTGGTGGGCGGTTGGCGCTGCTGCCAAACTCATGACCTCTATATGGCTTCTAGCAAACCAATTTCCCTTGATCGCCCTCTAAAAAAAGGGCGCACTGATATAACCTTTCAATTCTTTTTGAAAAACAATGAAGAAAATTTTGCTAAATACCGTGTAATTCATAGTGAAAGCAACACGAGGGCACGTAAATTTTCCCCCTTCTTGGTGGCCAAATGCCTTGACAACACGATAGGAGCTGGCTACAAAGCCACAAAGGTAAGCAATGGAGACCTGCTGATTGATTGAAGGATAAAGCTCAATATGATAAAATCAATGAATTTATCTGTCAATGAAATGCATAGGTGGTGTAGCGGTCACTGTGTCCGCACATCGAACCATGAACACGAGCCGTGGAGTAATCTCCGAAGACGACTTCATGGACCTTAGTAACGATGAGTTGCTTGAAGGTTTTCAGGACCAAAATGTCATCAAAGTAGAGCGAATTCTAATACGCAAGAACAACGGACAACTTCGAACAAAGCACATTGTACTAACCTTTGGTACCAGTGTGTTGCCCAGTACAGTGGATGCAGGCTATATCAAAGTACGTGTAAGGCAGTACATACCATATCCTCGACGGTGCTTTAACTACCAGAGGTATGTTCACGGATCCCAGACATGCCGAGGAAGGCAGACTTGCGCGAAATGCAGCTCGAACGATCGTCCATCAGACACTTGCGACTCATCTCCTCATTGCGTGAACTGTGATGGAAGCCATCCAGCCTACTCTACAACGTGCCCTAAATGGAAGGAAGAAAAAGAAATAATTGCTTTAAAGATCAAAGAAAATATAACATTTCACGAAGCAAGAAAACGTCTGTCACACTTTAATCACACAAGCTTTTCCGGGGTGGCGCGACGGCGGGCAGCATCACAATTCCTTCGGGAGTCTACCGCGGTCACTCATAGTAGTCCGGTAATCACTCCGCCTGCCCCCTCTGTGGCTGCAGCAAGTGCTGCTCCATCAATATCGAAGGTGGACCTGCCTACTCCGGTTCCGCAGGTCCCTAAGCTAATCCGCACTCCACGGCCTGGGACGCGTGTTTCAGCGCCTAGTTCACGATCCTCCAGCTCCTCCAGCGCCTCCAGCGCCTCTGAGAAGGTTATGGAGGTCGATCAAAGATCCCCGGCGTCATCGACGCCGAAAGACCAGCACTCTCAAGAGCGCACTAGAAGAGATAAAATACCTGTAACTGTTCAAAGAAAGGGACCGGTAACCTAAGCGGTTAGCGCCCTAGTATACATATCCATCTATCTTTACCACATGCTCTTGAACACAGACAACAAAAATCTTCCTCGATATGGCTACACAAATAATTCAATGGAATACCAGGGGCCTATTTCGCAATCTAGATGATGTCAAAGATCTACTAGAGGAATATCAGCCACTACTGTTCTGTGTTCTAGAAACACATATAAAGTCTACACACAAGAACTTCTTAAGACAGTACATCATTTTCCGTGAAGATAGAAATAATGGTAATTCTTCTTCACGTGGTGTGGCAATCATAGTCCAAAAGTCAGTAGCATGCCAGCATGTATCACTTCATAGTCCATTTGAAGTAGTGGCTGTTCGGGCTATATTGTTCAACCAACTCATAACTATTTGTTCCATATATATATCGCCTGATGAACGGTTTGACAAAGCAGAATTTGAAAAACTGATTGACCAGCTTCCCGAACCCTATATAGTAATCGGAGACTTCAATGCTCACAGCACATTCTGGGGTGACTCAAGATGTGATGCGAGAGAACGGGCAATAGAAAACTTCCTTCTTTCTTCTGGAGCCTGTCTATTTAACAAGGCAGTGCCAACATATTACAGTTCCATGCACAACACGTATTCATGTATAGATTTAGCCGTAGGGTCAGCATCACTTCTTCCATACCTGGAATGGAGAGTTATCAGTAATCCATATAGGAGCGATCATTTCCCTACACTCCTAGAAACAAGAAAGTAGCACGATGGACCAGCTTACCCCAAAAAGTGGAAACTTCATAGTGCAGACTGGTGGAAATTCAGAAACATATGTAAACTGTGCCTGGAAGATGTGGAACGCCTAGGTGTAGAGGAACTGACCAACTACATCACTGAACATATCCTCGTTTCTGCTAAAAACTGAATACTTCAGTCCTACACAGATAAAGTAAATCCAGAACCGTGGTGGAACAAAGACTGTGAAGCTGCAATGAAACTCTAAAACAAAGCATGGAGTAGAATTTCGCGCTACCGAACCACAGAAAATCTCATTGAATGTAAGCGGTGCAAGACAAATGGCCGCCGTATCCGCCGAGTATCGGAAAGGGAAAGCTGGACACGCTACGTATCCTCCGTAAACTCATACACGGACGTTAGCAAAGTGTATAATAGGCTACGTAAACTGAAAGGGCAACATCTAAATCCGTTTCCTCTCATCACTGGCTCTGGCGATACTATAGAAGACCAAGCAAACACCCTTGGTAAGCACTTTCAGAGGGTATCAAGCTCAGAAAATTATACTGAAAAGTTCTTACACCATAAAAAATAGCTGAAGATATCCCTCTGTGTCCAACCAAGTTGTCATCAGAAGGATACAACAAATCACTAACAATCCATGAACTCAAGCTTGCCCTACGCTCTTGTGGCAGCTCGGCTCCAGGTTCTCACACAATAACATGAAATAATCAAGAATGTGCCTTGTGAGACCCTAAAATGCATCTTAGGTCTCTATAATAAGATTTTTGCAACAGGTCATATACCTTCATCTAGGAAGGAGGCAATAGTCCTGCCAATACTCAAACACGGCAAAGACCCTACCTTAGTTAACAGTTACAGACCGATTTCACTAACAAGCTGTTTACTTAAGGTATTTGTAAAGATGATTAGCCGTCGCCTTGTGTTCTTTTTGGAATATAATAGTATAGTGGATTCTCCACAATCTGGCTTCCGAAGAGCAAGGTCTACAACCGATAATCTTGTTCTCCTTGAGTCATATATACGTGATGCATTTGATGTCAATACTGTCTATCTGTATTCTTTGATCTTGAGAAGGCATATGATACTACCTGGCGATACGGTATTCTGCAAGACCTGGCGTCCTATGGAATTGGTGGTTATATGCTGAAGATATTGCAAAATTACCTGTCTGCAAGGAAGTTCCGCGTAAGAATTGGCAGTGTACTTTCGCGCACTTTTGTTCAAGAAAACGGCGTACCACTGGGAGGAGTGCTAAGTTGCACACTTTCCCGAATTAAAATGAACTCTCTCCGCTCTGCTATACCATCCGTGGTGTCTTATTCTGTCTATGTGGACGACATCCAAGTCAGCTTTAAATCTTGCAATCTGTCCATATGTGAACGCCAGATACAGTTGAGTGTTAATCGGCTCGCCAAATGGGCACACGTAAACGGTTTTAAATTCAGTGCAGAAAAGACTACCTGTGTGCTGTTTTCCCGACGAAGAGGGGTAAGTCCTGACCCTTGCATTACGATGAATGGGAGAATCCTGGTAATTAGAAAGGAACAAAAATTTTTGGGTGTAATCTTCGATACCAAGCTAACCTTCATGCAGCATTTAAAAGAGTTGAAGCTGAAATGTGTTAAAACAATGAACCTTTTAAAGATTTTATCTCACCAGTCGTGGGGAACAGATAGGCACTGTCTCCTATCTCTTTTTAAAAGCCTTGTGTTGTCACGCATACACTATGGATGTATTGTTTATCAGTCGGCTTCAAAGACAGCACTTAAGCTACTCAATCCTATCTATCACTTAGGTATCCGCCTAGCACTTGGTGCCTTTCGTACCAGCCCTGTCCAAAGTCTCTATGCAGAGTCGGACCAGTGGCCACTGGATTATCAGCGTACATATCTCGGAGTCACCTACGCAATAAGAACCATGTCCCTAAAGCAACATCTATGCAAAGCACTCATAAGCGATCAGTTCACATGTCAGTTGTATTCAAACAGGCCTTCACACGCACCGCCATTCCCGTTAGCAGTAAAATCCGTTGCAGAAAAACTCGGAGTAGATTTGATAGATCTGCAGGAAAGCGACTACGTTGAACCCATCCCACCTTGGGATGAATGTACAGTCCCCTGTGACTTGTCCTTTACAGAACTTAACAAAAAGAGTTGTCCAAATGCCCTCATTCAGCAACATTTCTTGGCCCTTGAAGACAAGTATAAATCTATGGCATTTTTCACTGATGCTTCAAAGTCTGCAACTTCGGTATCATGTGCAGCCCCTTGCCCAAACTTCTCCAACTCTAAAACCTTACATAAACATAGCAGCATCTTTACAGCGGAAGCGTACGGTATCCTGATCACTATTGAGTATATAGTACAACACCAGGTAGAAAAGTCTATAATATACACAGAGTCCTTAAGCGTTGTAACAGCCCTCTCCTGTGGCAAAGCAAGCCGAAACCCTGTAATTACCCACCTCCTTTAAACAGATCCACCTAGCGCATAAACAAAACCTTGTTCTTGTTGTATGCTGGGTGCCAGGCCACTCTGGGATCGCAGGCAATGAAATGGCGGTCAAAAATGCTGGACAAGCGGCTCATCGGCATTCCAATGATGTAAGCTGGATACCTGGTGTGGACATGAAACCTGTGGTACGAAAGGCACTCCGTAATCATTGGCAACCTGAATGGGACAAGGCCGTTCAAAATAAGATCAACCTGCTTAAACAGCAGTTAACCAAATTTTTCCCACTGAAGCTTGATAGACACACTGAAGTCACACTGGCACGACTCAGAATAGGACACACTTACGGCACACACAAATACCTCTTGACTGTAACTGACCCACCGACGTGCACACGCTGCTATGAGAACTTAACCGTCCTGCATGTCCTCATTCAATATCCTGAACTTCACCGAGAGCGAGTGGCTCATTGTAGAGAACTTTTCTCAAATCATATACCCCCCCCCATCCCTCAATGTTTTTATCAGAGGATGCATTTTTTAACTTTAAAAGAGTGCTTGATTATCTTGCAGAAGTTACCTTCTAGACAGCATCTCATATCATCCTAACCATCAGATTGTGCCTCACAGTTGAGGCACAATCTGATGCACTAAAGTATGTCTGAGCTCTCTTACACTTCTTGCGTAAGCAAGAATTGTAAGAGAGCTCTAGGGACCCGGGCAATCCGCAATATTTTACCATGTGTGCCTATAACCGATACATTTAAGGCTTTATATTTATCTTAGTAATTATTTTACAACTCATCCACTAGTATTTAAAGATGTATCTTACGTGTAGGCCTCTATACAGCCTTTATTTTAAATCATAGTCCTAAACTCACAATTACTCATCCAAAACACATGTCCTGGCGCTCTTTGGCCTTAGATGCCCTTGCGCCAATAAACATCGATCATCATCAGAGGACATGTACACGCTACGTCGCGTCGATGACGCCCTCAATTGCCTATACGGGGCACAGTAGTTTTCGTCCATCGACCTACGTTCCGGATATTGGCAAATCGCTGCGGATGACCTCGATCGTGAAAAAGACCGCCTTTCTAACGCCTTATGGTCTTTACCACTTCAAAGTTTTCGTTTACGCCAATGCGACGCTCCGGCTACCTTTGACCGTATGATGGAGTCATTACTCCAAGAATTCAAGTGGTCGATTTGTCTCTGCTACCTAGATGATGGTACTGTGTTCTCGCCCACATTCAGGACACACATTAAGCGCCTTTCAGTCGTACTTGCTGTTTTTCACAAGGCCGGTCTTCAGCTCAACTCCAACAAATGTACCTTGGGCCAACCTGAAATTACTGTCCTTGGACATGTCGCGATATCGACTGGCATCCGACCGGACTCAGAGAAAATTTGCTACGTCAAACAATTTCCTTTTCCGCAGTCTGCAAAATATGTCCGAAGTTTCATGGGCCTTCTACTTTCGCCGCTTTGTAAAATATTTTGCCACTTCAGCACATCATCTAACAGATCTGAAGTAAGCCGTTTTCATGGGGAACCTCTCAGGCTGCCGCTTTTTCTCACCTTACCACCATGCTCACCACTCCACCGATTTTAGGACACTTCTCTCCTTCAGTCCCTACAGAGGTGCGCACCGATGCCAGTGACCATGGAATAGGTGCCGTCTTGGCACAAGTTCAACATGGCCATGAACGTGTCATCGCGTACGCTAGCCATCTTTTGTCACATAAGGAGCAGAATTACTCTATTACCGAGTGCGAATATTTGACCATTGTGTGGGCAGTAGCGAAATTCCACCCCTATATATATGGTGCGCCCTTTCCCATTGAAACAGGCCACCATGCCCTCTGTTGGCTTTCGTCCTTAAAATCTCTCACAGGGAGGCTTGGATGAAGGGTTTTGCGTTCAGAAGCGTATTCTTATTCTGTGGTGTGTGGGTCTGATTGCCTACACAAATAAGCCGACTGCTTGCCTCGTTACCCTTTACCCGCGCCCGCCAACGCCGACACGGACACTTCCGCAAGTTTCCTTTCTATTTCACAGCTTTTGGACATGGCCAACGAGCAACGCTATTGCGCTACCTTGAGGGCCCTCACTGGCCGAATAGCATCTGCTTCTACTCATCCATCATTACGGTGGTTCGTGCTCAGCGACGGGATAGTGTACCGACGCAATTTACATCCTGACGGTCCTCCACATCTCTTTATCGTTCCTCAACACCTCCGATCAACCATGCTTCAAGAACATCATTACGCCCGAACTGCTGGACACCATGAGGTTGCTCGCACTTACAAGTGGCTGCGCTGCCGCTTGTACTGGCCTGGCCTCGCACGCTCCGTACCGACCTCTGTAGCTGCTTACAAGCCATTTTTTTCTTCTTCTTTCTCCTTTTATTCCCTTTACCCCTTGCCCCAGCACAGGGTAGCCAGCCGGTGCTTACACTGGCTAACCTCCCTGTCTTTCCTCCCCTTTGTCTCCTCCTCCTTGCAAGCCTTGTTAACATCGGAAAAAGCCAGCAATACTTCCTGCCGGCCACTTACAGCCGATCGATATTCCACCAGTCTCAGTCTTTCGCGTGGGTTAGGATCGCCTTGGCCCGTTCCCTGAGTGCAGCTCCGACAACAGGTGGATCGCTGTCGTTACTGACTTCGCGACGCACTATGCCATCACTGGGACACTGCCCATGAGCTGCGCAACTGACGTAATGACGGAACCGCGGCGCACCGGACCCTGGCGCTGGTGCGGATGCGGAAGGTGACGGCGGGCTACCGCAGCGTCATTTATTCCTTCCAACTGAGGACGCGGCGATCCAAAAACTCCAAGCGACTGCTGGATCTCCTCTCACACGATGTCAGTCACAGGTGGGTCACCTTTTCCGTGTACATGGCAAAGTTCCCGTTTTGGAGTTGTGCAAGAGATTTCAGTATTGCTTTATACCTCTCTTTGCGGACGGCGCTCGTTAAGGCTTTCAAGAAGGTGTTGCACAAGAGGTTCCACGTTGTCAGGGCTGACTTACGATTCTCGAACCACGTCCAGGCGGGATCTTCTAAGGAGAAGTATACAAACCGCGACCTGTCGTCGCAGTTCCAGTTGTTGGATATAGCTACCCTTTTGTATACTTTCAGCCAGTATGCAGGGTCTTCAAGCGATTATACGCGGAAGGACGGTGGCTCCCTGGCTGCTGCAGCCCTATGGGTACGCTGGGGCTGTTATTGTGGTCGCTGACTTGGCCACGATCTCCCGAATCGTCTGATGTAAAAATCCGTACTCCGGAGGCAGGCTTTGCTGCCTGCAGCTTGCTCGAAGCTCCAGTGTAACGCTTCTTTTGTCTTCAGTGTGTGGGTGGCGCCCGTTACATGAACGCATTAGCACCGCCACCAGATGTCACGTAGCGTTAGCTGTCAAAACACCGTAGCAACACTGGTAATGCGAAAGGAGCTCTTCATTTGGCGAACATTTGCCTTTAAAATCAAGTGACACTGAAGCGTCAAAAACCGATAGGCGGGTCGAACCCGTCGGCTTTTATAGATGACTCGTCGAAGGTTCAAGCGTAATCTCTAGTAACCGCGCGCCTTCAAGAAAGTACTACACAATTGCGCAGTCTATGCAATCATTTTACACAAGGCTCAGTGAGAACAGGCGAATAATAGATCCATTGTTAACATTCGTGAAACTTCCGGTAAATGCCGCCAATTGCAGCGTCGACCGATAACGTTTAACATTTGTTAACCGGTGAAAAGTGATCACCGGAGAAAAATAAACAAGTACACATGTGAGAAATTGGAGTACGCTTAAGCTTCACCTTCAGGGGCACAACGCCGATAGCATTCAAAAATACCTGACTGCTTCGCACACTTACTTGCAACTGCTTCTTATGTAACTGTAATGTTTTCCTGGAAATGCTTACGGCGAACGCTATGCACGAAGCCGACCTTTCCTGGTTGTCTTTTTTTGTCCCTCCATGCGCGCGTCGCTGTTGCCGCGGATGTGCGGAGGCGAGTGCCATCTGAATGGCGTAGCAAGAATCCGAGCGGAGTGCGCTGCTTTTACTAACGCAGGCCTCAAACAGCGGCTGGAAAATGGGTTTGTGTTTGGTTTCCTGGATAGCCGAATTATGCTTTGTCATACGTAAAAATTACGATGTGATGCTATTATGTCTGTAAGTTGTGTGCAACTCTTACTCTGCGAATTTTCTTACGCATATTACTTTGAAAAACTCAATTACTTCAGTTACGCTATAGCACCACGAGTAGGGCCTGCGTGCTTGAGACGATTTCTTTCATGTGAACAACGGCGCCGACGTTGACACCGGATTTTCTCAGAGACGGGACCCTTAGCATTATCGCATTCATAATGTTGGTGATTGTACCTGCTGTACATGTTGTCGGCCCGAATGTGTAATTGAGTTCCACGCCTAGCGCGAATAGTGCTGCACATTATGGAAGAGCACCTGGGCATCAGCGATTACGCTGGAATCTTTTACGAAGCAGTCATTAATGGACATTATTCTGAGTTTGCGGATCGACGCGTGTGCTCTGCGCTCGGGCTGCGCCACAGCGACAAGTGCTTCTGTGCGAACCGGTTTGCCCAGTAGAGAGCTTGTGACACGTCCTTGTGGCATGGTCTGATTATTCACCACCACGACGAGATGATATTTCAGTATAGTTTTCAGTTCGCTGTGATAATATCTTTTCTTTAGCGTTGAACGAGTGCATCAATATTATATGTGTGCCTTTTGAGAAAATGTATAACGTTATGTTTGGCACATCTTGATTACACGTACTTAAGCTAGCAAAAACCATAATGTGCAAGGCTGGAGATAAAAATCGTTCCAGAAAAATGCTGTCCTATCTGCGTTTTAGGCTTCAGAAATAACTTGTTTGAAAAAGTAAAAGTAGAAGAAAGTATGTCATTCCTTCACCATCAAAAAAGTTCGGCAGCCTGTTACACTTCTGTAACACGTAAAGACGAAAGTGTTACGATTGTTAATGCATGATGTTGTATTATCAGAGGGTCAGATTTCTTGCAAGGCATAACTAGCCATACATTGAAGTCCACGTGTGGGAAGGCGTTGTCTGCGAGCTTCGGGCTCCTCTCTACGTTGCTGTCTCGCGTCATTGCGTTCCTGCTGTCGCAGTTAAGCCAGGCCTCGCAACTCTCCAATCCAAGCGCTAAAATCAACCGCGGCGCGCTCTACCATGTAGCCCTTAAGTGAAGTTACTGTAATTTTGTTGTATGCTTTAATTCGTAATTTTTCGGCTAGGGGCACTCAACGCGGATAAATATTTGATCTATAATTGTACATATAACAACCGACAGGCATATTTACATGGCATCGCTTTACAAAGAAAGCAGACCATATTATTATTGGAATGGTGCTAATAAAGTGTCTGCTTTATTACTTAAATAAAGCTTTTGAGACCTCCGTGACGTGTGATAAGTAGCAAATCACTGGTATTAACAAGAGTTTAGGCAGCTTATTTGTTCAAATTGTTTGGCGTTAATATTCTCAAATGGCGTGGTCGTTCTCTTTGAGCAGCATCGAGCAGGTTCTTTTTGAAAACTAACAATATTATCTCAGCCAGCTCATGCGTCCATCATTCGATAGCCGCCACTGAAAGCGAACATCTTTGAAGGCAGCGATGTTTTTTCACCTGCGACGTTCCATTCGTCAGTGATACGCCATGCGTGGACAATGGTCACGTAATGACGTCAACCCTGCAGCCTCTAGATGTGTGCGCACGTCAGTTAAAAGAACGTTGCTTCCCATTCTCAACATCAAATTTCTTTGCGTGCTAAGCGGATAAACCAAAATACTCTAATGATTTCATAAAAGCGGGTAATAATTATAATGTTATTGCTCTTCAAAAGCAATTCAAACGATGCTGTTGTTATTTTTGTTAATTTCTAACATACAGTACAGCATCAATCATAAATCGTTTTGGATGTTTCTGCAACATCATACACTGCAATAAAGTCACTGCAGATTAGCGACAAGTGTACTTGCTGTGATACAGGCACAATAATGGTATTTCAGAAGTAATAAGGTGACTGTCTATTACCTGGTACTTGTACTTGGAAGAAAAAATGCCATCTTATTGAGGCTTCACTAAACAGCCCACACGAAGACACCATTTAAAGAAATGTACAGGCAAGCCAGTGTTCGGTTTGTGTTTTTCTGTCATGAAACACTTCCTGCGCTGCTCTTTGTCATACATTAATCACAATCTCACTTATACTTCCACCAAAGTAATTGTGGCTCTTTTTTTCTTTCGAATGTATTCCTGTCATTCTTTTCTGCCACATCACCCCGTGCTTATCCTGACATCCCGTTTTCTGATTACATTTCTATGAAACCTGTTTCTATTGATGATGTTGGTATTGCTAGATTGATTACAAAGATATAAATAAAGCTCTCGTGCAGCAATTGATAATATCATATTGATAGGATCAATTTTCTTAAAAGTTTCTTAAAACAAGGGGATGTATTCTACTTCAATACTGACACACATTTTCTCTCGCGCACTAGAATCATCCACCTTGCCTCATGATTGAAAGAGAGGGAAAGTTGTTCCACTGCATAAATGAGGTCCCACTTACTTTTCATTTAATTACAGCCCATATCAGTAACCAGCGTACGCTGCAAGGCCATGGAAGATATCCATTACTGGCATCCTATTACTTTTCTGGAATCAAAGTCCTTTTTTACTAACGTGAGCATGGCTTTAGAAAACTAATTTCATGTGACACTCAGTGCATGGATTTTACTAATCATTTATTTAGTGCTGCAGACAAAGGACTAACAATAGATTGTATATTCTTGGACTTCCCCAAAGGTTTCCGCTCCATGTCTCACAAATTGCTTTTCCTTCAGGTGCGTAAACTTATTATTGATGCCAATATCTTGGGCTGGATTGTGTCCTAGCGTTCTAACCGCTTCCGATATGTGTCTGCTAACGGACATGATTCTTCCATTACTTTTGTGCTGCGTGGTGTGCCTCAGTGCTCCGTTTTGGGTACGCTACTTTTTCTAATTTTTATTAATGACCTCGCCAAGTTCGTTACTTCTCCTATAAAACTTTTCGCCGATGACTGCGTGGTCTACCACGTCATCACAAAGGGCTCTGATCATGCTGCCCTGCATGTGACCCTACCGTCATATTTTCTTGGTGTTCCGATTATTTAATGACCCTTAATATTAATAAATGTAAACGCATGCGTGTCTCAGGAACTTCATCTTACCCGGTTCGCATTAAAAATACACCATTAGCCTCTGTAGCTTCTTGCAAATATCTTGCTATGCATTTCACTAGTAATCTCTTGTGGAACGTAAGTCTCCAGATAATATTTTACGAAGCGGACCCCACGCTCGGTTTCTTAGGTCGCAATTTTTCCAATGCGACTGTTCACGTTAGGTTACAACTTTATAAAACATTGGTTCGTCTCAAGCTCGAATATGCCTGATTAATTTGTGACCCTTCACAAGCTAATCTAACAAACCTTCTTGAATCACTTCACAACAGGACCGCCCGTTTCATTTTATCAAATTATGCACGCCACACAAGCGTATCATCAATGAAACTGACGGTTGGTTTGCCGTACGTCGTAAGTTTACGCGCTTATGCCTCTTTCATAAGATTCACCACACAAATCTCGCCCTTAAAGATCAGTTGTTCCTTCATCCATTCTATATTTCACCTCGCGTCAATCAGCAAATCAAGGGGGGGAGGGGTACCACCGTGCAACTCCAACTTTTCATCATCATCATCATCATCATCAGCCTGGTTACGCGCACTACAAGGCAAAGACCTCTCCCATACTTCTCCAACTACCCCGGTCATCTACTAATTGTGGCCATGTTGTCCCTGCAGACTTCTTAATCTCATCCGCCCACCTAACTTTCTGCCGCCCTCTGCAACGCTTCCCTTCCCTTGGAATCCATTCCGTAACTCTTAATGACCAACGGTTATCTTCCCTCCTCATTACGTGTCCTGCCCATGCCCATTTCTTTTTCTTGATTTCAACTAACATATCATTAACTCCCGTTTGTTCCCTCACCCAATCTGCCCTTTTCTTATCCCTTAACGTTACACCTATCATTCTTCTTTCCATAGCTCGTTGCGTCGTCCTCAATTTAAGTAGAACCCTTTTCCTAAGCCTCCAGGTTTCTGCCCCGTACGTGAGTACTGGTAAGACACAGCTGTTATCCATTTCTCTTGAGGGATAATGGCAATCTGCTGTTCATGATCTGAGAATGCCTGCCAAACGCACCCCAGCCCATTCTTATTCTTCTGATTATTTCGGTCTCATGATCCGGATCCGTAGTCACTACCTGTCCTAAGTAGATGTATTCCTTTACCACTTCCAGTGCCTCACTACCTATCGTAAACTGCTGTTCTCTTCCGAGACTGTTAAACATTACTCTAGTTTTCTGCAGATTAATTTTTAGACGCACTCTTCTGCTTTGCCTCTCCAGGTCAGTGAGCATGCATTGCAATTGGTCCCCTGAGTTACTAAGCAAGGCAATATCGACAGCGAATCGCAAGTTACTAAGGTACTTTCCATTAACTCCTATCCCTAATTGTTCCCAATGCAGGTATGTGAATACCTCCGGTAAACACGCTGTGAATAGCATTAGAGAAATGATATCTCCCTGCCTGACCGCCTTCTTTATTGGGATTCGGTTGCTTTCTTTACGAAGGACTACGGTGGCTGTGGAGCCGCTATAGATATCTTTCAGTATATTTAGATAAGGCTCGTCTACACCGATCCCGGAATGCCTGCATACCTACTGAGGTTTCGACTGAATCAAACGCTTTCACGTAATCGATGGAAGCTATATATAGGGGTTGATTGTATTCCGCACATTTCTCTATCACCTGATTGGTAGTGAGAAATTGGTCTATTGTTGAGTAGTCCTTACGAAATTCTGCCTGGTCCTTTGGTTGGCGGAAGTCTAAGGTGTTCCTTATTCTATTTGCGATTACTTTAGTAAATACTTTTTATGCAACGACAGTAAGCTGACGAGTCTATAATTTTTCAAGTCTTTGGCGTACCGTCTCTGAAGGATTAAAATTATGTTGGCTTTCTTCCAAGATACCGGTACGGTCGAGGTCTTGAGGCATTCCGTACACAGGGTGGCCAGTTTTTCTAGAACAATCTTCCCACCGTCCTTCAACAAATCTGCTCTAATCTTATTCTACCCAGCGGCCTTCGCCCTTTACATAGCTCCCAAGGCTTTTTTAACTTCATCCGGCGTTACTTGTGGGATGTCCAATTCCTCTTGGATATTCCCTCTTCCATTATCGTCGTGGGTGCCACTGGTACTGTATAAATATCTATAGAATTCATTATCCACTTGAACTATCTTTTCCATATTAGTAATGATATTGCCGGCTTTCTCTCTTAACGCATACAACTGATTCTTGCCTATTCCTAGTTTATTCTTCACTGCTTTTCGACTTCCTCCGTTCCCGAGAGCATGCTCAATTTTATCCATATTATACTTCCTTAAGTCAGCTATCTTTCGCTTGTTGATTAACTTGGAAAGTTCTGCCAGCTCCATTCTAGCTGTAGGGTTAGAGGCTTTCATGTATTGGCGTCTCTTAAGCAGATTTTTCTTCTCCTGCGATAGCTTAACGGTATCTGGCCTAACGAAGTTACCACCGGCTTCTATTGCACACTCCATATGATGCGCACAAGATTGTTGTTCACGGCTTCTACACTTAGGTCGTCTTCCTGAGTTAAAGCCGAATACCTGCTTTGTAGCTTGATCCGGAATTCCTCTATGTTCGCTATTACCGCTAACGCATTGATCGCCTTCTTATGTAGCAGTGCTTTTGTTCCCTCCTCAAGTCTATGTTCATTCAAGATCTTACCACCCTATGGTCACTGCAGTGCACCTTCCTGAGACATGATACATCTTGTATGATGTCAGTGCTAGCGCAGAGTATGAAGTCTATTTCATTTTTAGACTCGCCATTAGGGCTCCTCCACGTCCACGTTTGGTTATCCCAGTTGCGCAAGAAGGTATTAATTATCCGCAAATTATTCCGTTCTGCAAACTCTACTAATAACTCTCCCCTGCTACACCTATACCCTATGCCATATTCCTGCACTGACTTGTCTTCAGCCTGCTTCTTGCCTACACTGGCATTGAAGTCGCCCATCAGTATGGTGTACTTTGTTTCGACTTTACCCATCGCCGATTCCCCGTCTTTATAGAAGCGTCCGACTTCCTTGTCATCATGACTGGATGTAGGCGCGTAGACCTGTACGACCTTCAATATGTACCTCTTATTAAGTTTCACAACAAGACCTGCCACCCTCTAGTTAATGCTATAAAATTCCTGTACGTTACCAGCTATATCCTTATTAATCAGGTATCCGACTTCTAGTTCTCGTCTCTCCGCTAAGCCCTGGTAGCACAGGACGTGCCCGCTTTTAACGCTGTATATGCTTCATTTGTCCTCTTGACCTTACTGAGCCTTCTTAAATCCCATTTAGTGCCCGCTAATTCCTACAATAGCACTCTTAGACTCGCCTCAGTAGATAAAATTCTAGCGTTAAACGTTGCCAGGTTCAGATTGCAATGGCGGCCTATCTAGATCCAGAGATTCTTAGCACCCTCTGATGCGTTAGACCTCTGACCGCCGCCGTGTTCAGTTGCTTCGCAGCTGCTGGGGACTGAGGGCCGGGGCTTGATTGTTGTATTCATATAGGAGGTTGTGGCCATGTACTGCACCAGGGTGGCCAATCCTGCTTGGGTGAGGGAGTGCGTTACCTGTTCTGGTGACCGGGATAAGGCCGCACTCTAGGGCTGTTTATGCAATTTTATCAACACGCGGTTTTTTTTTAATCCGGTCGAAATTTGCGCGGCACCGGGATTCGAACCACGTTCCTCTTGCACGCGAGGTGGAAGCTCTACCTCTGCGCCATGGCATGCAGCCATGGCTTCTATCAAACTTGAGGACACAAAAGCTCTTCAGGTGTTAATACTAACTCTCCATGAAGTTTATGGTGGGTCATCTGGTAATAAAATTGTTATGACAATAACTACACTGCTCAAGCATCGTATTGGTTTGCATACCAATATAACGAAAAGTGAGACTGTATTGCATCGAATTTCCTGAGATTCTTTCAAAAACGCGTTTTGGAGACTCTTGCATACATGAATGAAAGGTTGAAATCATTCCTCAACTGAGCATTTCGATTATCTAATGCTAAAGATACATGCAAATCATCATCATCATCATCATCATCATCAGCCTAGTTACGCCCACTGCAGGGCAAAGGCCTCTCCCATACTTCTCCAACTACCCCGGTCATGTACTAATTGTGGCCATGTTGTCCCTGCAAACGTCTTAATGTCATCCGCCCACCTAACTTTCTGCCGCCCCCTGCTACGCATCCCTTCCCTTGGAATCCAGTCCGTAACCCTTAGTGACCATCGGTTATCTTCCCTCCTCATTACATGTCCGGCCCATGCCCATTTCTTTTTCTTGATTTCAACTAAGATGTCGTTTACCCGCGTTTGTTGCCTCACCCAATCTGCTCTTTTCTTATCCCTTAATGTCACACCCATCATTCTTCTTTCCATAGCTCGTTGCGTCGTCCTCAATTTCAGCAGAACCCTTTTCGTAAGTCTCCAGGTTTCTGCCCCATATGTGAGTACTGGTAACACACAGCTGTTATACACTTTCCTTTTGAGGGATAGTGGCGTCCTGCTGTTCATGATTTGAGAATGCCTGCCAAACGCACCCCAGCCCATTCTTATTCTTCTGGTTATTTCAGTCTCATGATCCGGATCCGTGGTCACTACCTGCCCTAAGTAGATGTAGTCCCTTACCCCTTCCAGTGCTTCGCTACCTATCGTAAACTGCTGTTCAATTCCGAGCCTGTTAAACATTACTTTAGTTTTCTGCAGATTAATTTTCAGACCCACCCTTCTGCTTTGCCTCTCCAGGTCAGTGAGCATGCATTGCAATTGGTCTCCTGAGTTACTAAGCAAGGCAATATCATCAGCGAATCGCAAGTTGCTAAGGTATTCTCCATCAACTTTTATCCCCAATTCTTCCCACTCCAGGCCTCTGAATACCTCCTGTAAACATGCTGTGAATAGCATTGGAGATATCGTATCTCCCTGTCTGACGCCTTTCTTTATAGGGATTTTGTTGCTTTCTTTGTGGAGGACTACGGTGGCTGTGGAGCCGCTATAGATATCTTCCAGTATCTTTACATATGGCTCATCTACACCCTGATTCCGTAATGCCTCCATGACTGCTGAGGTTTCGACTGAATCAAACGCTTTCTCGTAATCAATGAAAGCTATATATAACGGTTGGTTATATTCTGCACATTTCTCTATCACTTGATTGATAGTGTGAATATGGTCTATTGTTGAGTAGCCTTTACGGAATCCTGCCTGGTCCTTTGGTTGACAGAAGTCTAAGGTGTTCCTGATTCTATTTGCGATTACCTTAGTAAATACTTTGTAGGCAACGGACAGTAAGCTGATCGGTCTATAATTTTTCAAGTCTTTGGCGTCCCCTTTCTTATGGATTAGGATTATGTTAGCGTTCTTCCAAGATTCCGGTACGCTCGAGGTTATGAGGCATTGCGTATACAGGGTGGCCAGTTTCTCTAGAACAATCTGACCACCATCCTTCAACAAATCTGCTGTTACCTGATCCTCCCCAGCTGCCTTCCCCCTTTGCATAGCTCCTAAGGCTTTCTTTACTTCTTCTGGCGTTACCTGTGGGATTTCGAATTCCTCTAGGCTATTCTCTCTTCCACTATCGTCGTGGGTGCCACTGGTACTGTATAAATCTCTATAGAACTCCTCAGCCACTTGAACTATCTCATCCATATTAGTAACGATATTGCCGGCTTTGTCTCTTAACGCACACATCGGATTCTTGCCTATTCCTAGTTTCTTCTTCACTGTTTTTAGGCTTCCTCCGTTCCTGAGAGCCTGTTCAATTCTATCCATATTATAGTTCCTGATGTCCGCTGTCTTACGCTTGTTGATTAACTTAGAAAGTTCTGCCAGTTCTATTCTAGCTGTAGGGTTAGAGGCTTTCATACATTGGCGTTTCTTGATCAGATCTTTCGTCTCCAGCGATAGCTTACTGGTTTCCTGTCTAACGGAGTTACCACCGACTTCTATTGCGCACTCCTTAATGGTTCCCATGAGATAGTCGTTCATTGCTTCAACACTAAGGTCCTCTTCCTGAGTTAAAGCCGAATACCTGTTCTGTAGCTTGATCCGGAATTCCTCTAGTTTCCCTCTTACCGCTAACTCATTGATTGGCTTCTTGTGTACCAGTTTCTTCCGTTCCCTCCTCAAGTCTAGGCTAATTCGAGTTCTTACCATCCTATGGTCACTGCAGCGTACCTTGCCGAGTACGTCTACATCTTGTATGATGCCAGGGTTCGCGCAGAGTATGAAGTCGATTTCATTTCTAGTCTCACCATTCGGGCTCCTCCACGTCCACTTTCGACTAACCCGCTTGCGGAAAAAGGTGTTCATTATCCGCATATTATTCTGTTCTGCAAACTCTGCTAATAATTCTCCTCTGCTATTCCTAGAGCCTATGCCATATTCCCCCACTGACTTGTCTCCAGCCTGCTTCTTGCCTACCCTGGCATTGAAGTCGCCCATCAGTATAGTGTATTTTGTTTTGACTTTACCCATCGCCGATTCCACGTCTTCATAAAAGCTTTCGACTTCCTGGTCATCATGACTGCATGTAGGGGCATAGACTTGTACCACCTTCAATTTGTACGTCTTATTAAGTTTCACAACAAGACCTGCCACCCTCTCGTTAATGCTATAGAATTCCTGTATGTTACCAGCTATTTCCTTATTAATCAGGAATCCGACTCCTAGTTCTCGTCTCTCCGCTAAGCCCCGGTAACACAGTACATGCCCGCTTTTTAGCACTGTATATGCTTCTTTTGTCCTCCTAACCTCACTGAGCCCTATTATATCCCATTTACTACCCTCTAATTCCTCCAATAACACTGCTAGACTCGCCTCACTAGATAGCGTTCTAACGTTAAACGTTGCCAGGTTCAGATTCCAATGGCGGCCTGTCCATGCAAATGCCCAACTTTAAAAAGAACGCAGATCTGTGCTATGAAACAGTACAGTACGTCAACTTCGAGCAAGGCTGTGCCTTTAAAAGTTGCACAAAAAACGTCAGTTGCGTATAACCGAACTTTGTCGTCGACAAAAATACGCGCGTATGATTCGCCAAGTTGAAAATTTTGGCAGCAGGCTAAATTTTGCGCTGCCTGTAAGGCACACCAAATGCTCCTAATCACTAGAATACATTAGTAAACGCTAAGGTAGTGTTTATTTAGTCACATCGGCTTTCGCCTATACATTGCTATTGTTAATATTATTATTACTGTATTATATAATCTCGAGTGCACCAGCATCAAGAGCCTCGAGGTTGTTCATGAGCACTTTAACACCTTTGATTGACTGATTATCGATATCATTATTATTAGTACTGCTTTGCATCAGGACGCTCACAACAACGAACATGGTCATAGTTATGAACAATGTTTCCACTCTGTAGTACAGTACCGGCCAATTAGACGTTTATTACTTTGACTTAAGAAAAGCATTTCATGCACTTTGCTATGGGCTCCTCCTTCTAAAGCTCACGCAAGCGGACATACCATATTCCATCACTGCTCTAGGATCTACTTACCTATTCAATAGTATTTGCTTAATTGGCATCAATGGACAGAGCTCTGTCAGCTATGAAGTTCGTAGCGAGGTCGCTCAAGCATCCGTTCTTGGCCCTATTCTCTTCGTGCTGTTCATAAATTACATTTTGTGAGGAATTCAACGCTCTTCATTTCTTGTATACGCTGACGACTTAAGAATCTCAACAGATTTAACAGCAGCATTGACCTCCAAAGACATTGTTTTTCGTCTCAAAGTGGGGCAAAGACAATTAGCTACTCCTAAATTTTGCCAAAGCTATGGTATTAAGTTGTACGCGGAAAAGACACCCTGTATAATATGTATGGTCCCTTCGGGATGCCCAGAGTCAATGAAATAAAAGTTCTTGGCGTATACTTCGACAGAACGTTGTCTCTTCGCGTGCTAAAATTCAAAACAATGTGCCCCTCGCGTCCTTGCTAAAGTTTGATGTATATGGCATGACTTCCTTTTCACTTTTACTTTACTAAAATTGTGTACTACTGTGTGCCTTCCACTAGAAGAATAAAACTCTGTAATTCGGGGCAGAACAAGCCAATCTAGTTCTGACCTTATTCAAGGTGTCCAGAATACATTGATATCCGTTCTGGCGACTCTAGTCCACGCCTCTGAATTGTACTTCACCGCACAACTCTAAAATTAAAAGGTAATAAATCAGACCTTCTGTTCTTCTATAAGGTGGTCCGTGACACTATATGTTGTGCAATGCTTCCTGATCATGTGAAATTTTCTCTGCCGAATAATGTATACCAGGCAGTATTGTGCTCCTTCTGTGCGGCCTCGTTGCACAAGAGACTATGCTATGGCTGGAATATCAAAACCGGCAATAAGTATTCTGCCTGTATTTACATTTATTTTTATTTATTTATTTATTTATTTATTTATTTATTTATTTATTTCAGTACTCTCAGGGCCAGATGCATTCCAGAGAGGAGGTGCGTACAAGATCGGCGGCAGTTTTCTTAAATTTGTTGATGTCGGTGATGGACAGCCATGAAGGCAGGCTGCCATGACGAAATAAAGCCTGCAGAATAGAGTGAGGACAGGACCTTATTTTGAAAAGAAAGCGTTTGATAGAAAGATGACTTCGCGATCCGCTTGCGAGTTACACGCACCACGTAGGACAGGCAAACTTGGCTGAGATGTTCAGAGCAGCGTACGCTACCCGCGGAATATGTTATTTCACCACGCGTGAGGTCTGGCTCATGGATGGAATAACTTTAATGAAAGGTCCTGTGAGCTACGGGGCGCATGGTCCCATAGAGCGGGCTACTCCCACGTTGGAACTCCTTGGCCGCATCGTGGGCTTGCTGGACGGCCCAGAGCTGCTGCGCCAAGTCCGTGCTGCGTAATGCTTCTTGTAGCCTGGCGGAGTTTTGATCCTTGTTTGCGTGGGTCCGACCACACGGCCAGAGCAAGTGATGTACGTGTAGTGTGCTATGGCAATTTTCGCAATATGATATTTTGTATAGGTCAGGCATGTAGTGATGTAGTCTGTTCTGCGTGGGGTACGTGTTTGTTTGAACTGTTTGTCTGGCTCATGGCCCCTTTAAAATGCAGTCCATGATAGAAGCATGGTCCCATGCCGAAAACAAGTCATTGCTATAGAGAATGAATTGAGCTTCTCACGAGTGATATGTTACGTAGGAAGACACCGACGAAAAGCTATTTACAAGTATATTTACAAGGCTACAAGGCAATATGCTGCGCTTGGCCAAGAGGCAACAGCCCGCGCTAGCTTGTAGTCGTCGTCGTCGTCTTCACACTGCTCGCCTTTCGTGACCGCACATACTGTGCCGCAGCACTACCCCCGGCGGCAAAAGCGCCGTCCCGGAGCGACTAAAGATCGGACTCGGAAGCAGTGTAGTAGGCCTTCAGCCTACTGACGTGTACGACATCACTAGATGCCAGAGGAGTGGACGAGGTTGAACCCACAGGAGCAATTTCGTAAGTCACAGGCGTCACCTGGCGCAGCACGCGGTAGGGCCCTGTGTATCGCGAAAGGAGCTTCTCTGAAAGTCCGACGTGACGAGTGGGCGACCACAGGAGCACGAGCGCACCAGGCGAAAACTGTACGTCACGATGGCGGGCGTTGTACTGGCACTGCTGAATGGTTTGTGAGGCCGTCAGTCGAGCACGGGCAAGCTGGCGTGCATGGTCGGCGAGGGCGATGGCGCCGCGCGCATACTCGCTTGTGGAGACCGAAGCAGGAGGAAGTGCCGTGTCTAAGGGCAAGGTAGGTTCGCGACCGTACAGTAGATAAAAGGGAGAAAATCGAGCGGTGTCGTGCCGGGAAGAATTGTACGCAAATGTTACGTAAGGAAGGGCAATGTACCAGTCGTGGTGGTCCTTGGAAACGTACTTGGCCAGCATATCGGTAAGAGTACGGTTTAACCGCTCTGTCAGGCCATTGGTTTGAGGATAGTATGAGGTAGTCAGTTTGTGTTGAATGGAGCAGGAACGCACAATGTCAGCGATAACTTTCGAGAGAAAGTTTCGACCACGATCAGTAAGGAGCTGGCGCGGGGCGCCATGAAGCAAGATAATGTCACGCAAGAGAAAGTCCGCGACGTCAGTGGCGCAACTGGTAGGGAGAGCCCGAGTGATAGCGTATCGGGTGGCGTAATCAGTCGCGACGGCTACCCATTTGTTCCCAGAGGATGACGTGGGAAAGGGACCGAGCAGGTCTAATCCAACACGAAAGAACGGTTCCACAGGGATGGTGATCGGCTGGAGATGACCGGCAGGTAGCACCTGAGGTGTTTTCCGACGCTGGCAGGGATCACAGGCAGCAACATAGCGTCGAACGGAGCGAGCGAGACCAGGCCAATAGAAGCGGCGGCGGACGCGGTCGTACGTGCGGGTTACCCCAAGATGTCCTGCTGCGGGTGCGTCATGCATCTCAAAGAGCACAGTCTGTCGTAGTTGTTTTGGCACGACAAGAAGAAGGTCAGAGCCGTCAGGGAGGAAGTTCCTTCGATACAGAATGCCGCCCTGGAGGACATATCGGCGAACGGACATATCAGGGCGATGGGCCGAGCAGATGGTGTGAAGACCCATGTTTTCGAACTCCTGGCGGACAACTGCCTGGATCAGTGAGACCGTGACTGCAGATGTGTTGGTGGGACTGGAGTCGAAGGCAGCCGGATAGGCGGCCTCGATCTCACGCCGGACGATCCTGGTAACATCAGCAGTGTTGTTGTGACGAGCAGCGTCGGCACAGGAAGATGTCGCTGGGGTGTTGGGCAGACGGGCAAACTTCGGGTCAATACGTCGGCTTTTGGCGAGTTCCAGGCGGCGGCACTCTTTTATAACAGCATCCACCGTCGCTACGTTGTTGCACACGAGCAAGTTGAAGGCGTCATCGGCAATGCCTTTGAGGATGTGGGAAACCTTGTCTGACTCAGTCATGTGGGTGTCAACTTTGCGGCACAGAGCCAAGACGTCCTGAATGTACGTGACATAGGGCTCTGTTGACGTCTGCACACGGCCGGAAAGCGCCTTCTGCGCGGCAAGTTGGTGACCGTAGGGGTTGCCGAACAAGTCTCGAAGCTGTGTCTTAAGTGAATCCCAACTGGTGAGCTCATCTTCGTGCGTGCGATACCAAACTCGAGGTGTGCCACCGAGGTACAAGACTACGTTGGCGAGCATAATAGTAGGGTCCCACCGGTTATTGCGGCTGACGTGTTCATACAGGCTGATCCAGTCATCGACGTCTTCCCCATCTTTGCCTGAGAATACGCCAGGATCACGGGGAGCGGGGAGAGTGATGTAGGTCGTCGAAGTGGCAGGAGGTGTCGGAGCCGGCGGAGTCGGGTTGTCGTCGCCGGGAGCCATGAAGGAAGGCACGACGTACCGTCCACTGCGAAGCTCCGTGACGAGGTACAGGGAACGTCCACCTCCACCAGATATGTTACGTAGGAAGACACCGACGAAAAGCTATTTACAAGTATATTTACAAGGCTACAAGGCAATATGCTGCGCTTGGCCAAGAGGCAACAGCCCGCGCTAGCTTCTAGTCGTCGCCGTCGTCTTCACACTGCTCGCCTTTCGTGATCGCACATACTGTGCCGTAGCAATATTATCTAAAGTCATGCTGACTGCTGTGAAAAATTTTGTTCAGCTGGAGAATATTGATGAGGCTGGAGTACATTATTTGTTGATGAAGCTTGTGCGGGATATTCTTCAAAGTATACGGGCTGTATTCTAATGCGTCTGTTGCATTACCTAGTTTTGAAGCAAGTATTACCTTTTCAGCGTTTCAATTGCTTGGCAGTGTTGCTCAATCCTATGAATTTCTAAATGAGGGCGAAAAAAAATTATTTATCAATAAATGTCTGTTTCTTTTGGAAATTGAGGATTGATTCCGTCCGTGCCAGGGGCTAATATATATACAGGGTGCCTCACTGCACTTGAGCCAAGCGATAAAAATATGCAAGTACTACCTAGGTGGACAGCGCCAAGGTTGTGCCGCTTACCGTCGTTACGAGACATACAAATTAATGTTTGCTTTCCGCCTAACTCGACAATAAGTGATAATTATTTAATCAACTTCTCAATTATTATAGTTAGCTGAAAAATACTAATCAGGAAATTCTAGAGCAACATGAGAAACTCCCGATAGAGCTTTGTGTTGTTAAATGCGTACTACGTAAAGGTGCTTTTCTGAGCGTGAAAGAACCCGGCGAATACACGCAAGGTGCCTCCAGGCTCCAGTCGCCAGTCGCGCGGCACTTTCGAGTGTATTCGCGAGCTTCTTTCACGCTTGGAAAAAACAATTACCTAGCACGTATTGAGCAACACAAAAGCTTTTCAGCAGTCTTTCATGCTGATGTACAATTTTCTGATTGACACTTTTCATCTAATTATAATATTGAGAAGTTGATTAATTAATAAAACTAATTATCTAATGAGGAGTAATAGAAGAAGTAATCTGAGTATCTTCAAACGACGGCAAACGACATTAGCTAGGTTTGTTCTAGCTCTTAGCACTTGCATATTTTTATAGTTTGGCTCAAGTTACGTGAAACATCTTGTTATGTTTGTGTTAAAGGGCCCTTCACCAGGTCTAGCCATATTGACCTGACAAGCAAATAGCATACATTGCGCAATAACAATCGTGTTTGCAAACTAATACATCGCTACGCGCCGCGGGAAGATCTGAAATTTGAAACCAAATGCCGTTTTTCCTTCTCGTCGCGGCCGCCGCTCTCCAAGCCGGACGGTGACGTACTCGTGTTCCTGCGCCTACGTATTCTTGTCCGACAGTGCGACGTCGCTCATGGTGACACATGACTTCTAGAATTGTTCAAGTCAACATGTGTTATCTGTTCGATCTGTTGCTGAACTGTCGAATTGAAGTATAGAGAAATAATAAAACACACAAATGGAATGTCTGCGTGAATCAAGAGAGACCTACTTCCGCTTCATCTGCTTTCCCACGGTCGTGGGATCACGTGCGCAGGCACCGAAAGTATGCCATTTTCTACCGTGTTCCAGCGCATGATCGTGCTCTGTTATCCGCTTGTTCGGCCTCAGTATTCGTGTAGCACTGAATTATACCAGTAGTTATTTTTCCTTGTGCACAGCACGCAATATGGTGCGCTAAACGAACGAGTCAATAGCTGGCACGCGAAGGCGTCAGCGGAAATGAGTAGCGCCGAAAAAAAAACCGAGGAGAGAAAAAATGAAGGTGGGGCGATCCTTTTGGTCCGGTATGGGAGAACGCAGGGAATGAATTTCGCTTGCGGAGGCTAGACGGGACGAGAAGAGAGAGCGTCTTGCTTTGCACTGGAGCACGCCTCCTCGAATCATGGGTTCGCGGCACTGAAATATTTGTATCTCAGCTATGAATGGGCCAATGTAATTTTTTTTTGCGGTAGAACGCTCCCTAGAGGACACGTAACAACTTCCAGCGTGTAACCAAAATTCGCAATTGGGCCTGGTGAATGGCCATTGAAGCACGATATGAAAAAGCTTTAATTCATCTATGCCATGGAAGGAAGGCCTGGCTGATCTAGAACAGGTGTATCGTTAAAGAGGCCAATAGAAAATGCATCTTCATAATACATTCTGCAATAATTCACAGCATCTGCCACCTGGGGTGCTATGCAGGATGCGCCGAGTTTGGCGAAACTGGATCTTCACGACCTCTAGCGACACCTCAACATGAAAGCACAAATGGTAAAGACACAGTTTATCTTTCAACAAGTCTCCAGTTTCATTGGTTTATCAAGATTCACTCTGGGTGGCTATCATTTCTTGGGTGTTGCCTTCTGGGTGGTCGACAATCTGCGGCTCACGTAATCATACCATCGATGCATGGTCGTGCCTTCTTTCCCTTGCTTGTCGTTCCCCCGAGTGCATTACAGGCAGAAGCAAGTTATCAAACCAATGCATTTAGTACAACGTTATTACTTACTTTTCCGTGTGTTAGAAGCATTTTAAAACTTACAAGATGTACACTGAATGTGTATTGGACTACTTTGTATTTTAGTACGCTTCGCATTATACCACGAGGGAACGCTGAGGTGGCGTCATCACATCCATTCACCGGGCGAGCATAGCGGCTAAACATCGAAGAGGCCCAGTGTAAACAAACTCGTACAACGAGCTCGCAGTGCGCGACATAGTGATCAAGCTCGACGATGACCACTATTTCTTGGATAGTTCTGTTCCTCCATGAGCAATCTCTCCGTGCACCTCGTAAGACTGTCAATAGCTTCGGCGATTTTACTGATCGTAACGCGCACCCACCGTTCACCGCGTAGTGCTGAAGAAACAACTTGTCGGGTGTTGCTTCTGTGAGTGCGCTGAGTTCCTCCACTCTGCGTGACTGCGAGCGTCAGGAATATTACATAGTGTGTGCAAAAGGAAGACAGCTTATATAGCTGCGATGTGACAAGGAGGTAGTGGCGACGATGGATCTCGCAACCAACACAGTGAAGGAGACATCGACAAACTGCAAACTATATTTCTACTGTTTCATATTTAGCATAATAATAGTGCACGGATTAAGTCACTTGCGTAGTAACGAACTGAATGTCCAGCCGTTTACAAGACGCATTCAGAACCAATGAGTGTTCATACTTCTACATGCACGTGGGCCCGCGAATTATTGGAGAAGATAAAGGTAACCTTCACTAACTTTGTGAGATAACAGAAATTCATGAGTGACATTCAGCCCGCAGAATCTATGGAAAAGCATCTATATCCAGGTGAAGTACCAATAGCAGGTACTGATATAAAGCAGGAAGAATATGGAAAAATTCCATGGGTTGAACAGCACATGGAAGGCATTACCGAATCGTGAACCCCACGTTACTGATATCCATGAAAAAAGTTTAGAACCGCGTCACTCTACCGGTTATGCAATATTGGATATAAACCTGGACGTTAACAAAGAAACTTGAGAAGTCGTGGATTGTGCAGAAAGAGAAGTAGCGAAAATTGTTACAGATAGCATTAAGGCAGGAAGACAGTGGCGTAATAAACCCTGGCAAATGATATGCTAGTTGAGATTAAGAAAAGAAAATGGAATCGGCAGGCAGGCCATGCAAGTTTTCAATCGCCTGTTGCCAATTCATAACAGGTGATTACATAAGCGCGACAGAATGAATGTCAAGGTGAGAGAACTACAGCCGAGGAGGGTAAAAAATTGTGTAATGGGACAAAAATATTGTTTGTAGGCGTAGGATGCAATCAGCTCGCATAAGACAGGATTGAAGGGTTAGGCATTTGCTTTGCAGTGAACAAAAATAGGTGTGTGATGCTTACAGTAGAGACTCGTGAAGGTGCGGGGACACCTCAGCTGCTGGCACACTAATCAACATGACCATTGGCTCTTGAAAAGAGAACCCAAGTTATAAAAAATAAAACAACGTTGTCCCGACACATTGTTTTATTATGCTACACTAAAGCCTTCCACAGTTAAGGGCACTTAGTACCAATAGTGCAGCGAGCACTTTTCTTTGTAAATAATGATTTATATGCGATTGATTCAGTCCAACAATCCACTTTTTTTGCAGCAAAACATTCTGCTGCTGGAGGCACTCAACCACCTGGCGGCAGTAGGCGAGCGCCAGGCACGTGCTCTTGAAAGTGTGGCAGAAGTCCAGAGGGCTGCTCTGCAACAGTAATATCGGTGCCCTCCCTGCTCTCCAGTCGAGCACCCAGAAGACACCTTATAAAGGAGCTTCTAGTCCATTAGTTTGTTTATTATTCAAGAAGATGAATAAAATTTTTGGAGTAAACACTGTGCTGTGCATATTAGAACACTTGTAACATGCACTTGGTGTCTCTTCAAAATGGGCCGAAACATAAGATAGCCGTAGCACTCATGGACCATGTAAATGAAAAATACACTAATGCAGCATACTTGTAATTGTGCTGTTTGTTCTTTCTATGTGCAAGAATACAGTGCATGTTGATTAGCCACAAGATGAACGGTGTGTGCAATTCACAATGAAAAGAGAGGAAACAAAGGAGCTTAATAATGCTATCACCTATAGACTGCGCATATGAACGCAACACTCCTCGATTAAAACGTGCCATTACATGTATGATCGATACCACCTATTCATTAACAATGTCATATATTTGCATGTACTAATTTTCACACAGCTTAAGCCCTTGCATAGCTCACTTGTGATGTATCCATTTCATAGGCCAAATAATTGTACACTTTGTCGTTTTGTGTTGTATGAAAATCGGCATCCTCTACAGTCGGATACAACTTCACAAGACAGGACAGGCCCCACCCAGATGACCAAAGCGCAGCAGCCGATTGCCTCCACATCTAAAGAAATAGTCCCTCACCAACGAGCGGGTACTAGTGTGTGCGGCGGCACGACGTCTGTCTAGAGTGCGTGCCCATCGGTGCAGGCTTGTGTTCACCTGCTTTTGAAGTGCAGATTCCGCAGCCTCCTGAAGTTGTATTCGACTATAGAATCACGTAATGCGTTGCACCAGTTGCATAGACTGTAGCAACTTGATAGCACAAAGTGATCAGGAACAGAAATCTATAAAGGCATCGAAGCAAAGCTGGCTGGCCACACTTCCATTATGAGGGGCTGTAAAAAGGTCTTGCAAAATATTCCCATGACGTCCTTAAAAAAGAGGTGGTGTTTGGTACTTCTTGATTTAAACAGATTTAAAACATGATTTAAAAACAGATTACAGTGAATGTTGTGTTCCATATAAAAACAAACTGAGCTTGGTTATCTGCACAGCAGGTAATGGAAGCTCGTGCTTCACATAGGAAACAAACTGCTCTGTCCAGTACAATTGTTGAGTCCGGTGGGGCACCTATTATGTCAGCAGTGTGAATATATAAATTACACTTTTCGAAGGCCATTCATTTCACCATTATTTTTGTATGAAGGTTCTGTCAATCAGTGCTTGTATTACATTAGCAGGTGTATTTGAAAGCAAAGCTTTGTTTGCAAAACTTCAGACTTCCATAATTCTGTGGCAAAGCACTGCCATATTGTCGAGTAGGTCACACTTCTTCGGTTCTGCACCAAAGGAGCCCAATGCTGTATTTGAAGTTAGATCACGCAACGATTCGACAGTACACAAAGAAGAGTAACACGCACAGCAGAGCGTTCTGCTGTGTGTATTCCTTTTATTTGTGTCCCGTCGAATTTTTGTGTAATTCAACTTGAAGCTTCTGTACCAATACACCCAGTATTCAACCTAACCAATGCTCTAATTAGGCCGCAATGAGACACATCTTTGAAATGTCCCAACACAAATTAGTTCCCCAAAAGATCACCACAATCATTAAATTTTACTTTACCACTAAACTCACAGGAATCAAAGGGGAAAGTATTAACCAGCCTTACTGCTGCCATTACCGTTATTGTCATGACACCAATGGAAAGACAGTGCCACGTTTTAGTAAAGGGAGTACCGGAGGGAAAGGCGTGACAGCGAGGCTCACAATAAAAATAGCAGTTACAAGACATGTTCAATGCCAAAATATGCTGCATGTCGCTCATCCTCCTTTGGCATTGCAGCAAGCTTTTACACGTTTGAGCATATCACGTTTTGTGTAATCATTGCCCTAAAGCTGTACAAAAGGTCTATTCGCTCTGCAATTTTTATTTTTAGCATGGCGGGTTAAAGACCCACTTTTCATTGGCATCTGCGCCACATTTATCCTGATTTGTAATTTTGCCTTGGTGGTTCATGACATCTTCATGCCCAGTTCGGCAGTGCATTGGATCTGCATTCTTCTACTGATTAAGAATTAGAGCCCCATTATGAGAAGAAAATATGTGATTTGTCCATCCAGAATAACGCTACCCCCGCCCCCCCCCCCCCCCCAAAAAAAAGGAAGACACACTGAACCTCTGGCACATGCGTCAACTGTAAACAGAGCACACACTCTGAAGTATTTCCTTCATGCAAGCCAGCACACTAAGATTCTCAGTGTATTTTCATTTCGCCACAAATGCATAGGCACAACCGGCTTGGCGGAACATCCGCATCTCGCGCTGTAACGAATTGTGCAATGCCTCGCTCTTTCATTGTACGGCCGATAAATGAAGCATGACCAAAATAAAGCGTTATGCACACTAAGTAACTTCACCAATGAAGAACCCCAAGTTTTTTATGAGATTAGCATTCATTGGGTACTTCACACAATTTGAGATATCCATTTCTCTATTTACACTTATTTAACCTCTTGCACAAAAAGTGAGCCACTTGGAAGGCACCCTGAAAGACAAGTAGAACAATCGGCAAAAAGTCGGCAACCAGCGAAAAGGTCGGTATCAGGCAGCCGCATGTGCGATGTCGGTAACAGAAAATTTAAGTCGGATACACAGAACTGACAAATTTGGCAATATGGTGTGCCTAGACATTGATTCAATGCTTATCACTGTAACGCTAACATTGAAGGCTCCTCAATTCCTGCCTATGTTCTGTCGACACACTCGACTACGTTCGTAATGTTCCCGCGAAGTAGCAAGCATTCTTTTATATATGCCTGCTCAGCCGCAGTCTTACGCTTACGCACTGCTTACGCACCGCTTATACACTGCCGCATCGATAAGCGAGTCAGCCATCTCTGACACAGCGGCTCACCGTAGCTTGATGAAGTCCAATGTAACGCTCGGCGCCGACGCTTCCCTGAAAACTCCCAGTGCAGTAGAAACGGAGTGCGCAGAGGACTTGCTCTTCGACGGTGAGCGAATGAAGCCCGCCACGCTTTCTCCACAGACGAATCTTTGCCTAGTTTGTCACACAGCCTACGGACATGTCTTCGACAGGAGAAAATGACGTTGAAACTCTACGTCGGTAATGTATACGTGAACGAGTCCACACGGTCATAGTGACGCTTGCTGCTGCTGGATGCAATGACACAGGCTATTGCTGCCACCGCCATGTTCCCAAATTGAACTCGAAGGGGGTTTCGCGATGTACCAGTTTAGCACTAGTTTGCCTGTCACTCAAAACCAGAAGTCACGCACCGCGCGAGGCATGTAACTCTTGTGCACCCACTCGTCACTGTTGGGCCACGCTCAACTTATTATTCGGCAGCAGCGACGCGGTGCCGAGCAGAGAGGCATCAGCAATCTTGACCGCCGACATAAAACACGCACAATGTACTGTCATCGGGGATGTAATGAGAACCACTAACAAAAAGAAAGCGTTGACTGTCGCTGGCTTATGCATATGTCTTCTCGAGCTGAGATGGTCCCACAACACGGTTTCATTGGCTTCATTGTGGCGACGTAGCGCACAGTAAATAATTATCAGCACGTCACTGTAGGTGCTTGCAAGGCGTCGATGCGCCGAGGGGGATGACGATGCTGAGGAGTGCGTATCGCAGCAGTCGTTTGAGATGGCTGCTCTGTCATCGTGATGTATCGGAGCCACATCGTCGTAAACACGATCAGCGTCCGAGAATCGCTCGCTTTTCTAGACCCAGTGCAATGACATTTCTTCATCACCAGCACTGCGCGCTCAACCGTTCCAAAACCTTCCTCCGTTCGAAGTCTCATTTCACAGCTGCACACAAGAGCCTCACTTTCCAAAACGCGATTGCTGCGGTGTCGTTACGATATCCATCTGCGATCGCTGCTGGCTCCGGCAGAGGTAATCCGAAAGCACCTTCAACTGCACAACACACTCAAATACTGCGTACATGCGCTCCGATGACAAGCGATGAATTGTGTCGCTGGGAAACACGCACTTCTTCGCAATGCATCGCAGAGGCTGCGGGCACAAAGATGAACTGGTACATTTTCGCCCAACTGCGTCACTACGGAACCTAAAGTAACGCACCGCCACTTTGCAGCGGCAGTCGTTGCTCCCGTATCTATGACTAGTGTGTCGCTTTTAGTAAGTTAAGCGGTGGCCTTAGTAGCATAGTGAAGCGCCGGCGATGAACAACCGTAACGCGGCGCTGCGTTTTCAGTCCGCTAATAGAGAAAGAGCGGTCATGAGTTATGACCGACTTTATTGGATGGATGGATGGATGGATGCATGGATAGATGGATATGAGCGTCCCCTTTGGAAAATAGCAGTGGGTTGCGCCACCAAACTCTTGCAATTATACTGCCTAATGTCCTACATAGGTTAAACAATAAAAAAAGAAAAAGGAAACTATCAACTCTCACAACCAAATTTTATGATCCTTATTGCGAACTGTGTTTTTGTGCGTCTCCATTTTTTGTCGTTTCACTACTTTTATTCCACCAATCCTCCGATCGCCTCTTACTAAACCCTATTGCGGACATGTTTACTTTTCCACAGTTCTCGCTGAACCCAACGGCTTCAAGGAGGCCAGTGGTGCCTAACCACTAAGAGAATATCACTGCAGGGTCGCTAGGCGACTTCTCACCTAATGAACTCTCTCATGCATGCGACCCTCTTCACTCTATCCGCTTCTAAGTTTCGCCTCACTGTCGCCACTCGCGGCAAGAAGTGCAACAGTTAATAATTTGCTCGATCTCCGTTTGTCATCAGAAATTTCTGGCATTCAAAATGAAAAAGAGATACTTAAGGAAATAAAAATGTTTGTTATTTTTGTATTTTAACGCATTCGTTTGAGTGAAAGTGTAGGTGCAAGAATGCGCCGCATGTACCCTGTTAGCACGATGGAGGATAGAAAGATAGTGACCGAAAGAGGAGGCACGCCGTTGACGCACACGAGAAAGGCGTGGCAAGCGGCTCACAGCAAGTGTGCAGATAGACAGCGGCACAGTCACGGTATTGCTAAGTTGCAATAATCCATTCATAAGAATACGCGGCGCTGGCACGTTTCGCTGTGCAGCCTTCTGCGCTTGAAACGTGGAAGCAGCGTGCTGCGTAGTGCGCGCTCATGTTGTCATACGCGGCTTTTTGTCTACAAATTTTTTTGCCTGTAGCTTTTTCGCGTTTCACGCTATCTCCGTTCACTGACTGCCGTCGAGCAAACTCGGGTAAAACTCGGGTGAACGAGAAACTCGGCACATCCTGCATAGCACCCGTGGAAAACAGAACCACGATCGCCACAAAACTGTACATCTAGATTTTTCGGAACAATCGCCATGTTGCTGTATAAAAGAAGGAAGGGCATCTCTGAAAAATCTACGCTTTGCTATTGGATATGCATGTATATATTCGGTCATTGCACTGTGATACGCTACCAACGTTTTCGTGGTATGAGACGATAAAGCGCTGCGGTTCAGCTGCTTTATTAATAAGTAAACGAAGAAGTGATAACGTCAAACATAGTCAACGGAAATCTGCTGGAATGCACGGGATGGTAGCAGTTTAATAATGAAATAATCTGGTTTCGGAGTGAAGTTGTTAAGAGCAACTCTCCCTACTACTATGTGCACGTGTAGAAAAGTAGATAACTAAGTGCAATGCCGGGTCGACGCTCAGCGGAGGTGAAACAGTCGTTAAGCACTCTCCATATTTGCGCCAATCCCGAAGATAGCGCAATGCCGAGCTGATCCACGGCGGAGGTGCAGTTTGACATTAAGGGGCCCACATACATAGCTACGCTGGTCATCCTTCTTCACCGAGCGGAAGGCAACTGAGTTTTTCAACAACACGAAGTCATCTTCTACAGAGTGATCTGAAGCACCGTGCATATGTTTTTGCAGTCAAAACTTAATGATCAGCACAGATAGACACATAACGATCAGGTTTGCATAATCCTTTATCACTTTTGTTGAACGCTGTGAACGTTGCGGCTGAAATTCACAAGTGTATTTGGCCACTGATGCTGGTAAGTAATTAATAGAATAAACAATGACAGTTAGTTCTGAGAAACAACTCTGCTACATTGAAAGGAGGTGTGGTGAGCGTGGGTTCGGAAATAATCCGGTTTAAATTGATGTCAACGTAGAATCCCGAAACAGACCTCAAAACTTGCACAGTTTCTGCGGGACGGGGAGCTGGAAAAGATGGCGTGGATCTTCTAAACGCTACGTGCTAAGTCTCCACGTCTTTCTTATCAGCACCCACATCTTTCAGAGCGTGCCATCGAGTCGTTACTTCTTTCTTAGCGCTGGCTCGTGACACTTGGTGTGATCACTTTTTCGCCACGAAAAAGGCATCGACTCGATGCTGACTAAACCAGAAAGTGCAGAAGAGCAGAGCGGTCTGCGTGTAGGAACAGCCGAACAACATTGATCGTTCTGCAAAGTGAAACTAGAGAAGCCGCGTGGAGGTCAGTATTGCGACGCATGGACTATCTCAGAGGGGTGCTCTGTACCCTAAGGTTACGCGGCACCATCCGGAATGGTGTCCTTCATGTCACTGACGTGGCGTAGCACTTTCACTCCTGGCGACGAATCCGATTCCACAACAAGACTTGGTCACCTGGCTGGTATCTGACTTGCCGATGCCCGAGATTCTAGCACCGGGCGTCTGTACTGTGCTGCTTCGTGACAAGTACGCGCGCGAGTTGACGAGCTCTTCCTCTGCGTAGTGAGTAAATTTATCGGCGTGTAAAGTAAGTGAAGCATCATTGTCGTGCGGAAGCATGGCGTTTAGCATGTTCCGGGCCTCACTCAGGTGTAGAAGAGGGAACGCCGTGAATGGCGTTGTTTCTTAATGGCGGTATTGAAAACAAATCCGTCGTATGGCAAGACTAGATAGCATGTTTTATGCTTAACGTCCAGGTACAGCGACAGCATGTCATGGGTGTCTTGCAGCGAAGCTGTCAGCCTGCCGTTGGTCAGCATTTCGTGTACGTGTCCCTGGACGAAAATGTTGGCCGATCCCGGAGGTAGTGCAACACTGAACTTAACCACGACAGAGAAGGAGCAGGCTTCGAGTACTCAGAAAAGTGAAGAAAAAAGTGCATATATTCTTTGGAATCACGCATGCAATATAGAAAAAAAGCATCTGTTTAATAAAGAACATGTACAAAACAAGCATCCGAACCACATATTTTAAGATAAGAGGCTTCTGATAAAAATGCGAAGCACGTAGCGCACCCCGAGCGTTTCCCTGTAAAGATTACTGTTGCGCAAGCTGCCACAGCCACGGCAGCTTCTGACATGGGGAGTGACGTCAATTCTCGTTCGTATATAAAGAACCAGTCCAGCAACTGATGCCATTGTTGTTGTGGCAGCGTTGTGGGTTGGTATGGCAAGTTAGGATTCCCAAGAAGCAGCGTGAATAGAAGGAGCGCCAAAGGGAAAAAAAACCGTCAATACGACCTGCGGTGGCCTGCTGTCATAATCACCGTTACTCCCGTCACAACGATTGCTCCTAATTACCAATACTATCATTACTGAAAGGAATAAAGCATTGCGTACCCCCCCCTCCCCACACACACACTTATAATGGTAGCTTTTAACAACTTTGCTGGACATCCACTTTAGCAGGGTCGAGAAGAAAGCTATTTTTCTTTTTAACTGTTCTGTCAGTCCGTTGGTCTGTGAAAACACGTATTGCAGATGTTAAAAATGTCGCTTAATAAACAATCTTATCAATCATCTCCATCAAACAGAGATCTGTGTCTTTCTTCCTTTTCTTGGGCATTGAACTTCTTAACAACATATATACTGGCAAATGATCACTTACATCTCCTGCAAATAAGTCTGCTTGTTAGAGGCAAAAAGTCTAATAAGGTGTTCTATACATCAGTTATTGTAGTAGCGCCTGCAGTAAATATATAAAATTCATTTGCAGTAACAATAGAAATAAAGAAATTTTCCTTTCTATTATTCTACAGTATAATATTGTTAAAGCTACAGCCAACCACATGCCCAATCAACACATGCTCAAGAAATACCAAGAAATTATTGAAACATCCAGCTGGAGATCGATGACAAATAAGCGCACAGGAAGACACACACGAACAGCCGAGAAAGGCACAGAACAGGCGCTAACTCACATCTATTTTATATGCAGCCGCGCCAGCAATTATATGCGGAAAGTATAACATGCACTCTCCGTAATAAAAAATCCTACCCGTCCGCACCAACAAGCACCTACCTGTCGGCTCATTGGAAAACAGTGAACAGAGCCATCGCATACCAATGCTTGGGGTCTGCCATCACGAAGTCGTGTCAGCATGCAGTGCAGAATAGGTTTCATCCACAAATATTCTGACTAGAGACTGCTGGGTACCCAAGCGCGGTCATTGTGTCTGTAACAGAAGCCCTTTCAGAAAAAACCTAGCAAGCCATGTTTGGGAAGGAGACCATATTGGAGAAGAACCCGGTTAAACCTGTTGTGGTTCCGTATTTTCACAAGGTGGCCAACTACGTGAAGAAAGTGGTGAACCAACATGGTGTGCCTGTGGTGTTCTCTGCTATCTGCTACAAAGAAGATCGCACAGCTGCGCTCGGGCATTTCGCGAGATGAAATGCTGAGCGAATGCAGAAGAAAGCATGCCAAGCAGTTTGTTAACTGCTGTAGGGGGGTCATGTACGAAATCCCATTGACCTGTGGGATGGCTTACATAGGCCAGACTGGCCGCTGCATTAATGATCGCGCGGGGGATCATTTGTGGACTATTAGGGCAGGTTGGACAAATTGAGGCTAATCATTGCGCCAACTGCACAGCGTATTAACTGAGACTAAGTGACATAATAATCTTAGGCAATGGTCGCGATAAGACTGCGCGTGAATTATTGCAAGCCTTTTATATAAAAAAATGGAAGATATAAGTGTGAGCGATACGTCTGTGAAACTCTTCAGCGCAGAAATCGAGCTTCTTGTACGTTTCTCGTAGTTTTATTGATTTGGGGTGCCTTGTCACTGTTTTTGCATTGCTTTGCACTGCGCATGTCATCCTTTCCGCGTATATTTGCTGGCGTGGCTGCAAATAATATAGACCTGAGTTGGCGCCTGCCCTTTCTCTTTCTCGGCTGTTCGTGAGTGTCTTCCTGTGCGCTTATTTTCCGTCGATCTGCAATGCACCATGTTGCCCTTCTGCAGGTGTTGTCAAGCTATCCAGCTGGAGGTATATACAAGCCAACGAAGAGATACCTTACAGAGCGCACCGCTACTGTTTCATAATCACCTGTTAGGACAGTGAACTCGCCTTCAATATTGGACTTAAAAATGCTTTGAACGCGAACTGAAACGCCGCCTTATCATTTCCCAGATCATGTTACAAAATACTAAGAGCATCTGGATGGCATGTGCATTCCCAAATGTGCTTCATGCCCCGTTCCTATTACTATAATTGCAAAATCTGAAGTTTGAGGGCATAAAAAATATGGTTACATCATCAACTTTGGAACGAGCGGAACGACAGTTCAAGGTTATGACGGAACAAGAATTCGTACACTGACCGGCAACTTGGGAAATTCATCTAAAACAACGACAATATGCCAGGTGTTCGTATGCACTCTACTTACGAGCTTACTTACAAGCTCTTTTACGATGTTAGCTCGTTTAAATGCATTTCTCATTTAACAATGATAGCAGGATCGCCCGAGGCGTTCCGCAGGAGAATCCTACCATTTGAGTGCCAAACAGGAAGGTGTTCATTTTTTTTCAATTATTCTTTGGTCCTTCTTAGTAGCACGCGATTGTAATTTGTCAAATTTTTAAAGGTGAAACTCGGCTTTTTGTATTCCTGCGCTTTTGACGCTTGGCGAGCCAGACGTCCCGATCTGACTGGCCGTGTAACGCACTATTATTCGAGGCGTTTTATCTGGTTTCGCGGGAACCCGATGAATAGGCGCTACGTCACGTAGTGCAAGACAAGAAATCTCAAGATTGGGAGTCAGCTGTTTCACTTTTTGTAGCAAATCCTCACAACAGGGACACATATTCCGTGAATTTCTAAGTTAAGATACCTGCTGTGTCATTCGCGGTCATTTACGGCCTCTTGGAGCATTTTTGTGCGTTTTACAACTTTTTTTATTTTTCAACCATATCTATCCGCTTTTGGATATATTTTATGTATCATTATTGTTTATATAGGCCTTTCATCACAGCATCGAACAGATCGGACAAGCGCCCGAGCGAGCGCTCCATCTCAAGGACCGATGCTCTAATGAGCAACAGCTGTTCCAGATTTTCATTTATCATGAGAAGCTTTGTTGCTATATCAGCTATGTAGACGCTTTGAGAGGGTTTGCTGCTTTTCGTCAAAGCGTTCTTTGTATTTTCAGTTTTTCTTATCTATCTTGGACATCAGTGGTCGATCAGCTGTTTCGCAACAAGTACTCATGTGGCAGGCGTAATTGCACATGCTAGACAAGACGCTATCAACTATTGCACAAGGCTTACTACAAAATGCACTCAGTTGATTGGACATGGCAATTCACACTTTCAGGCAGCAGCGGCCGGCAAAAACGGCGGCGGCTAAGCTAAGCTAACCCTGGATATGCAAAGCGATAGCTTCGTTTAGCCCGGCTAAGTCTTGGTTTCACTTGGTTAACCATTGATTTAGCTGTAATTATTATATTTGAGTATACAATCATAGTTAAGCCAGGTATGACGGCTGTGCCTAGGTCGGTGGCTAGACATGACTGTGATTAGGCTTGGGTAGACACGCATCGCTAGACGGCGCGACGCCTGTTGCACCACAAGGATAGCGCGAGTGCTAGACATATAAAGAGACGCCGCGAACATACGCAGCGCCAAAGCACAAACGTAAAGGGCGCGAACGCGGTCGCTACATTGATCTCGACGGTTTCACGCCTGTTGCCTTCCGTACCCTCTCCAGTGAAGCAGCTCACCGGGCGTATCCGAGGGAAGGTGAGACGCCACTTGGCGACGACGACTAAACGCCTCCTGTTCCCGCGCAACGCTCAGAGTATATGGCCCGGCCTCTTTCTCATCCATGGCAAAATACGCACTCATGGTGATGATACTGGACCAAAGAAAGGAAATACACCCGATTCTGACACCCTAGAGGGAGCACGGCGAAGCGCGACAGTGGAGATGGATTGAGAAGGGAAAGATTATAGATAAGGAGGGACTATGGGGCCTAATAGACTACACTATGCGCGACAGGTGGCAGACCTCAGTAAAGTGGCCAGCGTCGTAGCGGGCGCTCGCATGGTATCGATTCCAGTGCAATTTATAGACTCCAGAAGGCTTCGCAGCGCAGGGATCAGGGGACACACCGGGAACAGCAGGTCATTCTATTTAGCCACTGGAAGGCCGTGACATCTGTAAGCGTTCATCACTATGGAGTGCTCTTGCGCCAAGAATGGGCAGGCACAGAGAACATTCTCCAGAGTCTCAGGGTCGCCACACCTCTCACGGGCACCTGACGGGGCGCGGTCCTAGGCGTACAGCCGGTCCGGAGTCCAGGTGCACCCAGCTTGCACTGACAAGGCGAGCGCGACGCTCCTCTTAGCCAGGCGCGCGGCGAGTCACGTGGTAAGGCGGCGGCTTGCGCACGCGGTGGCGCCGGAGCTCGGCGCGGCGAGTGACGTGATGCGTTGCCAAGGCTAAAGCGCAGCTGGGGTTAAATGAAGGTCAAATCCGCGGCGATAGCGAAACTCAGCTAGCGGATAGCGAAACTCGCGAGTCCCGACTACTGGTTTTGGTTTTACGAATATGCATGTGAGAAGAATGGATGGCTCTCTGACGAAAAGAATATTGAGAATGTGCATCGCTACCTTGGTGGCACCACCAGAATTTGGTATGATATACATTTTTTGGATAAGCTACCAGCTTGCTGGAGCACTTGTAAATTTTTTGGCGGCTTTCCATCAAACCCTGTTGAAGGTTAGGTTGCGGCTCTACGCTTTACATACCAATGTAGTTCTTTACTAGAGTTATTACTCGAAAAGCGTCGTTTGTTGTATGAAGCGGTACCTAAGCTCTCATCGTCAGCCGTTACAGCTTTATTTACACAAGGGCTATCTGTAGGTGTACGAAACCAAGTTCAGATAAACGCACCAGTGACATTTGAAGATCTTCTCCAATGCATACAATTCTTGTTACCAATAAGGGAATTGGCGCAAGAACTAGAGGCCAGCAGAACAAGAGATATTCCTAATTCGAGTGAGCTGAATGCAAAAGATGGCTTCACCGCCTATCCACAATTGGTTGCTCCACCCAGCCCAACAACTAACTTAAAAACAAGTTCGTATCCCCTTACCGATTGTGTCGAGGGGAGTAGTCAACATGCCGCACTGCAGGATCTGACTATACGTCAATTGTTGCCACAGAAACAAGTCAGTGTCGATGGAAAGCATCAAATGTATGATACTGTGTGCATAGTTTCCATCTGCTTGCTTCACATCCCTGTCAAAGTCTTTGGCATTGAAATGAAAGTACTCCTGGGCAATCGAGCCTCTGTGTGCAAAATAAATAAGTCTTGTGCACGTCAGCCGCCTGCATAGTGGCAGGGCCCTGCTCGTCCAGGCATACGATGAGACTGTGAGCTCACGTAATGAGTGGGCGAGTGTAGTTCTGAAATATGAAGGTCACAGCATTCACACAGACGTATTAGTGTTGCCAGTTGTAAGTTATGGCTTTCTGATTTCCCGCCTTGATACGAACAGGTTAAAGACGAACATCTATTGGGACGACAATGTCTTGATTGAAGACAACTTAACAAGAAAGAACTAGCTAGAGGTACCTGGACACCTAAAACACATCTGCTGTGAGGATGACGTAAACACGGCATTGCCAGAGCTTTTCAGCAAAAGGAACTATCCACCAGCGATAAAATCTCATGCGGCACATTTCGACCTCGCAGACAGTGGTTAGAAGAACTCCGTATAATATGTCACGAGAAAAGAAAATGGGGTTCAAAGCAGAGCTATGGTGAACGATGGCAGCATTGGACCGTCACTGTCGCCATTTTCTTCGCCTGTAATTATTGCTCCGGAAGAAGATGGAACTTTCCGTCTTTGCACAGATTACAGAGCTATTAATCAACAAACTGAGCTGATACCTCCCCCAATGCTGAGCATTGATGACATAATTAACGAAACCGATCGCTGTCGTTCGCTCTCAAGATTACACCTTTGCAAGGGCTTGTGGCAAATTCCATTGAATGATAAAGGAAAAAATGCACTACGTTCACTACACCATTTCACTTATATGAATATAATCGACTACCTTTCGGCTTGAAGAACTCCCCAGCGCGATTTCAGAAAATTATGAATGAGACCCTGAAGTCATACCTGGGCACGTTCTGCAACGTTCACATTGATGATATCAATCGTTATTCAAAAACAGAGGAACATCAGAAGCACCTTTAACTGGTTTTGAACGCTCTCATTCGTGCACATCTGAAAGTGAACTACAAAAAAGTGCCTTCTTCCAAGAAAAGGTGGTGTTCCTAGGAAGAGTTTTTGATGGGTCCACGAAAAGTACAAAGCAGGAATCGGTTGAAAGAATTTCAAAGTTGGTGAAGCCCTATGATATACACTCATTGCGTATTTTTCTGGTCTAGCCGGACATTTCAGGTCCTTCATCAAAGGCTCTGCCATTAAGACAAGATGTCTCACACATTTGACGCAGAAAGGTATACCTTACCAGTGGGATGTTGAGAGTGAGACTGCGTGCGGTGAACCTGTGAGAATGATATCCTCAGACCCTATCCTACGGATATCAGACTTTTTGCCGTTTGTGCTGAATACATATGCGTCACATTACGCGACCGGTGCCGTTATCTACTACAAATCATCGTAGTCTGACGACCAAAAGCATTATCTAGCCGGGTACTACCCCTATCCACTGAAGACAGCAGAAATAATCTATTCCACAACATAAAAAGAAGCACTGGCTGTCTTGAAAGCTGTGCAGTATTTTCAAAGTTACCCAGAAGGCACAAAATTCACTCTTTTCACAGATCACCGGGCACTGACTAACCTTCTCGGCATGACACAACCAAGAGGACGCATCCCAAGATGGGTAAATTATCTTCAACAGTTTCATTTCGTTATTTCCCGTCACCCCGGTTATTAAACCGACGCTGATGCACTGTCCAAGTTGCTGGTACCGAACACATTTGACAACCCTCAAGAAATTATACATATGAAGCTTTGGAAGGGCACCGAACAAATAAAGTTTATCGATGGCAAATATCGTGTTCCAGCCCCAACTGTTTCCAAAATACTGCATCTCTACCATGACACCCCATAATCCGGTGGGCATGATGGTTTCTGGCTCACGTACAATAAACTGCTCAAGAGATGTACGTGGCCCGGTATGAAGGATGATATAAGAGCCTACATCCGAACGTGCAATCTGTGCCAGACAAATAAAGTCAAGTTCAGGCAGCCCAAAGATATAATGAAAACCATAGAGCGCTAAAGTATACGGTTTGAAGTCTTTCATTTGGATTTCGCGGAGCTCAGAAAGAAAGGGGAAGGCGTCACGAAAACACAAGCTTTCTTGCTGGCTATTCATGAATGTACAAGAATGTTTAAGGCAAAGCCAGGAAAAGAAGACGCCAATAGCCTCATCGCTCTTCTTAAGAGGAAGCTTTAGCTCGAGTGCTCCTATCTAAATACATGTAAAAGGAGAATTCGTTTTTCTCGGCAACCACTGCACCAACTTTGACGAGGTTTGTTGCATTTAAAAGACAAAATTAATATCTAGTGACTGTTGGTTTCGAATTTTTGAGTTAGGTCGTCAATTTTTTATTAAAAATTGGAAAAATCGTAAATTTTCAAAAAACGAAACTATCAAGTTTACAACTCTGTAACTCAACCACTAAATATGATAATACAATTCTGTGAATTGCATCTAATAGTACATCTAAAGCGGACGAAATTTATGTTACACATGAATATAAAAAAATTTTATCGAAGGGAAATACAACTTTTGCAAAACCATTGTAACCAACGTAACAAATTCACGTAAGATGTAAAATGACATATTGAATTTGTCCGCTTTGAATGATCTAATGGATGCCGTTTACAGAACCGCGATATCAGTTCTTGATGCAGAGCTATGAATTTGTAAACTTCGTGCTTCTATTTTTTTCAAACGGTCAAATATTTGAAAATCGTTTTAAGAAAATGTAAGTCCTAAATCGAAATTCCGCTTCCAACAGTCACTAGAATTTAACTTTCTATTTCAAATGCAACAAATTTCATCAAAATCGGTCCAGGGGTTATCTCATAAAAACGTTTTTGCGTTTTACATGTATTTGAATAGGCAGCGTCGGAGTTGGGCCCGAGCTAAAGCTTCCTCTTAAGGCTGGATGTTTTCGAGACACAAATACCTTAGTGTGTGAGAATGGACCTGCTTTTCGGAGCAACAAGCTTGCAATGTGGGCGGGAGATAAAGGAATGACAATCAAGTTTTGTTCACCATATCACCCAGCTGCTAATGGCCTCACTGACCGTGCTATATGAGACGCGAAACAGTACATAAAAATGTACCTGAAATTTGCAGGTGGTTGGAAGTGCTGCCTCGAAGCCTATGTAAGACGTCACAAGCGTTCTTGCAAATGTGGTCTTGGACGCAGCCCTCGTTTCGCTGCTTCAGGGTCTGTGTCCATGCTTCCGCAAGGTTTGGGTAGGGGCTAGTTGGTATTCAATTGTTTAAAACATCACATACAGTGCATACATCGCGAACTGGGCCTTCTTAATAACCTAAAGCTTTCTGAGAGCAAGAAAAAGGCGAAACAACGAGAGGCATATAAAGATCGAATGAAGAGAAATTTTGACGGAAGACACATCAGTGACGTACCGGACATGCAACCCGGCGACAGCGTTTTAGTACGGAAAGACAGTGGAACTTCCAACGAAATGTTTTAAGGACGCTTTCAAGTAATCAAGGCTGCCTCGCAGCGTGGTATCCGGAAAACCATCTGGTGCTTTGGAGACTCTGGGCAAACGGAGTATGCCTCCATCAGCAATGTGTAGAAATATTACACCAGGAGATGTAAACAATGAAGTCCGGAGGAGTGAAGTGTTCTGCTCCAGAATAGTCACAGAAGAAGATGAAGAGGAAGAAGAAGAAGAGAAAGAGAAATCACTAGGGTGGAGGAGATTAAAATGGGAGACGACACCCGTCTCTTTTCATATGTGTCTAAGTGTATCAATTTAGGAGCATTACATTACTCGATGTGCTCTTTTCACAGCTGCTTCTTCCAATGACGTAGTCCTTGATTCCGCTGGTTTATACAAGCCGTCCTTTACTGTAGGTGACGTGGTATTCCACGTGACGCAGCTCAGTGCTGGCTTCAGTGACTGTCTGTTGGTTTGCGCATCTGTCGGCGCATCAAGGCTCAAGGCAGTGTTGTTCCAAGGCAGCTTTCGAGTGGTAGCGATGCGGTAGGCAATACAAAATACTAACTTGAAGCTTATCGCTTTCGATGAAAAGAAAACTCTACAAGCATTGCACTCTACCGATGCTAACATATGGGGCAGAAACTTGGAGGTAAGACAGCTTTTTCAATCTTGAAAGAATGCAGGAGTAGAGTTTGATGGTGCGTAAGGTACTTCACATAGAAATCTAGTTTTTCCATGATACGTTTTACAAAACATTCGTTCGTTGAACAATACATCCACTTCGGCGTCTTCGCTGCCACGGTCTTTCCTGCGCACGCAGTACCCACAAGTAACGAATTCATTATCCTTTATAGGATTGTCAAGCCATGTTTCTGTGAGTATAAGTATTCCTTTTTTATATTTCGGAGACTTTGCTAACGAAGTTTGAGCAGTTGACGTTGTGTATATTACTCACCTCAGGCTTTCATTTATGGCATAACTTCTATCTTTCTTTTATTTCAAGACGCGTATCTCTCTTGTGATGCCAGACAAAGAGAACTCTGTCTATATACAATTTTTAGGCAGTAGTTTTCTTTATGAGCCATTATCTCTTTTGGCGACGGAAATCTTCCAAAGCTTTCTTCAAACTTATGGGAGTCTACATGAAAATGATTCTGACATTGATATAGCAGTACTCGTCACCTATAATGAAGACTTCACAATTGACGGTTTTTAGCAATACTCAAAAAGCTTAAGTAGGACTGGTCCAATGTAAGCATATTTTGGCGCACCCCCAATTCTGGCGCACACCGAAATTTTAATATCGCGTGCCCCAAATTTAACTTGACCCACCCTCAGGTTTCAAGTTGGCTCATCCACAAATTTCAAGTTGGCTTATTTCCAAATTTAAGTTGGCCCATCCCGAATTTTCACTTGGCCCACCTCCAAATTTCAAGTCCGCCAAATTCCAAATTTGAAGTTGACCCACCCACTTCTTCCAGTTAGGCCACCCCTACTATAAGCTTCCCCGTGCATATTCTAAGGAGTCCTGTGCACCTATATGAGTATTCTTTTTATTTATCTTTTTCAATTGTTCATTATCGCTTATAAAGCTACCAATCATCTACATTTGCAATATTGTAACAATTAAATGTCCTCACATTGCAAATAATGTATTTTTGTGCAGATACAAAACATAAAGCTTTTCACGTAATGGGGCTTGTTACTCGTCAAAAATGCTTACTCATTAAAAATGATTCCAGAGTTTGTTGCTCGCTTCGCTACTGCATCGCCCATTCCATATTACGTAGAGATTAACGCTTGTATTGACGATATAAATGAGTAGGGCTCAGTAATTGGTCCCATAACACAAGTATTATTGTGTAGTGGTCTTGTGCAATAAAGGCCCATCGTATCCAAACAGACTAGCAAGATATGGATAAGGTCACGGTAAGGCCACAGGGGCTGTTAGATTGTAGGCATCGATGCCATAGCTAAGAACAACAAGCTTGAAATGCGGTGAGCAATAGGCCATCCATATTTGTTGTCGCCACGCTGGCGGTGCTTTAAAATTTTTTTTTCGTTGGCTGTTTCGCTGCAGCTTTCCCCGGCTCCGCATTGTGTGCAAGTTCAGGACCGTGTTTGCGATACAAATCAGGAGGTTTTGGTAGTTGCTCTCATTGAGCTAAGAATTGCAGAGCAGTGGTCTCATGCGACAAAGGGACACTATTTGCAAGTTACGTAGCCGGACATAGTTAAGGCAAGGGCTGGACCACAAGGGCTGTTCTACCATAGGTATCGATGACGGAGCTCATCACAATGAGTATGAAATGCGGTGAGCGATAGGACATTCATATTTGTTGTGGTGAGACTGGAGATGCTTTAAATAATCACGAGTATCCGCGATGCTGCATTTACGCACTTTGCGTATGATTTTAGCAATATTTTTGATCCCTAGTCAAGTTTTGCCGCTGCTACATGGCTCGGAGAACGGCTTCTACGAGTTTCAGCTTCCGGCGCTCATTCGTATGATGGGTGCACGGTCTTCGCATTAGTTATTTTGGTTCAGCATACGGCTTTCATTGAAATTTGATTGCGATGAACGTTGTATAGCTGACAGCAATGACTTTGTCCATAGAAAAGCACAGGAAAAGGCATTAAGTTGACCATCACATCCCACACCAGGCAAGGTGAGATGCCAGTGAGACCCACCATGGTTGCTGAGTGGTTATGGTGTTGGGCTTCTGAGCACGAGGCTGCGAGATCGAATCCCGGCCACGGCGGCCGCATTTCGATGGGGGCGAAATGCGAAAACACATGTCTACTTAGATTTAGGTGCACGTTAAAGAACCCCAGGTGGTCGACATTTCTGGAGTTCTTCACAACAACGTGCCTCATAATCAGAAAGTGGTTTTGGCACGTAAAACTCCAGAATTTTAGAGATGCCAGTGGGAGCCTGCAACTCTCTCTATATAAGGTGACAGCGTAACGACTCGAACAGAGTTTTTTTTTTCTGCGGTTCAACATGCTCCGTGAAAAAAGGGACACAGTTTCAAATCTGAGCAGCAGGGAATCATTGGAGACAGAAAAAAAATTAGCTGCAAAAGAGACGAGAAGGCGCATAAGGTCAATTCCAACGATGGGCGTCAGAAGTGACCGCAGGGTGCATTGGGCACATGTAAATTTTATCACTGCCTGAAGTAATGAGACTAACAAAAGTTCAGAGTTTAACTTTAATAGACTCTATTTTCATGACGTGTAGGTCAAACATGCATCTGTGCCTTAAAGGTCAAATTCAAATAAATTTTCGGCCGCATAAAATGCCCTGTTTCGGAAAATATAGATATGCAGCAACCTCTACAGAAATTTCTACGCTTTATGTGCGGGTATGTACATCATAGATCCCTCGAGAATACTATTTTTCTTACAGAAACTGAGAAAAGGCCACAAATCTCACGCCCTGTGGGAGTCGATGTTAGGCGAACCAGTGCGCGGGTAAACTACCAAGTTAATGAAACGACCACGAGAGCACCAACACGTAGACGACTGTTTCATGACCTACATGACACTATTGTAATGACCTATCATTTATTTTCGTCATACACTCTTATCATACTATGCGAATTTTAGTATAGACCAAGACATAGGTGGTTGTTTCCAGCCCTACATGACATGCATGTCCTTATCCGTCATTTATCTTCGTTTGACGTGATAGTTCTGCAGCAGCCTGCAAGGTGCAGAGAAGTAGTGATTAAAGGGAAAATCAGACATCCACCAGTTCGTAGAAATTGCTACAGAGGAAACCCATATGGGTTCCTCGAAAGAAAAGCTCCACAGGTGAAGAAAAATTCGACCTGCTCCCGGACCAGGACAAATTTTTCTTCTCCTGTGAGGCTTTTCTTTCACCTGTGAGGCTGCGCAACCACTTTCCGAAACGCAAAGGTGGTTGCGCAGCCAGCTATAGAAAAATACTACGCATAGCGTTGGTACCCAAAATACTTGGTATCTCTGCAAATTTTAGGGAAAATACTAAACAACCCTCTTGAAATTACGGTCCACAATAATAGGATGTAATAAAAATATATTTTAAAAGTAGTAAGTAGTCGCCATGTTACTATCAGCATTCGTGTTTTTAAATAGCGTTCTTAAACAGCGCTATTCATATCTGCTGAGAGTTTTTTTCCAAAGAGGCCATCATTCCACCCTAAGGCCACCTCCTGAAAAACGTAGACTGCGATCAAAATTTCCCCCAACCGTATGCAGAGGTCTAGAAGTAAACAAAATAAAACGAATTTAAAAACACACTTTTAGTTATTTGCGCAACTGCAGAGTTGTAGTACGTATATATAATCTCATTTAATATATGTGACACTAGGGACGTGCACATGGGCGTTGAACTTTCCCACATTTAACATAGCGTGGCTTAGCCATGCAAGGTTCGAGGAAAATAGGATCCTGGGAGTTGAGCCAATGTTGATTTTTTTCGACCTTTAGGCTACCAGCGAAAACAGCACACTCCTTTGACCAGGGCTACGCGTAGATGGCAGTCTCGAACTGACACGCCATGACTAAACCGGTAACTGCCTTTTCCTATCCTCTTCAAGCTTCGGCTTTCTCTTTCTCATTGAAAATTTCTTGTCTTCACTTCCGTATTACCTGGGATTTCTCATAAGAGAGGGTAAGCTTGTCTGAGGTAGCCATGTTTGGTTATACCATAGTCAGGGATAATCGTAACGTACAACTGGGTATCCAGGGCCTGTTTTTACAGGTCCCGCAGCGTCCACTTGTTGGGCTCCATTATGATGGCAGGCGTGCACCGAAATATAAGATACTTTGTTGGATAGTTCTCCTCCAGCAATCCTAGATAGCTCCCAGAGCATGGGGCGCACCGAAAATGCCTTCTAGCTCGTTACAGGTAAAAAACAGAACCTTCCTCGGTTCCAAGCCATTCATTCTGAAAACCCAGGCAAGCCAGTGAGAACGATCTGACAATTTTTTGTTGCAAAATCCCTAATTGAAGCTTTTGATACAGCTTATAATGTATCGACGATGGCTAGTGATGATCTGCTTTTGTAGTTCCGCGCTCAGAATCGACACAAACATCTGCCCACTATAGTGCCATAAGGAGAAGTTCCACTGACAGTGCACTCCACCGTGCCAGCCGCGGCATCACATTCTCTGATGATTTGTTAGAGCTGACTTGGCTAAACTTCTACAGGACTGGGGTGATCAGCATGTTATCATTGGTAGACGAATGAAGAGCAGGCGTGCCGGTAAAAAATTGAGACCTACTACTTTCGACTAAAGTGCTCGGTCCCAGACCGTCGATGCCTCGTACATCAAGATTTAGTGTCCGCCCATAAGTGCCAAATCTTCGCAGATGTTCCATATACCATAGGTTGGGCCATAGTTCGCAGTATGATTGAGGCTGGTTACATTGCGCAAAGTGTAGTGTCGAAGAACACGTATCTGAGATAAGCCAGAATAATCAACATTGTGCAAAAAATGAAGCGTATTCGACCGCATACTCGCGGTCCTCCCTGTCATGAAAAATGTAAAAGGACATTGCGACAATTAAACGAAAAATTAAATTGTTTAAGAAGGCAGAATGCGCCTACTATACCTGTCAAGGACGAGCTTTACCAAAGTGGTACGTCAAGGGGCAGCGCCACAACGATTTCCGCCAACTGTCCGGCTCACACGCACAGAGTCGGTCGGTGGCGTCGCCATCCGCCCAGACGCCATATCCGGCGGCAGCCAGAACTGCTCCGTCATCGCGGAAGAATGGGTCATAAGTCTCTGGTGGTCTCACGGGTGTCATCCTTCGAGATGAGGTCATCACGACAAAAACACCATTCTAAAGAGCACGTGTCCAGCGCCTCGCGAAGTGTGATGAACACAACAGAGTCAGACGGTGGAGGCAGCGGCTACAGAACACTGCGATTCTATCAAGCGCTCCAAAAAAGGCAACCCTTCCGTCATGGGGCCTTCATAAGGCCCCGCGAGGTAATGATATTGTTTTTTAACACAAAGCACAAAATGATGTCTTATCATGGAGACACAATTACCACAGTGTAATGTAAGAGAGCTTCTCCATATACTCCACGATCTCAGAAACTGCTATATAAATATCGTTCAAAGGTTGTGTGGTTGTGTGCGTTCAAGAAGTAAATAAAACCGTCACATACACATTTTTTCTCACAAGACGCCTTTTTTTGAAAAGGCCATGATTAGACTACAGCTATATCCAGGGGTGTATAAATAAGAGAAGTCAAGTCTGCGCTTGTCTGCATTGACCACATTGTACACACTTCGAGTCAATGTTAGGTCGAGCAATAGTTTTCAATGAAGTGGTTGCTGTTAGTTTTTTATATTCCTTCCCAGCATTAAACTCAGTAGGAGATACTTCTATGACCGCATTCGCCAGCTTTGGGAGCCTTACGTACTCGTGCCCCCCCCCCGCCCCCCATATCTCAACTCTCACAATACGCTGTGGGCAGACCCCCCTTGCGACGCGAGAGGTCGCCTCATAGGACACTTTCTTATAAACCCCGTGGCATCCTTTTGTAATGGCAGCCAATATACTACAATCTACAACATATTTCGCATTCATTCATACATTTAAGCGTTGGCTCTGTCCCCACCCACCTGACCTAGGCTAGATTGTAATGAAGAATCTCCTTGTAAGTTAACACCTACCTGTGACTCAAAGCTCAACATCTCGACAAAAATTTCATCCGCATGGCCGTCGCTCAAAATTGTCATCCGCCGATTGAAAGCGTTTCAAAGAATGTACCTACTTGCCATGAAATTTTGTAAGCGATTTCACTGTTGTTTACATGGTATCACATTTTACTGCTTTTTTCATTGACGCAGTAGAAAAGTTAATTGTGCAAGCATATCGATTTGCAGGTTAAGGACGTATTCCGTGGTGGGATGAAGACTACAGAGAAGCGCGAAAGAAAAGAAATAAAGCTTGAAGAATACTGCTCCATAACGGAAGTGCAAAACAGCTCGCTCAATTTAAACAAGTAAAATCACACGACAACGCGAAAACGTACGTTACAACAGTCGAGGAGGGCAAGCTGGCAAGGTTTCTCCCGGGCATTACATCTTACACAAAGGACTCCTCAGCAGGGAGCGGCCTGTGATGGCTAAAGCGCCACGAAAGCCATGCATTCTCCCTTGTCAATGAACAAGAGAACAGCTTCGAAAACCAAGCCAGCGCTTTTGGTGATGAATTTGAGTGTAAGTGTAGTTTGACCAAGTATTCTGAATACTTTTTTAAACACAAGGAAACAGCTGAAGTCAAGGCACTCAACCCCAAATGCCAACAGAATCAATATTACAGCCTTCCTTCCAGAATCGCTGAGCTAAGGCTTCCTTGAATCGATGCAAGGCTTCGACACCGGGAGCCGACATAATTATGATTGACATGATCAAACATCTCCACACAGACGCGCACAGAAGGCTGCTAAAACTCAGAACGACAGAAAGCTGAGCTAGTTGGTAAGGATTCATTATGCAAATAAAAGTGAGGCGTGCAGACAGGACGTGTTGTCCACTTCTCTACTCTCGTGTCCTGTCTGCACGCCTCACTTTTATTTGCTAAAACTCTCTAATAAAATTAGGACTCCCAAGTAGCCTCCAGCTACATGGAAAGAAACTGTACTTCCAATGATCGAACACAATAACGAATCCTCCCCAGTAGTAAGCTACCATCCAATAACGCTTACGTGTTGCCTCTTTAGGCTTTCTCAAAAAATATTCATGGCTGTCCTGTACATTTTCTGGAATCTAACAAACTGATTCAACTGGGCCAATGTGGTTTTAAGGAAAGCCGAGCATCTTTTACGAATGATTGGAAGCGTTAGCGCTGCCTTCATTCACAAACTGTTTCTCTCGGTAATCCTCGATATGGAATAGTATTAGATACCACGTAGCATTACGAACTATTCCACGACCTCTGCGAAATGGGAATCCGTGAAAACATGTTTAGCTTATTTGAAAACCACTTTTCAAAGAGGACATTCCGTGGCAAAAACGACAACACTTTCCAAGTGGTTCTGAAAGAGGTTCTATTGACACCACCTCTTCGGAGATTAATTCGCGCTTTTTGCAGGTACGCGAAACAAACGCCAGGGAGAGTATTGACACGTGTAATTGTTTATCTTTTTCAGGTGACCACTTTTTTAACGCTCAGCGCAGGATGCGCCCGCATGTATCAGAAGTTTCTACAATGTTATGTATGGTTTTATATGTTTCTGTTGTCACAGAAGCTTGTGTAATCTAATTCCAGGTACGAGGCGATTTGAGTATAACTATCAGGAAGACACGCAGGGCACCATCGATTATTAGGGCACCTTCGATGACTCATGTATAAAAGCCAACGGCCTGACCAGCAGAGCAGATTTTTGAAAATCGCCGACTGTGTTCGCCACTTTCGTTGAACTTTGAGTGTAGCCTGTTTTTCTGGACACAGGTTGGCCGAATAAAGTTAGTTTCAAAATTAGCAGTTTTATTACCATGTGCTTGACCGTCAGCACCACGTGACACTAGCAAGAACCAAAGCTTTGTGGAGTTCTCTGCAGAAACCGAGTGCCTCAGACCTTTGTATCTTTCTTTTTCTAAAAACATTTGTACACAAGCCGGTCACTTCCATACGAAAGGTTATGCGCAATATTTCAGTATGAATATTTTTATCCTGCTGAAGATGTCTACTTTTCCTCCATTATTGCTCACCTTCTCTCAATTCCGCAGAAGTAAATTCGTGTGCTATTATCTGGTTTGTGTCTGTACAGCAAGCAGGTCGATGTTGAAGGAAAATGCCACAAGACTTATTTACAGTACTCTCTTCCACGAGCCGTGTTCGAAGTGAAACTTATCCAACAATTAATTTATACCACCCTCAAAATACAATTTAAAAATTAAATTATGGGGTTTAACGTGCCAAAACCACTTTCTGATTATGAGGCACGCCGTAGTGGAGGACTCCGGAAATTTCGACCACCTGGGGATCTTTAACGTGCACCTAAATCTAAGTACACGGGTGTTTTTGCAGTTCGTCTCCATCGAAATGTGGCCGCCATGGACGGGATTCGATCCCGTGACCTCGTGCTCAGCAGCCTAACACCATAGCCACTGAGCAACCACGGCTGGTCAAAATACAATCGCTCGATTGTTGCGCTGCATTACAGCTTGGAATATAGCAGTATCAACTTATCAAATGCTTTGGCTCACAGTGAGACAATTCGCAAAACCTAGACGGAGGCGCAAGCTTTTGCATCAAACCACTCAAAGAAGAAGGTAAGCTTACTAGTAAAAAAACTGAAGTCATCACTTCCGAGATTCACCAGCTCGCGGCAGCCGCCTAAGAAGCTGCGTTATTTCACCGATTGCACTTCAAGGGCTGGGAAGCAATGTGCGCCACAGGAGCCTACCGTAGTACTCGCTCTTAACAGCTTAATAACGCAAAAGCATCAAATGGCCCATTGAGCAAAGAAGCCGTCATTGTTAGCAGAGAAAGGGTGCCTGAATTTCCATTGGATGCGGCACCGCGACCCATGTGCGCTTCGACGGTGCCTAGCGGGCACAAGGGAACACCGGTTGGCACACTGGCACGCCAGGTGTAGCGTGATAGGAGAGGGCATAGCTGCACTACGTCAGCCTCACCCTCCTTGTCGGAAGCCTGAGTTATCCGAACGTCCCTTGTATGCGAAAACTGTCGCTTCCTTTATAAGTTTGCCTAGGTAATAGCTACAAAGAAATTCCTGTATAAAAAGCAGAATAAATTCGAAAGGAAAAACGTTGCCTGTACTGTGTTTTGTGCCTGCCACCCTAGGCTGATTAGGCGAGTTTCTTCCCCACCGGGCTAAACCAATGCCTCCCACGTAGCATCTCTGTACACTCTGCGTTATGCCATCATGCGACTTGAAACAATATTTCCATTGCCAAGCCGGGCGTGACAATAGTAATGATGTCAAAATCACCGCAGCTTTCTCCAGAGCTTTCCGATTAGATTCTAAGGCAGTCAGAGCAGGCGCAATGACGTGACGGATCGAAGTGCACCAGACTTGTGCTATCAGGAGGCGTTGTGCAAGCATTTCAACACGCTGGCTTTTGCGCGAAGAGTTAATAACTAGAAGGACCGCTCAGCGGCGTTCAAATGGACACTAATGCTTCCCTATTCAAGACTTAAGAAATTCCTAGGTTTCCTCGTATTTCTTTAGAGCACTGCTCTTAAGCGCCCCATCCTTCTTTAAGCGTCGGTGACATTGGTGTAGCCGAGCGATCGAGCAGACGGAAGGATAAAAGATTGAACGCGGAGGGCATCGGGAGATGAAAAGCGAAGAGAGCGCGAGGAGCAAAGCAAAGGCGGAGGCTGCAGTGCAAGGATAAGGTGGAAAGTCGAGGTGGAGGATTTGGCACAGGGTAAGAAGAAAAGCGTACTTTCGCTCTGCGGCGGCGATGGCTACGAGATGGCGCCAGAGCAGCGCACGTCCTGTGTTGACCGATGGCATACACCGAGCGCGCGCCTTTTGATTTACGGCTTTCATTTGATCTATAACTTTCATTTTTTTCTAATTCAACACGCGCATCTCTCTTCTCATGCCAGGCAATTTTTAGGCAGTAATTTTACTACTGAGCCATTGTCTCTTTTTTACGACAAAGTATTCCAAAGCTCTCTTAAATTTATCGAAGGCTACATGAAAATTGTTCAGATAATGATGTATCAGTACTGTTCACCTCTAATGAAGATTTCAAAATTTAACTTTTTTAACAATAGTCAAGCAGCTTAAGTATGACTGGTCTGACTTGAGCAACATTTTTACGGTGAAGTCGGGTGGCATCTTTCTGTATTTTTTACATATATGCCTAATTTCCTGCGGAACCATTCTTGTACACTCCCTTCAAGAACCTGAGGGGTTTAACTATTTGGCTCACCAAGGCCATAAATGATCAAGTTGAATCTTGGAGTGCAATTTTTGAGGCCATCTATTCTGACAACAAGGTGGCTAGATCAGTTCCAACTGCAAATATTGTCACCTCGATGTCATGTACCTGTTTACGAACGGCGTTGAAGTTTCTTAGTTGGTGCACAGTGTCAACAAGGTGACTTCTGAATGTACTGGCATGATGTAAAATCTTTTTCTGAGAAGCCTGTCCATCCTGGATAGATTTTTGCGATGAACTCTGTCAAGCATGCTGTTCAGTCAGCATTTTCTTCTCAGAAGGCCCACAGATGGTCATATGTCGCCACACATCGAAATATTAATAGGAATAAGTTTGAGCCAAGCAACAAGGCGTTGAAGACACACTGCGCATGGCACCATCAATAGAAATTAATTATCGTGAGCATAACTTGCACGCAGTAAATATTTACTGTCCAGGTATTAAAAAAAAGCGAATCACGGAGCATGTTGCATGTTTCGCTGATGCATTACCCACTGCGTAGAACGGTGTTGAATGCGCTTTTAAGTGTTCCGGCAGGAACACGTGGGCAGTCGTATTGCAAGGCTCGGCCCATGAATATACTGTGATGCGAGTGATTGATAGATCATTAGGAGGCCAACGCTACCTGCATCTGATGACAGCGTGTGAAGGCGTCCTAGGCCCTAATGGCACGAGGCAGATGAGGAGTGGCTGCTCGATGAAAACTCGGATCCGGTAATCAGAACTGAAACCTGGATTACGAAAAAAAATAATGCAAAAAAACTCTACTGGAGTTCTTTAAGTATGCGGGCGCATACCGCGAAATTTCCATTTGTCCCACCCCAAAATTTTCAGTTGGCCTGCCCCCAAATTTTATGTTGCCCACCCCACAAAGTTAAGTTCAGCCTTCCCCGACTTTCTAGCTATCCCTCCCCCAAATTTGTGCTGGTGCACCCCCAGGATTTGGCCCACCCCAGCATTGACGTTGACTCACCTCCCCCAATTTATTCTGGCGCACGTGCAAATTTGAAGCTTTTGTGACCCAAATTTAACTTGGCCCACGAAAAAATATACATTGGCCCACCCTCATGTTTCAAGTTGGCCCATCCTCAAATTTAAAGTTGGCCCATCTCCAAATTTGGGTTGGCCCCTCCCCAAATTTCAAGCTGGCCCGTCCCGAAGTTTCAGTTGGCGCACCTCCAAATTTCAAGTTCACCAAATTCCAAATTTGAGCTTGAACCACCTACAACTTTCAGTTAGCCCACCCCTGCTATAAGGTACCCCGCGCATTTTTCTAAGGATCCCGATGCATGTATATGATTATTCTTGTTATTATACATTTGCACTATTCTAACGAATAAAAGTCCTCATTTCCTGATTATTTATTTGCGTGCAGATATAAAACTTTAAACTTTTCGTGTAATGGGGCTTGTTACACTTCAAGAATGCTTACGCATTAAAAATGATTCCTCAGTATGTTGCACGCTTCGCTACTACATTGCCCACTCTATAATGCGTAGAGATTCAGGCTGGTATTGGCGTTAAAAAATCAGTAAGGCTCAGTAGTTGGTCCCTTGGAGCCCAGAATTATTGCTTAGCGGTCTCGTGCAATAAAGGCCCATTGTTCTTAATTAGACTAGTCAAATATGGGTAAGGTCACGGTAAGGCCACAGGGGCTGTTTGATTGTAGGCATCGGAGCCATAGCTAAGAACAACGAGCACGAAGTGCCATGAGCAATAGGCCATCCATATTTGTTGAGGACACGCTGGTGGTGCTTTGAACATTTAATTTTTGCGTTGCCTGTTTTTGCTGCCGCTTTCCCTGCCCTATATTATGTACACGTTCCGGCCCGTGTTTGCAATATTGTTACGTAGGAAGACACCGACGAAAACTACCCCCGGCGGCAAAAGCGCCATCCCGGAGCCACTAAAGGCCGGACTCTGAAGCAGTGTAGTAGGTCTTGAGCCTACTGACGTGCACGACATCACTAGATGCCAGAGTAGATGACGAGGTTGAGCTCACAGGAGCAATTTCGTACGTCACAGGCGTCACCTCGCGCAGCACGCGGTAGGGCCCTGTGTATCGCGAAAGGAGCTTTTCTGAAAGTCCGACGTGACGAGAGGGCGACCACAGGAGCACGAGTGCAATAGGCGAAAAGTGTGCGTCACGGTGGCGGGCATTGTACTGACGCTGCTGCGTGGTTTTCCAATCCATCAGACGAGCACGGGCAAGCTGGCGTGCATGGTCGGCGAGGGCGATGGCGTCGCGCGCATACTCGGTTGTTGAGATCACAGGAGGAGGAAGTACCGTGTCAAGGGACAAGGTCGCTTCGCGACCGTAGAGTAGATAAAATGGAGAAAATCCGGTGGTGTCGTGCCGGGAAGAATTATAAGCAAATGTGACGTAAGGAAGGCCAACGTCCCAGCCGTGGTGGTCTTTCGAAACGTACTTGGACAGCATGTCGGTAACAGTACGGTTTAACCGCTCTGTCAGGCCATTGGTTTTAGGATGGTATGAGGTAGTCAGTTTGTGTTGAATGGAGCAAAAGCGCACATGTCGGCGATAACTTTCTAGAGGAAGTTACGACCACGGTCAGTAAGCAGCTGTCGCGGGGCGCCATGCACTAAGATAATGTCACGCAAGGGAAAGTCCGCGACGTCAGTGGCGCAACTGATAGGGAGGGCCCGCGTGATAGCGTATCGGGTGGCGTAATCACTTGCAACGGCTACACATTTGTTCCCAGAGGATGACGTGGGAAAGGGACCGAGGAGGTCTAATCCAACCCGAAAGAACGGTTCCACAGGGACGGTGATCGGCTGGAGATGACCTGAAGGTAGCACCTGAGGTGTTTTCCGACGCTGGCAGGGATCACAGGCAGCAACATAGCGTCGGACGGAGCGAGCGAGACCAGTCCAATAGAAGCGGCGGCGGACGCGGTCGTACGTGCGGGTTACCCCAAGATGTCCTGCAGTGGGTGCGTCATGCATCTCAAAGAGCACTGTCTGTCGTAGATGTTTTGGCACGACAAGAAAAAGATGAGGGCTAGCAGGGAGGAAGTTCCTTCGGTACAGAATGCCGCCGTGGAGGACAGATCGGCGAACGAATGCGTCGGTAGGTGTAGAGAGCAGAAGCTCGATGAGTACTCGCAGCGATAGGTCTCGGTACTGCTCATTGGCGATGTTAGCGAAGGCAGACACAGAGAAAATGCTGTCGGCGGTACTACTGTCGGCGTCGTCAGGCTCGTCTACCGGGTAGCGAGACCGGCAGTCAGCGTCCTTGTGTAGTCGGCCAGATTTGTAGGTGACAGAGAACGAATATTCTTGGAGGCGTAAGGCCCAGCGACCAAGTCTTCCTGTATGGTCTTTCAATGAGCATAACCAGCAAAGCGCGTGATGGTCTGTGACAACGCAAAAGGGTCTGCCATATAAGTATGGGCGGAACTTCGCAACCGCCCGAACGAGGGCCAGACACTCACGCTCAGTGATGGAATAGTTGCGCTCCGCGGGCGAGAGGAGCCTGCTGGCGTAAGCGATAACATGGTCGTGGCCACGCTGGCGCTGGCGGCATACCTCACAGAGAAGATCAACGAGACGTGGAAAAACGGCAGCGTCCCAGAGCAATGGAAGACCACCAACGTCGTCCTGATCCCCAAACCCGGCAAGGCTCCGAAAGTGGACAACCTCCGAGCGATCTCTCTCACCCCCTGCGTCGGGAAAGTGGCTGCGCACGTCTTCCTCAACAGACTAAACAGATATTTCGAAGAGAACAACATCTATACTCACAACATGATTGGCTTTCGTGCCGGCCTCTCGTCGCAGGACGCCATGAAGATGATCAAACATCAAATCATCGACGGCAGTACCAGAGACACCAGGGTCCTGCTCGGATTCGACCTCGAGAAAGCGTTTGACAACGTTCTCCACGAATACATTCTGGCCTCCGTGGCAGAGCTCGAGCTGGGCCTCAGACTATATAACTACGTCCATTCGTTCCTGACGGGGAGGAAAGCGAAGCTGCGGATCGGCGACTTTTTCTCCGAAGAGGTGCTCCTTGGCCCACGGGGCACGCCTCAAGGCTCAGTGATTTCGCCTGCTCTCTTCAACTTCTGCATGATCGGCCTCTCGAAGAATCTGGCCCAAGTTGAAAGTATCAAACAGACCATCTACGCAGACCTCATCACCATCTGGTGCACCGGCGGTAGCGAAGGGCAAGTGGAAAGCGCCGTGAAAGAGGCAGTAGACGTCACGGAGCAGTACCTGCTACCCACCGGACTCAGATGCTCCCCGACCAAATCTGAGCTTCTGCTTTATAGAAAAGAAAAAGGCCGCAGACCGAAGGGCTGGCAACCGGTCACGGAAAGTGACATTCACCTGTTCAATTGGAGCGGTGACCCGATACCCAGGGTCGACACCATCAGAGTCCTGGGTATGTTCATAGAATCACGCGGCGGCAACGGCACTGCATTAAACAAGATAATTGCGAATACCGACAATGCTTTTCGCCTGGTCCGAAGGGTCACGAACAGGCATCGTGGCCTCAAGGAGGACAACCTGCTTCGGCTCACCAACGCCTTTATGCTGTGTCACTTCACCTACACAGTGGCCATGCACAACTGGCTCAGAGCCGAGCGGGAAAAGCCTAATGCCCTCATTAGAAAATTCTTCAAGAGAGCCCTCGGGCTGCCCGTCAGAACGCATACAGAGGACCTCCTTCGGCTCGGCATACACAACACCATGGAGGAGATAGCCGAGGCTCAGGAACGGGCCCAGCTAACTCGGCTGTCCACCACGCCGGCCGGCAGGCGTATGCTCGAGGAGATCGGACTCGCACCCTCCAAGAACTTGGCTGAAGACACCCAAATGCCCAGAGAAATAGGGGAGAAGATCGTGGTCGCCCCTTTGCCCCGCATCGTTCATCCCGTTCACAACGCAGGTCGTCGCAAGGCAAGAGCATTGAATATACTAAAGCAAATAAACAAGGACAAAATCGCAGCAAGCTTCGTGGACGCAGCTGCATACCGAGACGGCAAGGCTTTTGCGGTTTCCCTCGTTGACATGCTTGGCAAAGTCATCAACTGTGCTTCCGTACGGACGACGAGCCCAGAGGTGGCCGAGCAAGTGGCCATTGCACTCGCCACGCAAGACGGTCACAGAGACAGGGTGTATAGCGATTCGAAAGCCGCCATCAGGGCATTCCAGAAAAGCCGGGTAGCCCGGCAAGTAGTTCAAATTCTGAAAGGCGCCAGACACGGCAACACCTCCATGCGCTCGATCCTTTCGTTCCCTGCACACGTTGGGACGATTGAGGGGGTTCTTCTGAACCTCAACGAGTCTGCCCACGAGGCTGCGTGTGGCTTTACCGACCGCGCTGCCCTCGGATCGGGCGACTCTCTCCACGGACACAGAGACGCTCCTCTCACACACAACAAAATCACTAAATTCTTTTACTTAGAGAGAAGGGTTTTCCCCCCGCCTCACTCCAAGCTGAGCAGGCCGCAGGCGGTAACACTAAGACTTCTGCAAACGAACTCCTACCCGAATCCGGCGTCCCTTAATAGTACATATCCCGAGATTTATCCGAATTGTTCTTGCGTGGCCTGTGGTGAGGAAGCTACGTTGCCTCATATGCTCTGGGAGTGCGGGTCGCTTAGCCCGAAGTTCACCAAGGAAGAGTGGGACGCGCTCCTGCGAAGTCCTGTCTTTGAGGACCAAATCCTGGCCGTCCAGCGGGCCCGCGATCGGGCCGGCAGACTAGATCTGTCAGTCCCGTCGTGGGATTAGCCGGGTGCGCGTTTTATCGCGCTTTGCTGGACCAAATGAAAGTTTATTCACCCACTCACTCAGGCTGGTGTTGTGCCAGTACTGCGCCGATCCCGTGACCGCTGGCATCAGTACGGACTTCGGTAGGCGCAGAATGATCAAAATGGGCCAGAACGGGAGGCGTTGTGAGAAGGTCGATTAGAAGCGAGAATGCAGAGGCCTAGTTATGGAGTATTTTTTCAAAAGCTCGGTTAGTGGTCGTGCTATGGCCGCGAAATTTTTCACGAAACGGCGGAAGTACGAGCAAAGGCTGATGAAGCTGCGCACATCCTTGACACACTTTGGAACAGGGAAGTGCGTAAAAGCATAGATCTTGCCTGGGTCCGGTATCACTCCGTTCGCGTCAACGAGATGTCCAAGGACGGTAATCTGGCGACGGCCGAATTGGCACTTCGATGCGTTGAGTAGCAGAGCGGCTCGCCGAAAAACGTCCAGGACTGCTGAGAGGCGCTCCAGGTGCGTAGCAAATGTTGGGGAGAATACTATAACGTAGTCCAAGTAGCACAGGCACGTGGGCCATTTGAAACCGTGAAGAAGGGAGTCCATCATACGTTCAAAAGTGACAGGAGCGTTATATAGACCAAACGGCATCACTTTCAATTGATAAAGACCGTCGGGTGTTACAAAGGCAGTCTTCTCGCGGTCGAGATTGTCCACGGCAATCTGCCAATAGCCGGAGCGAAGGTCATAGGAGGAGGAATAGCGAGCACCGTGGAGGCAGTCAAGGGCGTCATCAAACCGAGGTAGGGGATACACGTCCTTTTTGGTAACCCTGTTAAGGTTCCGATAATCCAAGCAAAAGCGCCATGAGCCATCCTTCTTTTTTACCAGCACAACAGGTGACGCCCATGGACTGCATGACGGTTCAATAATGTTCTTGGCAAGCATTTTGCGAACTTCGGTGCGAATAACTTGACGCTCAGCCGGTGATACTCGATACGGGCGGCGATGAATAGGAGGGGCATCGCCGGTATTAATGCGATGTTTAACAGCTGTTGTTTGGGCCAAAGGACGATCGTTAAAGTCAAAAATATCTTGCTAGGAAATAAGAATGCGGTAGAGCGCACGAGCGTGCTCGGACGGCATGTCGGGTGCAATCATTTTCTGTAAGTTGGCGATGGTACAAGTTGCCGACTGCGATGGTTGAGAAGGATCGGCTGAATTGTCTACTGAAATCGATGCTACAGAGTGATCCTCGAATGAGCAAAGTTGGGCCAGAGACATCCCGCGTGGCAGCACTTGAGTCGTCAAGCCAAAATTGACCACTGACAGGCAGACGCAATTCGCCGTTATAGATAAAACTGTATGAGGTACTGTGATGCCGTGCGTAAGGAGGACGTCTTGCATAGGAGCCGCGATGTAGTGGCCGTCGGGGACTGGTGGGGATTACACGAAATCAACGTAAGTCAGTGCCGAAGGTGGCAAGCGAACGAAGTCGACGGAACTGAGGCGAGTAGGGTGTTTTTCAGCGGGATCCAGAAAAGGCAGGTCGAGGCAGAGAGTACTGGCGGAGCAATCGATGAGAGCAGAATGTGCGGAGAGGAAGTCTAAGCCGAGGATGATGTCGTGGGGACAGTGAGCGATGACTTGGAATAGCACGGTAGTGGAGCGATCGGCGAAGGAGACGCGGGCGGCACACATACCAATTACAGGGGCTGTTCCGCCGTCGGCGACACGGACAACAGGCGTCGTGGCCGGCGTGATTATTTTCATCAGCCGGTTACGAAGGTCAGCGCTCATTACCGACAAATACGCCCCAGTGTCTATGAGAGCAGATACAGGAACACCGTCGACTTGCACGTCAAGAAGGTTCTGATGAGTTGGCAACGTCAGGAGAGGATTTGGCGGCGTAGGGAGCAATGCAGCGTCACCTCGAGGCGCTGCATCGTCTAGTTTTCCGGCTGGGAGCGGCGTCCGAAGGGAGTCGGCGAATAGGAGCGACGGGGCAGGGGGGAGCGAGATTATCGTCGTTGGGGCGAAGGCGAACGAGAATAGGGGCGGTTCGGAGCAGGAGAATAGTTGGCGGCATTATCTGAGCGGGTAGCATAGGGACGAGAAAGGCCCCCTGGGGGGCCAGAGTAGGCAGTATATGTAGACTGGTTCGGGCAACTCCAGCGACTGCGACAGTGCCGAGAAATGTGCCCAATTCGATGGCAGTGAAAACAAATTGGCTTGTCTTCTGCAGTGCGCCATTCAGAGGGTTTGCGGAAACGTGGTGGGTAAGAAGGTGCGGGACGGGGCGGAATC